>NC_087277.1:29423571-29727500 GCF_015220805.1 Pogoniulus pusillus
CGTGGCAGGCGCTGTCAGTCTCCCAAGGAAGTAGGCAGGCTCCATGGCCGTGAAGGTAGCATCTGGTTAGACCACACCTTGAGTGCTGTGTTCAGTTCTGGGCCCCCCAGTTTAGGAGGGACATTGAGATGCTTGAGCGTGTCCAGAGAAAGGCAGCAAGGCTGGGGAGGGGCCTGGAGCAGAGCCCTGTGAGGAGAGGCTGAGGGAGCTGGGGGGGTGCAGCCTGCAGCAGAGGAGGCTCAGGGCAGAGCTCATTGCTGCCTGCAGCTGCCTGCAGGGAGGCTGTAGCCAGGTGGGGGTTGGGCTCTGCTGCCAGGCACCCAGCAACAGAAGAAGGGGACAGAGGCTCAAGCTGTGCCAGGGCAGGTCTAGGCTGGATGTGAGGAGGAAGTTGTTGGCAGAGAGAGTGATTGGCATTTAAAATGGGCTGCCCAGGGAGGTGGTGGAGTGGCTGTGGCTGGAGGTGTTGAAGCCAAGCCTGGCTGGGGCACTCAGTGCCATGGTCTGGTTGGTTGGGCAGGGCTGGGTGCTAGGTTGGGCTGGCTGAGCTTGGAGCTCTCTTCCAACCTGCTTGGTTCTATGATTCTATGATTTCATATTTTATATTTTACCTTTAATTCTAATTTCAAAAGGTAAAATTTTACTTTAGTTGTAATTTTAACTGTATTTTTAATTTTTATTTTCTATTTTACCTTTAATTCTGTTTTCAAAATGTAAAATTTTAGTTCAGTTGTATTTTTAGTTGTATCTTTTTTTCATTTTTATGTAATATTTTACTTTTAATTCCGTTTCCAAAAGGCAAAATTTTACTTTAGTTGCATTTTTAGCTGCATTTTTTATTTTATAGTTTATCATATTTTTAATCTTATTGCAATGATGCAAAATTTTAGTTGCATTTTTAGTTGTATTTTTTATTTTACAGTTTATCTCATTTCTATTTTTTAAAAGAAAAAAAGCTCAGCTGTATTTTTAGTTGCATTTTTTACCTTAGACTTTCTATTATTTTAAACTCTATTTTCTGAACTGCAAAATTTTACTTTAGTTGTATTTTTAGTTGTACTTTTTATTTCATAGTTTATGTTATTTTTAATTTTATTGCAATGATGTAAAATTTTAGTTGGATTTTTTGTTATATTTTTCATTTTATAGTTTAGCTTATTTTAAATTCCAATTTCAAAACATAAAATATTAGTTCAGCTGCATTGTTAGTTGTAATTTTTATTTCATAGTTGATATTGTCTTAAATTTTATAGCAATAATGTAAAATTTTAGTTGCATTTTTAGCTGTACTTTTCATTTTGTAGTTTATCTTGGTTTTAATTCTATTTTTAAAATGTCAAAATTTAGTTGGTTTTTTTTAGTTGTATTTTTTATTTAGATTTTATTTTTAATTCTATTTTTTAAATGTCAAATTTTAGTTGAATTTTTAGTTGTATTTTTTATTTTAGATTTTAATTCTATTTTTAAATTGCTAAATTTTAGTTGAATTTTTAGTTGCATTTTTTTAGTTGAATTTTTAGTTGTATTTTTTATTTTAGATTTTTATTTTTAATCCTATCTTTAAAATGTCAAATTTTAGTTGAATTTTTAGTTGCATTTTTTAGTTGAATTTTTAGTTGTATTTTTTATTTTAGATTTTTATTTTTAATCCTATCTTTAAAATGTCAAATTTTAGTTGAATTTTTAGTTGCATTTTTTAGTTGAATTTTTAGTTGTATTTTTTATTTTAGATTTTTATTTTTAATCCTATCTTTAAAATGTCAAATTTTAGTTGAATTTTTAGTTGTGTTTTTATTTTAGATTTTAATTCTATTTTTAAAGTGTCATCTTTTAGTTGAATTTTTAGTTGTATTTTTTATTTTAGATTTTAATTCTATTTTTAAAGTGTCAAATTTTAGTTGAATTTTTAGTTGTGTTTTTATTTTAGATTTTAATTCTATTTTTAAATTGTCAAATTTTAGTTGAATTTTTAGTTGTGTTTTTATTTTAGATTTTAATTCTATTTTTAAATTGTCAAATTTTAGTTGAATTTTTTGTTGTATTTTTATTTTAGATTTTAATTCTATTTTTAAAGTGTCAAATTTTAGTTGAATTTTTAGTTGTATTTTTATTTTAGATTTTAATTCTATTTTAAAATGTCAAATTTTAGTTGAATTTTTAGTTGCATTTTTCATTTTAGATTTTAATTCTGTCTTTAAAATGTCAAATTTTAGCTGAATTTTTAGTTGCATTTTTTATTTTAGATTATTATTTTTAATTCTGTCTTTAAAATGTCAAATTTTAGCTGAATTTTTAGTTGCATTTTTTATTTTAGATTTTTATTTTTAATTCTGTCTTTAAAATGTCAAATTTTAGTTGAATTTTTTAGTTGTATTTTTTATTTTAGATTTTAATTCTGTCTTTAAAATGTCAAATTTTAGCTGAATTTTTAGTTGCATTTTTTGCTTTAAATTTTTATTTTTAATTTTGTCTTTAAAATGTCAAATTTTAGTTGAATTCTTAGTTGCATTTTTTATTTTAGATTTTTATTTTTAATCCTATCTTTAAAATGTCAAACTTTAGTTGATTTTTTAGTTGTGTTTTTTATTTTAGATTTTAATTCTATCTTCAAAATGTCAAATTTTAGTTGCATTTTTAATTGTATTTTTTATTTTAGATTTTAATTCTATTTTTAAAGTGTCAAATTTTAGTTGAATTTTTAGTTGTATTTTTTATTTTAGATTTTTATTTTTAATCCTATCTTTAAAATGTCAAACTTCAGTTGATTTTTTAGTTGTGTTTTTTATTTTAGGTTTTAATTCTATCTTCCAAATGTCAAATTTTAGTTGCATTTTTAATTGTATTTTTTATTTTAGATTTTAATTCTATTTTTAAAGTGTCAAATTTTAGCTGAATTTTTAGTTGCATGTTTTATTTTAGATTTTTCTTTTTAATCTTATCTTTAAAATGTCAAATTTTAGTTGAATTTTTAGTTGTATTTTTATTTTAGATTTTAATTCTATTTTTAAAGTGTCAAATTTTAGTTGAATTTTTAGTTGTACTTTTTAATTCAGATTTTAGTTCTATTTTTAAAATGTCAAATTTCAGTTTAGTTATATTTTCAGTTGTATTTTTTAGTTTAATTTTAAATGTCAAATTTTATTTTAGTTGTATTTTAAGATCTGTTTTTTAATTTTTATTTTATTTTTAATTTTATGTTAACTTTTTAAACTTTTGTTTTAGCTGCATTTTTAGCTGTAATTAAAAAAAAATCTTTTAATTTTATTTAATTTAAAATTTCATTTTAGTTGTATTTTCTGTTGCAATTCATTTACCTTTCCATTCTATATTTTATTTTTACTTTTACAAAGAGTGGCATTTTTAGTTGCATTTTTCATTTTTTATGTGATGCTATTTTGAGTTTTATTTCCAAGTGTTAAAATTGTATATTCAGTTCTTTTATGGTTTCTTTTTCAATTTGCTGTTAATTTATTTTTATCTTTAATGTAGTTGGGTTTTTTTGTTCTACTTTTAGTTGTATTTTCATTTTATATTTTATTTTAATTTTTTATTTTATTTTTGTTATATTTTATTTTTAAAAATGTATAGAATCACAGAATCATAGAACCAGAGAACCAAGCAGGCTGGAAGAGAGCTCCAAGCTCAGCCAGCCCAACCTAGCACCCAGCCCTGCCCAACCAACCACACCATGGCACTAAGTGCCCCAGCCAAGCTTGGCTTCAACACCTCCAGCCACAGCCACTCCACCACCTCCCTGGGCAGCCCATTCCAGTGCCAATCACTCTCTCTGCCAACAACTTCCTCCTCACATCCAGCCTAGACCTGCCCTGCCACAGCTTGAGACTCTGTCCCCTTGTTCTGTTGGTGGTTGCCTGGCAGCAGAGCCCAACCCCACCTGGCTACAGCCTCCGTGCAGGCAGCTGCAGGCAGCAATGAGCTCTGCCCTGAGCCTCCTCTGCTGCAGGCTGCACACCCCCAGCTCCCTCAGCCTCTCCTCACAGGGCTGTGCTCCAGGCCCCTCCCCAGCCTCGCTGCCCTGCTCTGGGCACCTTCCAGCACCTCAACATCTCTGTTGGATTGAGGAGCCCAGAACTGGACACAGCACTCCAGGGGTGGCCTGAGCAGTGCTGAGCACAGGGGCACAAGAACCTCCCTTGTCCTGCTGCCCAGATGTGGCCTCAGCAGGGCAGAGTAAGAGGCAGGAGAACCTCACTCTTGTTCACCACAGGCCTTCTAATCCACCCCAGGATGCCCACAGGGAAAAAGTTTTCCCTCCTGTTCCCGTGGCACCTCCTGTGCTCCAGCTTGCCCCCAGTGCCCCTTGGCCTGCCTTTGGCCAGCCCTGAGCAGAGCCTGGCTCTGTGCTCCCTCAGAGCAGATATAAGGATGTGTCTTACAGGCTTTTGTCTCCAAAAGAAACCGAGAGAGAAATCATAGAACTGTAGAATCAAGCAGGCTGGCAGAGAGCTCCAAGCTCAGCCAGCCCAACCTAGCACCCAGCCCTGCCCAACCAACCACACCATGGCACTAAGTGCCCCAGCCAGGCTTTTCTTCAACACCTCCAGCCACGGCCACTCCACCACCTCCCTGGGCAGCCCATTCCAATGCCAATCACTCTCTCTGCCAGCAACTTCCTCCTCACATCCAGCCTAGACCTGCCCTGGCACAACTTGAGGCTGTGTCCCCTTCTTCTGGTGCTCTGTCCGTGGCCGTGCCGTAGCGCACACTGCTGCGCTGGGTTAGTTTCCCTTGTTATTGTCTGTGTAGGTGTAGACTATTTTTATCAGAAGATAAACCCAACCAAAGCAACCTGAACCAAGGCCTTTCAGCATCTAAGCTGCCAGCTGGAGCCTGTTCTTACGCCGTTATTGCTGCAGTGGTGGTGTAAAGCTCCCAGCTGCCTACCAGCGGTGCTGCTTTCTGCTGTGTGTTCTGTGGCTCAGGCTAATCACAGTATCATCAGGGTTGGAAGAGACCTCACAGATCATCAAGTCCAACCCTTTACCACAGAGCTCAAGGCCAGACCATGGCACCAAGTGCCACGTCCAACCTTGCCTTGAACTGCCCCAATGCTGCTGTCGAGCAGTGCTCTGCAGTACCTGGGATCTGTAGTGCACTTAGCTGTGTTTTGGGTCTTAACTTCTTTTGCTCTCTGTCATCTCTTCAGCTTCCAACCTCGTTAGACTTTCTATTTGTTCCCATTTCCTTTCTCCCTGCTGTTTTCGTGCTGGCAGGCCAAGCCAGGGAACTGTTAGCATTGGCACCGCTCCTCAGGCTCGTGTTGCAAGTACAGGATCCAAGAGCAGAAGAAAAAGGAGATGGAAAACTGGGCCTGCTCTGATCCTTTGCCCACCCTCAGGAATCCTGCTTGGAGCAGCAAGGAAGAGGCGATGGGAAAGGAGATGGTTGGGAGTGACTGAAGTACTGGCAGAGCTGTTGGTGGGGAGGGGATGCTGGGCTGCTGTCACAGCTTGGCCAGACCCCTAGCTCGAGGGAAAACCTGAAGGTGGCTGGTCTCGAGTGAGAAGAGCCACTGTATTAGGGATGTTAGCTTCATCTTTGAGCCAAGTGTTAAAGCAGGCGTGGATGATGTGAGCACCACGTCCCTCAGCCCCTTTGCTTTTGGGAAGGTGAGTGTGAGGAGCCAGATTTGAGCACCATATCCCTCATCCCCTTTGCTTTTGGGAAGGTGAGTGTGAGGAGCCAGATTTGAGCACCACATCTGTCATGCCCTTTGCTTTTGGGAAGAGGTGAGTGTGAGGAGCCAGATTTGAGCACCACATCTCTCATCCCCTTTGCTTTTGGGAAGGTGAGTGTGAGGAGCCAGATTTGAGCACCATATCCCTCATCCCCTTTGCTTTTGGGAAGTGGTGAGTGTGAGGAGCCAGATTTGAGCACCATGTCCCTCATGCCCTTTGCTTTTGGGAAGAGGTGAGTGTGAGGAGCCAGATTTGAGCACCACATCTCTCATCCCCTTTGCTTTTGGGAAGGTGAGTGTGAGGAGCCAGATTTGAGCACCATATCCCTCATCCCCTTTGCTTTTGGGAAGTGGTGAGTGTGAGGAGCCAGATTTGAGCACCATGTCCCTCAGCCCCTTTGCTTTTGGGAAGAGGTGAGTGTGAGGAGCCAGATTTGAGCACCATGTCCCTCATGCCCTTTGCTTTTGGGAAGAGGTGAGTGTGAGGAGCCAGATTTGGGCACCACATCTCTCATCCCCTTTGCTTTTGGGAAGGTGAGTGTGAGGAGCCAGATTTGAGCACCACATCTCTCAGCCCCTTTGCTTTTGGGAAGAGGTGAGTGTGAGGAGCCAGATTTGAGCACCATGTCCCTCAGCCCCTTTGCTTTTGGGAAGAGGTGAGTGTGAGGAGCCAGATTTGAGCACCACATCTCTCATCCCCTTTGCTTTTGGGAAGAGGTGAGTGTGAGGAGCCAGATTTGAGCACAACATCCCTCAGCCCCTTTGCTTTTGGGAAGAGGTGAGTGTGAGGAGCCAGATTTGAGCACAACATCCCTCAGCCCCTTTGCTTTTGGGAAGAGGTGAGTGTGAGGAGCCAGATTTGAGCACCATATCCCTCATCCCCTTTGCTTTTGGGAAGAGGTGAGTGTGAGGAGCCAGATTTGAGCACCACATCCCTCAGCCCCTTTGCTTTTGGGAAGGTGAGTGTGAGGAGCCAGATTTGAGCACCATGTCCCTCATCCCCTTTGCTTTTGGGAAGAGGTGAGTGTGAGGAGCCAGATCTGAGCACCACATCTCTCAGCCCCTTTGCTTTTGGGAAGAGGTGAGTGTGAGGAGCCAGATCTGAGCACCACATCCCTCATCCCCTTTGCTTTTGGGAAGGTGAGTGTGAGGAGCCAGATTTGAGCACCATGTCCCTCATGCCCTTTGCTTTTGGGAAGGTGAGTGTGAGGAGCCAGATTTGAGCACAGCATCCCTCAGCCCCTTTGCTTTTGGGAAGAGGTGAGTGTGAGGAGCCAGATTTGAGCACCATGTCCCTCATCCCCTTTGCTTTTGGGAAAGTGAGTGAGGAGCCAGATCTGAGCACCACATCTCTCAGCCCCTTTGCTTTTGGGAAGAGGTGAGTGTGAGGAGCCAGATTTGAGCACCACATCCCTCATCCCCTTTGCTTTTGGGAAGAGGTGAGTGTGAGGAGCCAGATTTGAGCACCACATCCCTCATCCCCTTTGCTTTTGGGAAGTGGTGAGTGTGAGGAGCCAGATTTGAGCACCACATCCCTCATCCCCTTTGCTTTTGGGAAGAGGTGAGTGTGAGGAGCCAGATTTGAGCACCACATCTCTCAGCCCCTTTGCTTTTGGGAAGAGGTGAGTGTGAGGAGCCAGATTTGAGCACCACATCCCTCATCCCCTTTGCTTTTTGGAAGGTGAGTGTGAGGAGCCAGATTTTGCAGCTTGGATTTCTCTCTCTGCTGTTCAGTTGAAGGCCTTTTTGTTCTTCTCTCAGGCTGGGGAAGGATGAGAATGGTGGGCACAGAATGTTGCTTCTCTGACCTGTGGCATGGCTTCAGGCCTGATTTTTGTGCAGATCACTCTCTGGCTGTTGAAGCCATCAGTAGCTGCGCTGGTGCTGAGCAGGGTAGGAGGGGAAGCAGCCTGAAGCTGGGGCTGGTTGCAGTATCACCTTACTGAGCAGCTATAATCAAGGTGGCAGCTGCTTTCCTTCTGCTCCTCTGAAACAAAATATCTCAAAGTGTTCTCAGAGCCTCCTCAGATACTTTAAGCTGGGTGCTTTGACTCTTTCCACACATGGTTGGAATACTTAGCACTGTTGGCTGATGGAACATTGGAGTGCTGATCTCCTTCTGTGGATACCAGAGGGAGAAAAGGTTGGGTGCTGCCACCAAGCTAGGAGCAGCTGTGGAGCTGTTGGAGGCCAGGAGAGCATTGCAGAGGGACCTGGCCAGGCTGGATGGGTGGGCAGAGGCCAATGGGATGAGCTTGAACAAGGCCAAGGGCAGGGTTCTGCACTTTGGCCACAACAACCCCAAGCAGCACTACAGGCTGGGGCCAGAGTGGCTGAGAGCAGCCAGGCAGAGAGGGAGCTGGGGGTGCTGGGAGAGAGGAGCTGCAGAGGAGGCAGCAGTGCCCAGGTGGGCAGCAGAGCCAATGGCATCCTGGGCTGGCTCAGGAGCAGTGTGGGCAGCAGGACAAGGGAGGTTCTTGTGCCCCTGTGCTCAGCACTGCTCAGGCCACCCCTGGAGTGCTGTGTCCAGTTCTGGGCTCCTCCATTGCAGAGAGATGTTGAGGTGCTGGAAGGTGTTTGGAGAAGGGCAGCAAGGCTGGGGAGGGGCCTGGAGCAGAGCCCTGTGAGGAGAGGCTGAGGGAGCTGGGGGGGTGCAGCCTGCAGAGGAGGCTCAGGGCAGAGCTCATTGCTGCCTGCAGCTGCCTGCAGGGAGGCTGTAGCCAGGTGGGGTTGGGCTCTGCTGCCAGGCAAGCAGCAACAGAAGAAGGGGACAGAGGCTCAAGCTGTGCCAGGGCAGGTCTAGGCTGGATGTGAGGAGGAAGTTGCTGGCAGAGAGAGTGATTGGCATTGGAATGTGCTGCCCAGGGAGGTGGTGGAGTGGCTGTGGCTGGAGGTGTTGAAGCCAAGCCTGGCTGGGGCACTTAGTGCCATGGTCTGGTTGGTTGGGCAGGGCTGGGTGCTAGGTTGGGCTGGCTGAGCTTGGAGCTCTCTGCCAGCCTGGCTGACTGTGTCTGGTCAGCACGGTGCAGGTGCAGGTGTGTGCTAGGGGACGTTGGCAGGTGGTGCAGGCAGGGAAGTGCTTCCTCTCTGGGGTGCTTGCACACCTGCTGTAGGTGCTGAGTGTGACCGAGGGGGAAGAGGCAGGGTGGGCTCCAGGATGCCTGGGGACCTTTCTGTAGCTCAGCAGCTGCTGTCTGCTTGCTTCTCTTGAGCAACCTGTTAACACAGCTCTGTTTCCCTGCCATCCCTTCCGAGGCATTTACACTTGCCCTTTGGCTCCTTGAGCTGAGACACTCTGAGACACTCAGGAGTGAGAAATGGGAGGTGCTGCTCGGAGCAGCCCTGGTGTTCTGCTCAAGGGAAGCCTGCACAGGGCTCTGCTCATACCACCCTCCTAATAATGAACCACTTGATCTGATTTTCTGCAAAAGCTGCTGGAGCTGTCTCAGCCACAGGAGACAAAAAGCCACAAAAAAGGCCTGGCTGGGTTTTGGGTGCAGCTTGTTTCCACTGGCAAAGGACAAGCATGTGTGGGGAAGAGGTTTATGTGAAACAAGAGGATAAATGAAGCCTGTTTTGGTGTCTTTATGTTTGTGGGACTGTGAGTGAAGATGTAGAAGTTGTCCTCTGGTACAAAGCATTCCTTTAACAGGCTGCCCTGCAGCAAAACACTTCTGTGCCTTAGTCTTTGGATCGTAATGATCTGATCCCAGACCCATGGCAGAACTGGGCTTGCAGGTCCCTATCTTTTCTGAAGGCAGACTGCTTTGTTTTGATTGCAGAGCTGCCCAACAGACAAGTGTGAGTCCAAAATGCACCTAATACACGGATGAAAGATGGTCCAGCTGTCCTGAGCTGGGCACAGAGAGCAGAAGCTCCTGAGAGGAACTTACAGAGTCATAGAATCAGTCAGGGTGGGAAGGGAGCACAAGGAGCAGCCAGCTCCAACCCCCCTGCCATGCCCAGGGACACCCTACCCTAGAGCAGGCTGCACACAGCCTCAGCCAGCCTGGCCTCAAACGCCTCCAGCCATGAGGCCTCAACCCCCTCCCTGGGCAACCCATTCCAGCCTCTCACCACTCTCCTGCTCAACAACTTCCTCCTCACCTCCAGCCTCACTCTCCCCACCTCCACCTTTGCTCCATTCCCCCCACTCCTGACACTCCCTGAAAAGTCCCTCCCCAGCTTTTCTGGACCCCCCTTCGGATCCTGGAAGGCCACAAGAAGGTCCCCTGAGAGCCTCCTCTGCTGCAGCCTGCACAGCCCCAACTCTTTCAGTCTGTGCTCACAGCAGAGCTGCTGCAGCCTCTGAGCATCCTCCTGGCCCTGCTCTGGACACACTCCAGCATCTCCACAGCCCTCTTGGAATGGGGGCTCCAGAACTGGATGCAGGACTCCAGGTGGGGTCTCAGCAGAGCAGAGCAGAGCAGAGGGGCAGAATCCCCTCCCTGGCCCTGCTGGCCACACTTCTGCTGCTGCAGCCCAGGCTCTGCTTGCTCTCTGGGCTGCAAGTGCACACTGCTGGCTCCTGTGGAGCTTCTCCTCCAGCAGCACCCCCAAGTCCCTCTCCCCAGGGCTGCTCTCCAGCCACTCACTGCCCAGCCTGCATTGGTACTTGGCATTGCCCTGACCCAGCTGCAGGACCTTGCACTTGGTCTTGTTGAACCTCCTGAGCTTGGCTTGTGCCCACCTCTGCAGCCTGTCCTGGTCCCTCTGGATGGATCCCTGCCCTCCAGCCTGGCTGCTGCACCACTCAATGTCTCTGTCCATGGCACCCACAAAGATGTTGAACAAGACTGCTCCCAGGTCTGATCCCTGAGGGACTCCACCTGTCACTGGCCTGCACTTGGCCATGGAGCCATTGACAGCCACTCCTTGGGTGTTGCTTTGGCTGGTATTTGGGTGTTCTCATTGGTGTTGCCCATTGCATTTTGGTAGGGCCAACTTATGTCTCTCTGGGAAACAAACCCTGACATTCATAAGACAAATCCTATGAAGCCTCAAAAAGTTTCTCTCCTTGAACTCTTTGGAGGAAAGAAAATTCAACCTTTCTCAGCTGCTTTGTTTTTTAAGTTCATATTCCTGAATCCACTGACCTGACCTTGAAAAGATACTAAAACCTGAAAAGCTAACTCCCCAAATAAAGCCACCACCAAAGACTTTTTACCCCTCCCCAGCTATTTTAACTACACTTACTACCTCCTCTGCCACCTCACAAGTTCACTAGCTAAAATTAGTTTTGGTCATGCTAGAGAGTAGCAACAGATTGCCTGTGTGATCTGGTGTAGGTGATCCTGCTCTGGCAGGGGGGATGGACTAGATGATCTTTCCAGGTCCCTTCCAGCTCCTAACATTTTGTGAGTGCCAGATGCTTGCTCCCAGAGTAGCTGGAGGGGCTGTAAATCCTTCAAGGCAGAGGGGTCTTTGCTGCCACAAATGGCATCAGCAAAAGGAAGGTTGACCTGCAAAGCCTGAACTGTAAAGACAACAGAGACTTAAGAATTGGAGGGGAAAGACAGGAGCATGCTGACTGCTGAGCCTCACTGTGTGGGAAGTGTAGCTTTAGCTGTTGCTGACTGTCCTCTGCCCTTCCTGGTTGGGCAAGGCAAGAGCAAGGAATGAAAAGACTCTGGGTTAATCCACCTGGATTAACTTTAACTCACACAGACCTGATAAAATGCACCAGGAGTTTCTCTGGGCATCTTTTAAAGCTGTCTGTAAAAGCCTGAGGCTGGAGGGAAGGTGGCAGGCTCCAGCTTCAGGGTTTGCAGGAGGCTCCTTCCTGGCTGTCAGCTCCCTCCACGAAGCTCTTCTGTCCCACCAGGTTGCCAGCATGACTGGAAAGCTCTCATTTCCTTGGCCACAGAGGCTTCTCCAGCTTACAGAAAGGCATGTCTGCAGCACTTCATTTGTCATCAGTGATGCAAAATGCTTCCACAGATGAGGGTAGGCTCTGAGCAGGGCTGATGCTCTTGCCAAGGCGAAGCGGCACTGAGAGTCAAGGTGTTGGTAGAGCACCAAGTCTGCATCTCAGGCTTGTAGCTGCAAGGCTGTTTCAAAGCACCTCCTTCATCCTTTTCTCCTTTCTCTGTGTCCTTTTGTGCCTCTGCTCTGTGGACACTGTTGGAGGACATGCAGGCATTCTGGAGCAGTGACACTCCTGAGTGAGCAGCTAGGAGGTGGTGGAGTGGTCGTGCCTGGAGGTCTTCAGTCAAAGCCTGGCTGGGGCACTTAGTGCCATGGTCTGGTTGGTTGGGCAGGGCTGGGTGCTAGGTTGGGCTGGCTGAGCTTGGAGCTCTCTTCCAGTCTGCTTCATTCTATGATTCTATGAACTGTGGCCAGTTCTGGGCCCCTCACTTCAAGAAGGACCTCAGGGAACTGCTTGAGGGAGTCCAGCACGGAGCCACAAAGCTGCTGCAGGCAGTGGAGCATCTCCTTGTGAGGACAGGCTGAGGGAGCTGGGGCTGGGAGTTTGGAGAGGAGGACACTGAGAGGTTATAAAGATGTGCAGGTGAGTGGCAGGAGCTGGAGCCAGGCTCTGCTGGGTGATGCCCTGTGCCAGCACAAGGGGCAGTGGTGGAAGCTGAGGCATAGGAAGGTGAATGGAAACAGGAGGAGGAATTTTTCCCCTGTGAGGGTGCCAGAACCCTGGAACAGGCTGCCCAGGGGGGTTGTGGAGTCTCCTTCTCTGGAGGTATTCAAACCCTGCCTGTGTTCCTGTGTGATCTGGTCTAGGGGATCCTGCTCTGCAGGGGGGGTGGACTGGATGTGTTTTCAAGGTCCCTTCCAGCCCCTGACATTTTGTGATTGTGTGAAGCATGAAGAACTGAGTAGGGCCTGGTGAGCACTGCTCGAAGATCTGGAGCACAAAGTGCCTCAGTGAGGACTGTCCCGTGGGCAGAAGAGTCAGTGCTGCTGGCCACCACAGCCATGGTCACATCCAGGCTTTCCCAGGAGGAGAGCTGACCTCAGCCCTCCCAGGAGGGGGGCAGGGGTGTGTGCCCTCCCTGCTTTTGCAGCAGACATCCCATGGGCTTCCTTTTTCAACATTCTTGAGCCTGCTTTGTTTTTTCTCCTTCCAATGCAAGGCTGAAGGTGTAAGGGTCATAGAATCATAGAATCAAGCAGCTTGGAAGAGAGCTCCAAGCTCAGCCAGTCCAACCTAGCACCCAGCCCTGGCCAAGCAACCAGACCATGGCACTAAGTGCCTCATTCAGTCTTTTCTTGAACACCTCCAGGGATGGCAACTCAACCACCTCCCTGGGCAGCCCATTCCAATACCATGGCACTCAGTGCCCCAGCCAGGCTTGGCTTCAACACCTCCAGGCACAGCCACTCCACCAGCTCCCTGGGCAGCCCATTCCAATGCCAATCACTCTCTCACAGTATCCCAGTATCCCAGTATCCCAGTATCACAGTATCACAGTATCACCAAGGTTGGAAGAGACCCCACAGACCATCAAGTCCAACCCTTTACCACAGAGCTCAAGGCCAGACCATGGCACCAAGTGCCACGTCCAGTCCTGCCTTGAACAGCTCCAGGGACGGCGACTCCACCACCTCCCCGGGCAGCCCATTCCAGTGTCCAATGACTCTCTCAGGGAAGAACTTTCTCCTCACCTCCAGCCTAAATCTCCCCTGGCACAGCCTGAGGCTGTGTCCTCTTGTTCTGGTGCTGGCCACCTGAGAGAAGAGAGCAACCTCCTCCTGGCCACAACCTCCCCTCAGGTAGTTGCAGACAGCAATAAGGTCTGCCCTGAGCCTCCTCTTCTCCAGGCTAACCAATCCCAGCTCCCTCAGCCTCTCCTCGTAGGGCTGTGCTCAAGGCCTCTCCCCAGCCTCGTTGCCCTTCTCTGGACACACTCAAGCATCTCAATGTCCCTCCTAAACTGGGGGGCCCAGAACTGAACACAGCACTCAAGGTGTGGTCTAACCAGTGCAGAGTACAGGGGCAGAATGACCTCCCTGCTCCTGCTGACCACACCATTCCTGATGCAGGCCAGGATGCCACTGGCTCTCTTGGCCACCTGGGCACACTGCTGGCTCTGCCAACAACTTCTTCCTCACATCCAGCCTAGACTTCCCCAGCACAACTGAGATGAGCTTACAGCTTCTACCAAGGGAGAAGAAGCAAACACCAAAAAGATTGCAGGCAGAGTTGTTCCCCCAAGAATTTTGTTGAGAGCTGTTTTGTTTTTTCCTTCTCCCATCATTCTTTTTAATCCTTTTCTGCTGGCAGCACCAGAGGGCATCAGAAGAAGGCAGAGCCTGTTCATGAGGTGTGGTGCAGGGCTGCCCAAAATGGGTAGGTATCACTGGCTGGTCACTGAGTACATGCTCTGGAAATAGCTCCTTCGTTTTCTCTTGGGCTTGGGGAGATGAAGGGGAACTCTCTTCTTTCATCCCTCCTCCTTACTGCAAATAATACCCTGACATGCCAAGCACAGCAGGGTTTGTTTTTCTCTAATGCTGGGAGAGGCAGCCCATGATTAAGAAACTTTGGCACTGGTGAGCCTTAGTTTGTTTGCTTGCCTTTCTCCTGCTCGTGTTTGTATGCTGAGGTGCTCACACAGGCATATTTTGGGAGGAAGCTGTGAAAGAGGTGACATTTGCTGACAGTAGAGTGTGTCTCTTTTGGCAGCACTGGGGCCAGACAGGGAAATATGTGTTTTGGTAAAGAGCCTTTGGTAAGGAGTTTGAAAACATCTATGGATCTAGAATCCTAGAATCACAGAATCAGTCAGGGTTGGAAGGGAGCACAAGGAGCAGCCAGTGCCAACCCCCCCTGCCATGCCCAGGGACACCCTACCCTAGAGCAGGCTGCACACAGCCTCAGCCAGCCTGGCCTCAAACACCTCCAGCCATGGGGCCTCAACCACCTCCCTGGGCAACCCCTGCCAGGCTCTCACCACTCTCCTGCTCAACAACTTCCTCCTCACCTCCAGCCTCACTCTCCCCACCTCCACCTTTGCTCCATTCCCCCCACTCCTGCCACTCCCTCAAAAGTCCCTCCCCTGCAGAGGGACTGTTCACAAAGGCCTGCAGGGACAGGATGAGGGACAATGGTTTGAAATGAGAGCAGAGCAGATTTAGATTGGATGTTAAGGACAAGTTCTGCACCATCAGGGTGCTGGAAGACTGCAACAGGTTGCTCAGGGAGATTGCTGGGTCCCTGGAGATATTCAAGATGAAGCTGGCCAAGGCTCTGGGCAGCCTGATCTAGTGGAGGATGTCCCTGCTGAGTGAGTTTAGACTAGGTGACCACTGGAGGTCCTTTCCAACCCAAACCGTTCTATGAGTCTACATTAAGTAAACATTTTCCCACCCTCTGCAGTCAGAACGTCCCATTTCAGTGCTTGTCACCCAGCCTGGATGGAGGTGAAGGTGTCTTACAGTTGGCAGCACAGGGGCCCCATCCTCTTTAACATCTTCATAGATGATCTGGACGAGGGCATGGAGTCAGTCATCAGCAAGTTTGCAGATGACACTAAGCTGGGGGCAGATGTGGCTGGGTTGGAGGGCAGAAGGGCTCTGCAGCAGGACCTTGACCACCTGGACAGATGGGCAGAGTCCAAGGGGATGGCTTCAATAGCTCCAAGTGCAGGGTGCTGCACTTTGGCCACAGCAACCCCATGCAGAGATACAGGCTGGGGTCAGAGTGGCTGAGAGCAGCCAGAGAGGGATCTGGGGGTGCTGATTGATACCCACCTGAACATGAGCCATCAGTGTGCCCAGGTGGCCAAGAGAGCCAGTGGCATCCTGGCCTGCATCAGCAATGGTGTGGCCAGCAGGAGCAGGGAGGTCATTCTGCCCCTGGACTCTGCACTGGTTAGACCACACCTTGAGTGCTGTGTTCAGTTCTGGGCCCCCAGTTTAGGAGGGACATTGAGATGCTTGAGCATGTCCAGAGAAGGGCAACGAGGCTGGGGAGAGGCCTTGAGCACAGCCCTACGAGGAGAGGCTGAGGGAGCTGGGATTGGTTAGCCTGGAGAAGAGGAGGCTCAGGGGAGACCTTATTGCTGTCTGCAACTACCTGAGGGGAGGTTGTGGCCAGGAGGAGGTTGCTCTCTTCTCTCAGGTGGCCAGCACCAGAACGAGAGGACACAGCCTCAGGCTGCACCAGGGGAGATTTAGGCTGGAGGTGAGGAGAAAGTTCTTCCCTGAGAGAGTCATTGGACACTGGAATGGGCTGCCCGGGGAGGTGGTGGAGTCGCCGTCCCTGGAGCTGTTCAAGGCAGGACTGGACGTGGCACTTGGTGCCATGGTCTGGCCTTGAGCTCTGTGCTAAAGGGTTGGACTTGATGGTCTGTGAGGTCTCTTCCAACCTTGGTGATACTGTGACACTGTGTGGTACTGTGAAAGAGGCCAGTTCTGCAGGGCAAATGCTGTTAGAGATGTGAATCTGTTAGCTCTGCAGGCAGGATTGACGTGGATCATCATCTGCTAAAGCCCCACAGTCATTTCTCCGTGGGGACTGAGGTGGACATTATGCATGTCACACAGCTGAGCTTTGTGCACATCCCCCTTTGCAAAGCCTGCTCTTCAGTGTCAGTATTCTCATCTCTGGAGCTGAAGGATCCAGAGCTGATGGGGTTTATTCTAGGACTGGACAAGCCTATAGGCAGTACTGAAATGAAGCATGAGACAACAGGAGATTGCTCTTTCAGCTTTAGACTCAGAGGGTGGCAAGTTTGGGTGTGCTAGGGAGGTCATTTCCCAGGACACTGGGCTGTAGGGATGTGTTCAGAGTTTGGGGTGGAGGAGGCAGGATTTCCTAGATGGCAGGAAAACAACCTATAGAATCATAGAATCAGCCAGGCTGGAAGAGAGCTCCAAGCTCAGCCAGCCCAACCTAGCACCCAGCCCTGCCCAACCAACCAGACCATGGCACTAAGTGCCCCAGCCAGGCTTGGCTTCAACACCTCCAGCCACAGCCACTCCACCACCTCCCTGGGCAGCCCATTCCAATGCCAATCACTCTCTCTGTGAATAACTTCCTCCTCACATCCAGCCTGAACCTGCCCTGGCACAACCTCACAGAAGGGCTCAGGTTGGAAGTGACCTCAGAGATCATCTACTCCAACCTCCCTGCCTTGGGCAAGAGCACATCTCAACCAGACTTGACTGCTGAAGGCCTCATCCAGCCTGGCCTTGAACACTCCCTTGAACTCGAGACTGTGTCCTCTTGTCCTGTTGCCTCTTTTCATTAGTTTCATGAAGACTTGGTGGAAAGTTTGGGCTTGTTGGTTTTTTTCCCACCTTCACAAGAATGGACAAGCAGAGACCCTTTGATGGCAGCCAGAAAATGCCTCTTAGTGTCTCAGCCCCCTCACTCCACTTCTCCCAGGGCTGTGCCTGATCTAGTTCCAGCCTTTCTCCTCTTCCACCCCAGAAAAGCATGGCCCAGAAAAAAAATCTCCATGTATTTTGCTTGATCTATGTGATGAGATGAACATCCTCAACTGAGAGGAAACAGCAATGCACCCAACCTGCACGTTACAGATGTGGTGATGCTGCTGGGATTCCCCTGAACACCCAGCTCCCAGGCTGTATAAAACTGATTTAGGCTTCTTCAGCAGGTGGAGGTGAGGAGGAAGTTGTTGAGCATGAGAGTGGTGAGAGGCTGGAATGAGTTGCCCAGGGAGGTGGTTGAGGCCCCATGGCTGGAGGTGTTTGAGGCCAGGCTGGCTGAGGCTGTGTGCAGCCTGCTCTAGGGTAGGGTGTCCCTGGGCATGGCAGGGGGGTTGGGACTGGCTGCTCCTTGTGCTCCCTTCCCATCCTGACTGATTCTGTGATTCTTTACAGGTTCTAATTCGATGTGGAATTCTTCAAAGGATGTTATGGACAGACTTAGATATGTAGGAGGCCAGGGAATGGAAAAGGCTAAGCTACATCACAGCTCTAACCCACTGTCAGTGAGGCTGAGCAGGGAACCTAAGGGCACAGCAGGCTTTACTCATGGAGGTGAGACGGGAGGTCGGCGGTGATTCCTGGCTGGATTCCTCTGCAGCTCAGCTGCCTCCTGAGCCTGTGAGCAATATCCAACAGTCTGGATCCATGCAGCAGGAGCCCCAGGCAGGTGGCAAAGCTGCCAATCTCAGACGTGCCTCAGGACTTGCCCAGGATCTCCTCTCAGCCTTCTCTTCTCCAGACTAACCAGCCCCAGGGCTCTCAGGCTCTCTTCACAGGGCAGATGCTCAAGTCCCTCAGTCATCCTTGTGGCTCTTTGCTGGTCTCTCCAGCAGGTCTCTGTCTCTCTTGAACTGGGGAGTCCAAAATTGCACTCAGTACTCCAGGTGTGGTCTCAGCAGGGCAGAGTAGAGGAGGAGAAGAACCTCCCAAGCCCTGCTGGCCACACTTCTGCTGCTGCACCCCAGGATGCCATTGGCTCTCTTGGCCACAAGGGCACATTGCTGGCCCATGCAGAACTTGCTGCCCACCAGCACTCCAAGGGCTTTCTCCACGGAGCTGCTTTCCAGCAGGATAATCCCTAACCTGTACTGCAGGACTCTGCAGTTATCCTTATTGAACTTTCTGAGGTTTGCCTTCATTTAACTCTCAGCCTGTCCAGATCTGGCCAGGGGAGGTCTAGGCTGGATGTTAGGAGGAAGTTCTTCTCAGAGAGAGTGATTGGCATTGGAATGGGCTGCCCAGGGAGGTGGTGGAGTCACCATCCCTGCAGGTGTTCTTGCCAAGCCTGGATGAGGCACTTGGTGCCATGGTCTGCTTGACTGGCTAGGGCTGGGTGCTAGGTTGGACTGGCTGATCTTGGAGCTCTCTTCTAACCTGCTTGATTCTATGATCATCAATCAGGATGGCAGCACAGCCTAACAGGATGTTGGCCACCACCCCTTCTTCCCTCAGAAACAAGAGATGAAGTGAAAACCCACCAAGAAAAAAGTTTCACCCTAAAGTCTGGCTGGGTATTACCATGACTGGATAGGGCTGGGTGCTAGGTTGGACTGGATGAGCTTGGAGGTCTCTTCCAACCTGCTTGATTCTATGATTGTATGATCAAGCAGGATAACCTCAAACAACTGTTGGGGATGTGCTGCTGTGTCTTCCAAACAGAAACGATTGGTCAGTGGTGTTTGCTGATGCTGGCTTGCTGCAGGCTCACCTCGAGGAGTCAAACCAAGTCCAGAGACTGAATGAAAGAGTATCTCTTGGCTGGGAGTTCAGAGGCTGCCATGCCTCAGCACCATCAATATGGATTATGGAGCCAGGTTTGCTTACAGGCTTTCATCACTCACAGAAGTCAGCACTTCTGGGCAGTTTTGCACAGGGAACTCCCAGGTTCTGTGTTAATTTCCTTTTCAGTTGCCTGTGACAGTTCACTGAGCCCTTCTCAGTGGCTGCAGCACAGGAAACCTGGAGGATTAAAAGTAGCCTTCCAGGCTGCGATTACAGCGCAGCTCTTCCTGCACTGCACTTCTTCTGTGGGCTGTCAGCATGCAGCTGAGTTTACTCTTTGAAGGAAGCCTCCTGTAGCACCAGAGTTGGTAGTTGAAGCAAACCTACCCCCTTGTAATTTGCTACCCATTACCCTGGTTAGAAGCTCCAGTAACAAAGTGCAAAGGTTCCTGTTCCGCAGCTGGGCTGCTTCCCCACCCGTGGGCTGCTTCCCCACCCATGCCAGCTTTCCCACCCGTGGGCTGCTTCCCCACCCATGCCAGCTTTCCCACCCGTGGGCTGCTTCCCCACCCATGGGCTGCTTCCCCACCCATGCCAGCTTTCCCACCCGTGGGCTGCTTCCCCACCCATGCCAGCTTTCCCACCCGTGGGCTGCTTCCCCACCCGTGGGCTGCTTCCCCACCCATGCCAGCTTTCCCACCCGTGGGCTGCTTCCCCACCCGTGGGCTGCTTCCCCACCCATGCCAGCTTCCCCACCCGTGGGCTGCTTCCCCACCCGTAGGCTGCTTCCCCACCCGTGGGCTGCTTCCCCACCCATGGGCTACTTCCCCACCCATGCCAGCTTCCCCACCCGTGGGCTGCTTCCCCACCCATGCCAGCTTTCCCACCTGTGGGCAGCTTTCCCACCCGTGGGCAGCAGCCTCACCTTGAGTCTCTGACTCTGAAGAACACAAGAGTTACACAGACTCACAGAATTGGCAGGGTTGGAAGGGACCCCAAGGACCATCTAGCTCTAATCCCCCTGCCATGAGCAGGGACACCTCACACCAGATCAGGCTGCTCAGAGTCACATCCAGCCCAGCCTGAGAAACTTCCAGGGATGAGGCTTCCATCACCTCCCTGGGCAACCTGTGCCAGTATCTCACCACTCTCATGCTAAAGATCTTCCTAACATCTAACCTAAATCTCTCCTCCTCTAGCTTGGATCCATTTCCTTCCAGTCCTATCACTACCTGACACCCTAAAAAGTCCCTCCCCAGCTTTCCTGTAGCCCCCTTCAGATCCTGGAAGGCCACAAGAAGGTCTCCTTGGAGCCTTCTCTTCTCCAGCCTGCACAGCCCCAACTCTTTCAGTCTGTGCTCACAGCAGAGCTGCTGCAGCCTCTCAGCATCCTCCCGGCCCTGCTCTGGACACACTCCAGCACCTCCAGATCTCTCCTGTCCCAGGGGCTCCAGAACTGGCTGCAGTGCTGCAGAGGGGCAGAATCCCCTCCCTGGCCCTGCTGGCCACACTTCTGCTGCTGCAGCCCAGGCTCTGCTTGCTCTCTGGGCTGCAAGTGCACACTGCTGGCTCCTGTTGAGCTTCTCCTCCAGCAGCACCCCCAGGTCCCTCTCCTCAGGGCTGCCCTCCGGCCACTCACTGCCCAGCCTGGATTGGTGCTTGGCATTGCCCCCACCCAGCTCAGGGCTGCTCTCCAGCCACTCCCTGCTCAGCCTATATTGGCTCAGTCCTCCAGCTGCATGTGAGAGTCTCAGCTTGAATAAAGAAGCTGCTGTTGTCCCAGAGGCACAGTTCCTCCTGGAAGCAGCAAGCAGCCATGCAGTGCAATGAGTGGCAGCAGCTGCTTTGAGCATGCCACAGGGGAGCACTGATGGACAATGGCCCTTGTTTTGCTGGAGTTCAGGGCAGTCTTGGTCTCAGCTTAGGACCAAAGCAGCTGCTGAAGACACTGTTTAGGTTGTGCAGTGGTGAAGAATGGTTGATCCCTCGCTTCACTTGGCTCTCTTCAGCTCTTGAGCTGTGTGCAGTTCTGGTACTGATTGTGCTGTGACAGGTATGAGCTTGGCTCCAGGCAGGCTTCATCTGTTTGGTGTTGTCTGGAGGAGCTGGGGGTGATGTTCAGTTTAGGTGGATCCCAGGCATTACTCTTTGTAGCTGATTTTCAGGGACCTCTCAGTGGTTAGTAGTGCCAAATAAAATGTTGATGGGGGTTTGAAGTACAGCACTTGCTTCTGTGGGGTCTGCCAGTGTTTCAGGGTTGTAAATGGGTAAACAAAACAACAGATGCAGAGGCTTTGTGACTTCAGAGCAGGCCTTTACAATGTGGCTTGTAAAAGAAAAAGGGGGAAAAGCACATCAGATGCAATCCAGGAGTTAAGAGCAGTGTGCACTTGCAGCCCAGAGAGCAAGCAGAGCCTGGGCTGCAGCAGCAGAAGTGTGGCCAGCAGGGCCAGGGAGGGGATTCTGCCCCTCTGCTCTGCTCTGCTCTGCTCAGACTCCACCTGGAGTACTACATCCAGCTCTGGAGCCCCCAGTACAAGAGGGATGTGGAGATGCTGGAGAGTGTCCAGAGCAGGGCCAAGAGGATGCTGAGAGGGCTGCAGCAGCTCTGCTGTGAGCACAGAGTGAAAGAGTTGGGGCTGTGCAGGCTGGAGCAGAGGAGGCTCCCAGGGGACCTTCTTGTGGCCTTCCAGGACCTGAAGAGGGCCTACAAAAGAGCTGGGGAGGGAGGCTGGAAACTGCCTGACAGAAATGGACCTGGGGGTTGTAATTACCAAGTGGCTGAACATGAGCCAGCATTGTGTCTAGGTGGCCAAGAAAGCCACTGGCATCCTGGCTGTGGCCAGCAGGAGCAGGGAGGTGATTGTTCCCTTCTACTTGGCTCTGGTGAGGCCACACTTTGTGTTTTGTGTTCAGTTTTTGGCTCCTCTATACAAAAGAGATGTGGAGGTGCTGGAGAGAGAGTGCAGAGGAGGTCACAGAAGCTGGGGAAGTGCCTGGAGAGTAAATCTGATGAAGAGAGACTGAAGGAGCTGGGGGTGGTTAGTTTGAAACAGAGGAGGCTGAGGAGAGACCTCATCCCTGTCTGCAGCTACCTGAAAGGAGGTTGTGGAGAGGTTGGTGCTGGTCTCTTCTCCCAGGTAATTAATGACAGAACAAGAAGAAATGCTCTCGAGCTGCTACTGGGCAGGTTTAGACTGGATATTAGGAAAATAAAATTTCCCAGCAAGAGTGGTCAGGCACTGGCATGAGCTGCCCAGGGAGGTGGTGGAGTCCCCAGCCCTGGGTGTGTTTAAAGGTCGTTTGGATGTGGTGCATGGGGGTATGGATTAGGGTGCACCTTGCAGAGTAGGGTTACTGGTGGGGCTTGGTGATCCTGAGGGTCTCTTCCAGCCTGTTTCTGTGTTCCTCACCATAGCACTGAGCTCTCCTTGTCTGAACCTGAGCTGACAGCAGCGTTGCTTGCAGCATGGCCAAGAGCTGGCCTAGAAGGAAGGAGAGTGGATAACAAGTCCCATTTGAGTGCCTGGAAAAAGTTAATCATAGAATCATAGAATCAAGCAGGTTGGAAGAGAGCTCCAAGCTCAGCCAGCCCAACCTAGCACCCAGCCCTGCCCAACCAACCAGACCATGGCACTAAGTGCCCCAGCCAGGCTTGGCTGCAACACCTCCAGCCACGGCCACTCCACCACCTCCCTGGGCAGCCCATTCCAATGCCAATCACTCTCTCTGCCAGCAACTTCCTCCTCACATCCAGCCTAGACCTGCCCTGGCAGCCTGGATCCCTAGGGAGCATCTGTGCCACTCATGGTGGTGGAGCAGGAATTTCAAGACAATCCTTGGCTCCTTTGTGGCAGTGTTGGAGCTGCTTGGCATCTTGATATCTGTGGAGAGGCTTCTAGATCTTCCAAGGCTCTAGCAGGGTGCTGGGAAAGAGGCAGAGGATCTCTGACCTGATCCTGGTTCCTCTTGGCATGGAGGTTTGCAGAGGTGCAGGCAGCATCTCTGGCAGGTGTGCAGTGAGCACCATGGCAGTGGCACTTCTCACCACTGTGAGGCACTTAAATGCCTTCTCCTGGGAAACTCAAGACACTTCAGGTTCCAGGTGGTTCAAGCCCAAAACGTCATGACTAAGCTGCTCTGAAGCATGAGGCAGGGCAGAACACACCGGCCGAGCCGAGAGCAGTGAGGCAGAGCAGAGGCAGAGCAGGCTGTGTGAGCAGAGCAGAGCAGCACACAGTGAGGCAGAGCAGTGAGGCAGAGCAGTGAGGCAGAGCAGGCTGTGTGAGCAGAGCAGAGCAGCACACAGTGAGGCAGAGCAGTGAGGCAGAGCAGGCTGTGTGAGCAGAGCAGAGCAGAGCAGCACACAGTGAGGCAGAGCAGGCTGTGTGAGCAGAGCAGAGCAGCACACAGTGAGGCAGAGCAGGCTGTGTGAGCAGAGCAGAGCAGCACAGCACACAGTGAGGCAGAGCAGGCTGTGTGAGCAGAGCAGAGCAGCACAGCACACAGTGAGGCAGAGCAGGCTGTGTGAGCAGAGCAGAGCAGCACACAGTGAGGCAGAGCAGGCTGTGTGAGCAGAGCAGAGCAGCACAGCACACAGGGAGGCAGAGCAGGCTGTGTGAGCAGAGCAGAGCAGCACACAGTGAGGCAGAGCAGGCTGTGTGAGCAGAGCAGAGCAGCACAGCACACAGGGAGGCAGAGCAGGCTGTGTGAGCAGAGCAGAGCAGCACAGCACACAGTGAGGCAGAAGGAGGCTGTGTGAGCAGAGCAGAGCAGCACACACTGAGGCAGAGCAATGAGGCAGAGGCAGCAGAGCAGAGCAGCACACACTGAGGCAGAAGCAGTAAGGCAGAGGCAGCAGAGCAGAGCAGCACACACTGAGGCAGAGCAATGAGGCAGAGGCAGTACAACTGCTCACAACTTCATTTCTATTCCTTGCCTGATGCAAAGGCTCCTTTGGCCACAGAGATTCACCCATCAGAATGGCATCTGCAAAGCTGACCATGTTAGGTGGCCCCAGGGCTTGCTCACCCTCCTTTGGACAAGACACTGACAAGTGCCTAACCACCTGTGGGTACCTGTTCATCACTTTGGGAGGGGACATAATGGCCCAAGCCTTTGTTTTCCTCCTGCCCTTGCTTCCCTCATCAGCAGAAGGGTGAGGCAAGCCAGGATGTGAGGAGGAAGTTGCTGGCAGAGAGAGTGATTGGCATTGGAATGGGCTGCCCAGGGAGGTGGTGGAGTTGCCACCTCTGGAGGTGTTGAAGCCAGGCCTGGCTGGGGCACTTAGTGCCATGGTCTGGTTGGTTGGGCAGGGCTGGGTGCTAGGCTGGGCTGGCTGAGCTTGGAGCTCTCTTCCAGCTTGCTTGATTCTGTGATTTTCTGTGATTCTGTGACATCTCATAGGCCTGTTGGCCTGCCAGGACAGATGCTAGAGGTCTGTCTTGGGTAAGAAGCACTGAATAGTTCTGGTGTAGGAGAGGCATCTCAGGGTTGAGCTTTTGGCTGAGTGGCTCTGCTGGCTTGGCTTTGCTTGGTGGAGTGAGTTGCAGCAGCTGTTAGGAGAGCCCTTCAGCCTTAATGCCTTCCTGTTAGGAAGTGGCACTGCTAATGGGAAGTTGTACAGATTAGCTGAGATCAGTGCCTGCTTTCTATCAAACAGCTTGGCAGGAGCTGCTGCCTCCCCTGCTTGTCCATTAGCTCCTCTGACGTTCTGTCTCTGCAGACACAGTCTGAGAGGAGATGCTGGAGTGGAGGCTTTCGTGCCATGCCTTTAAATCACAGAGCTTATTGTGCTGCTCTTCACTTGTGCTTCATTTTTAAGCAGAGATTCCCTCCAGCCAGGCACTCAGATTTACTTAAGGCACATAATAAGGCAAGGATCAGATGTGGATGATTGTTTAACAGCCATGGATTTTCACAGGGTAATTAAGGTTAATGTTTTCCTAAACTTATTTGGGCTTGTATCGTTTTCAATTAGTGTCTGATATAAAAGAGAGCTTTGGAGGCTCCTTTTTGTTTCATTTAATTGTTCTAATGTGATTTCATTCATCCCAAGGGGATGAGATTGAACAAGGCCAAGGGCAGGGTTCTCCACTTTGGCCACAACAACCCCAAGCAGCACTACAGGCTGGGGCCAGAGTGGCTGAGAGCAGCCAGGCAGAGAGGGAGCTGGGGGTGCTGGGAGAGAGGAGCTGCAGAGGAGGCAGCAGTGTGCCCAGGTGGGCAGCAGAGCCAATGGCATCCTGGGCTGGCTCAGGAGCAGTGTGGGCAGCAGACAAGGGAGGTTCTTGTGCCCCTGTGCTCAGCACTGCTCAGGCCACCCCTGGAGTGCTGTGTCCAGTTCTGGGCTCCTCCATTGCAGAGAGATGCTGAGGTGCTGGAAGGTGTTTGGAGAAGGGCAGCAAGGCTGGGGAGGGGCCTGGAGCAGAGCCCTGTGAGGAGAGGCTGAGGGAGCTGGGGGTGTGCAGCCTGCAGCAGAGGAGGCTCAGGGCAGAGCTCATTGCTGCCTGCAGCTGCCTGCAGGGAGGCTGTAGCCAGGTGGGGTTGCTCTTGGCAAGCAGCACCATAAGAAGGGAACACAGCCTCAAGTTGTGCTGGGGGAGATCTAGGCTGGATGTTGTTAGGAAGTTGCTGTCAGAGAGAGTGATTGGCATTGGAATGGGCTGCCCAGGGAGGTGGTGGAGTGGCCGTGGCTGGAGGTGTTGCAGCCAAGCCTGGCTGGGGCACTTAGTGCCATGGTCTGGTTGGTTGGGCAGGGCTGGGTGCTAGGTTGGGCTGGCTGAGCTTGGAGCTCTCTGCCAACCTGCCTGATTCTATGATTCTATACTCAGACCTCTGCTAGCTCAGAAGGATGCAATGGTTTGATGACCCTGCAGACTGGGGATGTTTCTTCCCTCAGGCACCATGAGAGCAAAGTGCAATCTCTTGAAGGCTTAAACTGAAGCATCCTACATCTGTCATGGGGTAAGACAGAAACCAGTCAAACCAGCTCAAAATCCACAGTTGGGGTTGTTACTATCGATGTAAAAGGGCACCTCTCAGGAGAAAATCTGACCTCAAGCAAGCCTGTAAATATGCTTAAAGTGTTAAAGAGTGCTTGAGACTTGTGGCAATTATACCCCTCAGTGCAGCCACAGACAGCAAGGGCCAATTCCCTCGGCAGAAGACAGCACTCCCACTCCTGTGCCATCATCTTCCCCTTCAAGCCAGACTCCTGACAAATGCCCACACAGTTAAGAAAACTCCCTGGGGACACCTGCAGATAATGCACTTACAGACAATGGTGTCCTGCTTGGTGAGATGAAATTACCTTGCAGTGGCTTAGAAAACCTTCCTAGAGGGACATATTGTCCTAATGTAATAGGAGGCTGTGGGAACAAACAAGGCAGGGAACAAAACAAGACCATGACACAAAAGCAACTTCCCTGCTAAGGGCTGACAGGCAGTGGCAGGAGATCCCTGTGCTTCCTGGCCCCCAGCTGAAGGAACACTGCTGCTCCTCAGCCAGGGGGGGAAGGGAAAGAGATGAAAAAACAACACACACAAGCGTGGGAAATGGAAAACTCTACTCCCAAAGAGTCCCAGGTGCCCGGAGGGCAGAGCTGAAGGAAGGAGATTCAGCTCCAAAACCAGCCAGGAGGGGCAATGCCATCTGGGGATGCATAGGAAGGGCTGTGGTGAGTAGGTCAAGAGAGGTTCTCCTGCCCCTCTGCTCTGCCCTGCTGAGGCTGCATCTGGAGTACTGTGTCCAGCTCTGGGCCCCCAGTTCAATAGGGACACAGAACTGCTTGAGGGAGTCCAGTGCAGAGCCACAAAGCTGCTGAAGGGAATGGAGCAGCTCTGTTAGGGGCAGAGCCTGAGGGAGCTGGGGCTGTGTGCTGGGAGAGGAGGAGGCTGAGAGGTGACCTCAGCAATGGGTATAAAGATGTGCAGGTGAGTGGCAGGAGGCTGGAGCCAGGCTCTGCTGGGTGATGCCAGTGCCAGCACAAGGGGCAGTGGTGGCAGCTGAGGCAGAGGAAGTTCCATGGAAACATGAAGAGGATTTTTTTTTCCCTGTGAGGGTGCCAGAGCCCTGGCACAGGCTGCCCAGGGGGGCTGTGGAGTCTCCCTCTCTGCAGATACTCAAAACCTGGGGGTGGTGTGGCCAAAGTGTAGAACTCTGCACTTGGCCTTGTTCAGTCTCATCCCATTGGCCTCTGCCCACCCATCCAGCCTGGCCAGGTCCCTCTGCAGGGCTCTGCTCCCCTCCAACAGCTCCACAGCTGCTCCTAGCTTGGTGTCACCTCCAGACTGATGCTGGACTCTGTCTCCTGTTCCAGATCATCCATAAAGATATTGAACAGCAGTGTGCCCAGCACTGGTCCCTGGGGCACACCACTGGTGCCAGCTGCCCACTGGCTGTGGCACCATTCCCCACCACTCTCTGGGCCCAGCCCTGCAGCCAGTTCATTTCTCATATCAGAGTGAATCTCTCCAAGCCATGAGCTGCCACACACCCTCCAGCTGTTGGCTCTGTGTATTGTTTTCTGCTCCTCTGAAGAGGCCACTTGTACTTAAAAGTAATTTAAAGCCCCTGTGGGAATCCCTGTTCTGGAGGAAGCCTTCAAGGATGCAGGAATGTGTCACTTGCACAGAAGTCAATTCCTCCTGGGGGTGACTTGGTCCCAGACCTCCAGCATGTAAGGGGATAAACCCCATGGCACTTGGCCTTCCTGGCTGGTGGATTTTGGTGATTCAGTTTGAATTATTCTTCTTTTGGCTGTGCCTTAGGTATGGAGCTTCATTTTGTATTGCAGTTGTCCTTTTGTCCCCTTTGGGATGCCTGCAGTATGTCTGCTGTCAGCAGCAGGGAGTGCAGGCCAGAGCATGGCTGCAGACTGCTCGTACCAGCAGCATCCTCCATCCCCTGGCAGCAGGCAGCAGGCAGCAGGCTTGAAGCCAAATCCCAGTGCTGGTGATCTGGAGAGCCTGGGGAGGGAGGGAAGTGAAGGGGAGGAAGGAAGGGAAGGGAGGAAATGAAGGGAAGGAAGGAAAGGAAGGAAGGAAGGAAGGAAGGAAGGAAGGAAGGAAGGAAGGAAGGAAGGAAGGAAGGAAGGAAGGAAGGAAGGAAGGAAGGAAGGAAGGAAGGAAGGAAGGAAGGAAGGGAAATGAAGGGAAGGAAGGGAAGGAAGGGAAAGAAGGAAGGAAGGAAATGAAGGGAAGGAAGGAAATGAAGGGAAGGAAGGAAATGAAGGGAAGGAAGGAAGGAAGGAAGGAAGGAAGGAAGGAAGGAAGGAAGGAAGGAAGGAAGGAAGGAAGGAAGGAAATGAAGGGAAGGAAGGAAATGAAGGGAAGGAAAGAGATGAAGGGAAGGAAGGAAGGAAGGAAGGAAGGAAGGAAGGAAGGAAGGGAGGGAAATGAAGGGAAGGAAGGGAAGGAAGGGAAAGAAGGAAGGAAGGAAATGAAGGGAAGGAAGGAAATGAAGGGAAGGAAGGAAATGAAGGGAAGGAAGGAAGGAAGGAAGGAAGGAAGGAAGGAAGGAAGGAAGGAAGGAAGGAAGGAAATGAAGGGAAGGAAGGAAATGAAGGGAAGGAAAGAGATGAAGGGAAGGAAGGAAGGAAGGAAGGAAGGAAGGAAGGAAGGAAGGAAGGAAGGAAGGAAATGAAGGGAAGGAAGGAAATGAAGGGAAGGAAAGAGATGAAGGGAAGGAAGGAAGGAAGGAAGGAAGGAAGGAAGGAAGGAAATGAAGGGAAGGAAGGAAATGAAGGGAAGGAAGGAAATGAAGGGAAGGAAAGAGATGAAGGGAAGGAAGGAAGGAAGGAAGGAAGGAAGGAAGGAAGGAAGGAAGGAAGGGAGGAAGGAAGGAAGGAAGGAAGGAAGGAAGGAAGGAAGGAAGGAAGGAAGGAAGGAAGGAAGGAAGGAAGGAAGGAAGGAAGGAAGGAAGGAAGGAAGGAAGGAAGGAAGGAAGGAAGGAAGAGAAGGGAGGAAACCATGGTCTAGCCTTGAGCTCTGTGGTAAAGGGTTGGACTTGATGATCTGTGAGGTCTCTTCTAACCCTGATGATACTCTGATACTGTGATCTCCCTCTCCATTGGTCTGCAGAAGGACTCTGGGCCCTAAATTCGGCTGCTTTGGATTGAAGTGAGGTGCCTGAAATAGACAGGGTTCTCTCTCAGCATCTCCTTAGTCTCACCTGGGTGCTGCTGCTGCATGGAAGCCCTGAATTCAGTAAGGCAGGGTGAGGCCAGTGGCTTCAAAACAGCAAGTGAAGCCTGCTTGTAGTGCCTGTGCTGGCTGTACAGAGAGAATGAGAGGGGAGGGAATGAGCCCTGACTCTGGGCCCTTGCTTTGTCTCCCTGTGCCGAGCAGCAGGGGCCACAGAAAGTGACAGGGGATGCAGACAGCACTGGGAAAGGGCCTCAGCTTTCATCCAAGGCTGATGCTGTGCTTTAGGCTATGGCACTTCTCATCAGGCCATCTGAAACCCTCAGCCCATGCAGGGTGCACCACCGAGGTTGGGTGGCTGCAGCTGGCAGCAGAGTTGAGCACTGGCACTGTGAGGAGCAGTACCCTTCTGCTGGGGTCCTTGTCCTCGCCAGCCACCCTGCTGGAAACTCAGAATGGACTGAGGAATGGATATAGGGTCATAGACTCAGTCAGGGTGGGAAGGGACCACAAGGATCAGCCAGTTCCAACCCCCCTGCCATGGGCAGGGACACCTCACACCAGATCAGGCTGTGCAGAGCCTCAGCCAGCCTGGTCTTAAACACCTCCAGGCATGAGGCTTCCACCACCTCCCTGGGCAACCCATTCCAGGCTCTCACCACCCTCATGGGGAAGAACTTCTTCCTAATGTCTAACCTGAACCTTCCACCTCCAGCTTTGCTCCATTCCCCCCAGTCCTATCACTCCCTGACAGCCTCAAAAGTCCCTCCCCAGCTTTCTCCTAGCCCCTTTAAGATACTGAAAGGCCACAAGAAGGTCACCTGGGAGCCTTCTCCTCTCCAGACTGCACAGCCCCAACTCCCTCAGTCTCTCCCCATCACAGAGGAGCTTCCATCTGATGACCAGAGGCAAGAGCTGCCTTTTAAATCAGCTGCCAGTCATCAGTCAGTTGTTAGCTGCTAGGTGTGGAACCAGCACCTGCTTCCACTTCTGGCTGTGTCTAAACTGAATGATGCAACTTGTGCATGTGTAGGGCAAGCTGTCCTCCAGCTGCAGGTACAGCAAGGGGCTGCAAGCTGTCCTCCAGCTGCAGGTACAGCAAGGGGCTGCAAGCTGTCCTCCAGCTGCAGGTACAGCAAGGGGCTGCAAGCTGTCCTCCAGCTGCAGGTACAGCAAGGGGCTGAAAGCTGCACTCCAGCTGCAGGAACAGCAAGAGGCTGCAAGCTGCACTCCAGCTGCAGGAACAGCAAGGGCCTGCAAGCTGTCCTCCAGCTGCAGGTACAGCAAGAGGCTGCAAGCTGTCCTCCAGCTGCAGGAACAGCAAGGGGCTGCAAGCTGCACTCCAGCTGCAGGTACAGCAAGGGGCTGCAAGCTGTCCTCCAGCTGCAGGTACAGCAAGGGGCTGCAAGCTGCACTCCAGCTGCAGGTACAGCAAGGGCCTGCAAGCTGCACTCCAGCTGCAGGTACAGCAAGGGGCTGCAAGCTGCACTCCAGCTGCAGGTACAGCAAGGGCCTGCAAGCTGCACTCCAGCTGGAGATACAGCAAGGGGCTGCAATCTGTCCTCCAGCTGCAGGTACAGCAAGAGGCTGCAAGCTGTCCTCCAGCTGCAGGTACAGCAAGAGGCTGCAAGCTGTCCTCCAGCTGCAGGTACAGCAAGAGGCTGCAAGCTGTCCTCCAGCTGCAGGAACAGCAAGGGGCTGCAAGCTGCACTCCAGCTGCAGGTACAGCAAGGGGCTGCAAGCTGTCCTCCAGCTGCAGGTACAGCAAGGGGCTGCAAGCTGCACTCCAGCTGCAGGGACAGCAAGGGGCTGCAAGCTGCACTCCAGCTGCAGGAACAGCAAGGGGCTGCAAGCTGCACTCCAGCTGCAGGGACAGCAAGGGGCTGCAAGCTGCACTCCAGCTGCAGGTACAGCAAGAGGCTGCAAGCTGCACTCCAGCTGCAGGTACAGCAAGGGGCTGCAAGCTGCCCTCCAGCTGCAGGTACAGCAAGGGGCTGCAAGCTGCACTCCAGCTGCAGGTACAGCAAGGGGCTGCAAGCTGTCCTCCAGCTGCAGGTACAGCAAGGGGCTGCAAGCTGTCCTCCAGCTGCAGGTACAGCAAGGGGCTGCAAGCTGTCCTCCAGCTGCAGGAACAGCAAGGGGCTGCAAGCTGCACTCCAGCTGCAGGTACAGCAAGGGGCTGCAAGCTGTCCTCCAGCTGCAGGTACAGCAAGGGGCTGCAAGCTGTCCTCCAGCTGCAGGGACAGCAAGGGGCTGCAAGCTGCACTCCAGCTGCAGGTACAGCAAGGGGCTGCAAGCTGCACTCCAGCTGCAGGTACAGCAAGGGCCTGCAAGCTGCACTCCAGCTGGAGATACAGCAAGGGGCTGCAATCTGTCCTCCAGCTGCAGGTACAGCAAGAGGCTGCAAGCTGCACTCCAGCTGCAGGAACAGCAAGGGGCTGCAAGCTGCACTCCAGTTGCAGGTACAGCAAGGGCCTGCAAGCTGCACTCCAGCTGGAGATACAGCAAGGGGCTGCAATCTGTCCTCCAGCTGCAGGTACAGCAAGAGGCTGCAAGCTGCACTCCAGCTGCAGGTACAGCAAGGGGCTGCAAGCTGTCCTCCAGCTGCAGGTACAGCAAGGGGCTGCAAGCTGCACTCCAGCTGCAGGGACAGCAAGGGGCTGCAAGCTGCACTCCAGCTGCAGGAACAGCAAGGGGCTGCAAGCTGCACTCCAGCTGCAGGGACAGCAAGGGGCTGCAAGCTGCACTCCAGCTGCAGGAACAGCAAGAGGCTGCAAGCTGCACTCCAGCTGCAGGTACAGCAAGGGGCTGCAAGCTGCCCTCCAGCTGCAGGTACAGCAAGGGGCTGCAAGCTGCACTCCAGTTGCAGGTACAGCAAGGGGCTGCAAGCTGTCCTCCAGCTGCAGGTACAGCAAGGGGCTGCAAGCTGTCCTCCAGCTGCAGGTACAGCAAGAGGCTGCAAGCTGTCCTCCAGCTGCAGGAACAGCAAGGGGCTGCAAGCTGTCCTCCAGCTGCAGGTACAGCAAGGGGCTGCAAGCTGTCCTCCAGCTGCAGGTACAGCAAGGGGCTGCAAGCTGTCCTCCAGCTGCAGGTACAGCAAGGGGCTGCAAGCTGCACTCCAGCTGCAGGAACAGCAAGGGGCTGCAAGCTGTCCTCCAGCTGCAGGAACAGCAAGGGGCTCTGCCACATGCACCCCTGGCTTCAGGAAGGGTTGAAAGGACAGGCAGGTGATGGATGTTATCCCTGTGCCTTATATACCCCGTCAGAGCACCATCCTGTGCACGACAGAATGAAGGAACATGAAAAGCTTTAGCATTAATCCACTCTGGAAGCTCTCTCTTGCATAAGAGGGATGGCCTGGACCTGTCAGCATCCCGCTGGGGAAGCAGGGTAATCCGGGTGTGACCCCATCACAGGGTGCTGCAGGCCTCCAGGAGCAGCTGTACCTGTCTTTACCTCTGGCCTCATTCCAACCTGAGTGCAGTGCGTGGGCCAGAGTGCCCACATCTCCTTCTTGCCGTTGCCTTGCTTGAGTGGCAGTGCTCTGCTTTGCTCCAGCAGGGGCATCTTGGCTGGCTGCAGCCCTGGCTGGGTGAGCAGGCAAGGAGAGTGGCTGCGGATGGGCAGCAGGCAGCTGGTGTCTGGTGAGCAGTGGTCTCCCCAGGCATCGATACTGGGCCCAGGTCTGTTCAGGCATCTTTATGGATGCCCTGCAGGAGGGGATGGAGTCTGCCCTCAGTGCATTTGTGGCTGGCACCAAGCTAGGAGGGAGTCGCTCTCCTGGAGGGCAGGCAGGTGCTGCAGAGGGACCTGGCCAGGCTGGGGCAATGGGCTGAGGACAACGGGATGAGACTCAACAGGACCAAGGGCAGGCTCCTGCACTTTGGGCACAACAACCCCGTGCAGGGCTACAGACTGGAGATGAGTGCCTGGGAGCAGCCTGGCAGAGAGGGACCTGGCAGTGCTGGGTGACAGCGGCTGGGCAAGAGGCAGCAGTGTGCCCAGGGGCAGGGAAGGCCAATGGCATCTTGGCCTGTATCAGGAGCAGTGTGGCCAGCAGCACCAGGGCTGTCATTCTGCCCTGTGCTGGCACTGGGCAGGCCTCATCCTGAGCTCTGTGTGCAGCTCTGGGCCCTCACTGCAAGAGACATTGAGGGGCTGGAGGGGGCCAGAGGAGAGCAACGAGACTGGGGAGGGGGTGGAGGGGAAGGCTGATGGGGAGAGGCTGAGGGAGCTGGGTGGAGGGGGAGGCTGATGGGGAGAGGCTGAGGGAGCTGGATGGAGGGGGAGGCTGATGGGGAGAGGCTGAGGGAGCTGGGTGGAGGGGGAGGCTGATGGGGAGAGGCTGAGGGAGCTGGATGGAGGGGAATGCTGATGGGGAGAGGCTGAGGGAGCTGCATGGAGGAGAAGGCTGATGGGGAGAGGCTGAGGGAGCTGGATGGAGGGGAAGGCTGATGGGGAGAGGCTGAGGGAGCTGGATGGAGGGGGAGGCTGATGGGGAGAGGCTGAGGGAGCTGGATGGAGGGGAATGCTGATGGGGAGAGGCTGAGGGAGCTGGATGGAGGGGAAGGCTGATGGGGAGAGGCTGAGGGAGCTGGTTGGAGGGGAAGGCTGATGGGGAGAGGCTGAGGGAGCTGGATGGAGGGGAAGGCTGATGGGGAGAGGCTGAGGGAGCTGGGCTGGGGTAGCCTGGGAGAGAGGAGACTCAGGGGGGACCTTGTCACACTCTGCAACCACTTGAAGGGAAGTCATAGTCATGTAGGGGTCAGGCTCTTCTCCCAAGCAACTTGTGCCAGGACAATGGGGCATGGCCTAAAGCTGCACCAGGGGAGGTTATGGTTGGATATCAGGAAGCACTTCCTTAGGGAAAGGTGATTAGACACTGGAATGGACTGCCCAGGAGGTGATGGAAATCACCATCCCTGGAGGTCTTTAAGGTGAGGTGTGGCACTTGGTGGCATGGGTTAGCTGGTGTCGTGGTGTTAGGCTAGAGGCTGGATTGATGATCTCAGAGGTCTTTTCCAGCCTCAGTGATCTGTGCTCAGCTGCTGGCATGCACTGGTTTGGCTGGTAGGGCCCACATAGCTCTGAGAGTGAGGAACCAAGACCTGCCAGCAGAGCTTCCCTTGGTACAGGAGCAAGCCTCTGCTTCTCAGCATGGCAGCTCTAACCCCACAGTCGTTGCAGCACCAAGCACCAAGGCTGACAATGATGTGGAGCTGAATGTTGGTGCCTGGGGTGGCTTCAAGCTGCAGGAGCCAAGCCCCAGAGTGCTGAGAATTCAAAGAGCAGGGGGATGAAGGCTCTGGAGGAGGACACTCTGCTTGGCTTTGCCAAGTCCTCAGGGCTTTTACTGTGCTGCTGGAGTCAGGAGGGAAGGAGCATGGCAGAGAGCAGCCATAACTGGAGGTTTCAGGGTACCTGTCAGGGGACTGAGGGGCATGACTTGTGAGGAGAGGCTGAGGGACCTGGGCTGTTTAGTCTGGAGAAGAGGAGAGGGGGGACAGGCTCTGCTCACTGCTCCCTGGGACAGGACAAGCAGCAATGGATGGAAGCTGCAGCACAGGAGGTTCCAGCTCAGCACAAGGGGGAACTTCTTGCCTGGAAGGGTCCCAGAGCCCTGGCACAGGCTGCTCAGAGAGGCTGTGGAGTCTCCTTCTGTGGAGCCTCTCCAGCCCTGTCTGGATGTGTTCCTGTGTGCCCTGAGCTAGATTGTGTGGTCCTGCTGTGGCAGGGGGGTTGGACTGGATGATCTCTTTGGGTCTCTTCCAACCCCTGACATCCTGTGAGCCTGGGATCTTCTGTGCTTTGCTTTGAAAGCAGAAGTCTGATGCCAAACAGAAGTCTGATGCCAGGATGACTGAGAATGCAGACTGAGTCTGTGTGTTGAAGTCCTCTGCAGCCCTGGGCTTCAAACAGTGTGTGCTCTGACAGGTTTCTCAGCTGCTTGGAGAGGAAGAGTAATGGAAGCTAAGCCCTGAGATTGGCTACTCACAGATTACAGAGCAGCCATGGCAGTTGGTTTCACTGTTTAACACTGCTTGTGTTAAACCCATCTGATAGCAGAGTGCAAAGGCAGATGTCCACTTAATCTGTTTGGCTCCTGGTGTCACGAATGACAACTTTCTCCAGCTAGTTGGAAACCTTCATTGCATGATCCAGAGCAGCAGGCTTGCAAGTGAGGGAGAAGCTTGCTCCTATTAGGAACTCCTTGGAGTTAGGAGGAAGTTGCTGGCAGAGAAAGTGACTGGCATTGGAATGGGCTGCCCAGGGAGGTGGTGGAGTGGCTGTGGCTGGAGGTGTTGAAGCCAAGCCTGGCTGGGGCACTTAGTGCCATGGTCTGGTTGGTTGGGCAGGGCTGGGTGCTAGGCTGGGCTGGCTGAGCTTGGAGGTAACTCTCTGGGTGCATGTGGGCTTTAACTTTGAGATGACAGAGCTAGTTATAAATTGCCTCTCAAGATCTCCAGAGGTCCCTTCCAACCCCTAACACCCTGTGACAATAGGATGTGATTTTCCCTAGGATACACAGGGTACTGGTTCTGAATCAATAAAGGGGCACTAAGTCAGTTCCTTAAGACAGTAAAAGGTGGAGGGGTGGTGTGGGGGATGCTGAACTGTCTCTTTGCTGGACTCTCTTGTATTGGTTTGAAAAAGACAAGAGAAAGCAGGCAGTGCTTTTGCAGCCTGGCTCTTGGGACACAGCCTATAGTGATGCTTCTGTGCAAGTGAGGGAGAAGCTTGCTCCTCTTAGTAACTCCTTGGAGTTAGGAGGAAGTTGCTGGCAGAGAGAGTGATTGGCATTGGAATGGGCTGCCCAGGCAGGTGGTGGAGTGGCTGTGCCTGGGGGTGTTGAAGACAAGCCTGGCTGGGGCAGCACTTCAGCCTCACCAAATAGGCTTTCAGTGAAACCAAGCCCTGCTGGTTGGGTTTGTGCTGGGAGAGGTGAATGTCCAGCAGCTGTATGACTGGGCACAGCCCACTGGGCTTGTGCAGCCTGCAGAAGAGGAGGCTCAGGGCAGAGCTCATTGCTGCTTGCAGCTGTCTGCAGGAAGGCTGTAGCCAGGTGGGGTTGGGCTCTGCTGCCAGGCAGCCAGCACCAGAATAAGGGGACAGAGCCTGGAGCTGTGCCAGGGCAGGTCTAGGCTGGATGTGAGGAGGAAGTTGCTGTCAGAGAGAGTGATTGGCATTGGAATGGGCTGCCCAGGGAGGTGGTGGAGTGGCCATGGCTGGAGGTGTTGAAGCCAAGCCTGGCTGGGGCACTTAGTGCCATGGTCTGGTTGGTTGGGCAGGGCTGGGTGCTAGGTTGGGCTGGCTGAGCTTGGAGCTCTCTGCCAGCCTGGTTGATGCTGTTACTCACTGAATGTTTTCTCCTCAGCCTTCTGATGCTGGAGTGAGGCTTTTCAGTGTGAATGCAAATGGTGTGCTGGTTCAACCTGGGCCTGCTGGGAAAGTGAGGAAGAAGGCTCTGTGTTGTCTGTAAAGGCAGGTCACAGCTTGCCTGGAGGGCTGCCCTTGGCCCCGGTGCTGTCTGATGCCAGCCTGAAGTTGGTGCTGCCAAAAGCAGCATTCCCAGGCATGGTGGCTGCTGGCTGGCTTGGACAGTCCCTTCCCTCTCCCTCCTGCTGCGTGGTCTGCCATGGACGATGGAGTAAAGCCTCTGACTCAGTGTCCTAGAGCATCCTCCTGGAGAAGCTGGCTGCTTGTGGCTTGGTCCAGGTGTATGTTTCACTGGATTAAAAATGGGCTGTGGGTGGCCCTGGTGAGTGGAGCTGAATGCAGTTGGCAGCTGGTCACGAGTGGTGTTCTCAGTTCTTTCCAACAGCTCTGCCAGTTGTCTGGGGGAGGGAATCAAGTGCACCCTCAGCAAGTTTGCAGATGACACCAAATTGGGCAGGTGTGCTGATCTGCATGTAGGGAGGCTCAAAGGAAGACCTGGCCAGGCTGAGGCCACTTGTGTCACACAACCACAGACTGTCAGGGGCTGGGAGGGACCTCCAAAGCTCAGCTCCCCTGCCACAGCAGCATCACCTAGAGCAGATCACACAGGAACTCATCCAGGCAGGTTTTGAGTATCTGCAGAGAGGGAAACTCCACAGCCCCCCTGGGCAGCCTGTGCCAGGGCTCTGGCACCCTCACAGGGACAAAATTCCTCCTCAAGAAGAAGGCTCAACGAAGCCAGGTGCTGGGTCCCACTTGGATCACAACAACCCAAAGTTGGGGTAGAGTGTCTGGAAAGCTTCCTGGCAGGAAGGGACCTGGGGGTGCTGGGTGACAGCTGGCTAACATGAGCCAGTAGTGTGCTCAGGTGGCCAAGAAGGCCAACAGCATCCTGGCCAGGATCAGCAGTGCTGAACAGCAAGAGCAGGGATGTGCTCCTGCCTCTGTACTCAGCACTGCTGAGGCTCTCCTTTGAGTACTGAGTTTAGTTCTGGGCTTCTCACTCCAAGAACAACAGGGAGGTGCTGGAGTGTGTCCAGAGAAGGGCAACAAAGCTGGGGAAGAGTCTGGAGAAAGGAGCTGGAAGGAGCAGCTGAGGGAACTGGAGGTGTTTAGCCTGTAGAAAAGAGGCTGAGGGGAGACTTCTCTCTCTCTGCATCTCCCTGGAGGAAGGATCAGTCCATTCACCCTACATACAAGCAATAGACCAAGTGGTGCCAGGAGAGGTGCAGGGTATTAGGAGACATTTCTGCACAGAATGGTTGTTAAACACTTGGTGAGGCTCCCCAGATGTGCCACCATTTCCACAGCTGTTGAAAACACACACAGACATGGTCCTTAGGGGTATGGTCAGTGAGCAATGCAGACATGGTCCTTAGGGGTATGGTCAGTGAGCAATGCAGATATGGACCTTAGGGGTATGGTCAGTGAGCAATGCAGACATGGTCCTTAGGGGTATGGTCAGTGAGCAATGCAGACATGGACCTTAGGGGTATGGTCAGTGAGCAATGCAGACATGGTCCTTAGGGGTATGGTCAGTGAGCACCTGCAGCATGGTCCTTGGGGGTATGGTCTGTGAGCAATGCAGACATGGTCCTTAGGGGTATGGTCAGTGAGCAATGCAGACATGGTCCTTAGGGGTATGGTCAGTGAGCAATGCAGGCATGGTCCTTGGGGGTATGGTCTGTGAGCAATGCAGGCATGGTCCTTAGGGGTATGGTCAGTGAGCAATGCAGACATGGTCCTTAGGGGTATGGTCAGTGAGCAATGCAGACATGGTCCTTAGGGGTATGGTCAGTGAGCAATGCAGACATGGACCTTAGGGGTATGGTCAGTGAGCAATGCAGGCATGGTCCTTAGGGGTATGGTCAGTGAGCAATGCAGACATGGTCCTTAGGGGTATGGTCAGTGAGCAATGCAGACATGGTCCTTAGGGGTATGGTCTGTGAGCACCTGCAGGCATGGTCCTTAGGGATATGGTCAGTGAGCAATGCAGACATGGTCCTTAGGGGTATGGTCAGTGAGCAATGCAGACATGGTCCTTAGGGGTATGGTCTGTGAGCACCTGCAGGCATGGTCCTTAGGGGTATGGTCAGTGAGCAATGCAGACATGGTCCTTAGGGGTATGGTCAGTGAGCAATGCAGACATGGTCCTTAGGGGTATGGTCTGTGAGCACCTGCAGACATGGTCCTTAGGGGTATGGTCAGTGAGCAATGCAGGCATGGTCCTTAGGGGTATGGTCAGTGAGCAATGCAGACATGGTCCTTAGGGGTATGGTCAGTGAACACCTGCAGACATGGTCCTTAGGGGTATGGTCAGTGAGCAATGCAGACATGGTCCTTAGGGGTATGGTCAGTGAGCAATGCAGACATGGTCCTTAGGGGTATGGTCAGTGAGCACCTGCAGACATGGTCCTTAGGGGTATGGTCAGTGAGCAATGCAGACATGGTCCTTAGGGGTATGGTCAGTGAGCAATGCAGACATGGTCCTTGGGGGTATGGTCAGTGGTGATAGACTGTGACCATGTGCAGTATGGGTACAAGAGCAAACAGGGAGAGGGGTTAAGCTCTGGTTAAGCAACAGAGTGCAAAGAGTGGTGATCAGTGGTGCCAGGTCCAGCTGGAGAGCTGTAACCAGAGGAGGCCCCTGGGGATCAGTGCTGAGTCCAGCCCTGTTCAACATCTTCATCAATGCCATTGATGAGAGGACAGACAGACAGAGTGTGCTCAGCAAGTTTGCTGACCTGAAGGCTGTGTGGCTGTTCAGTGAGACTTGGACAGACAGAGCTGGGCACAGAGGAAACAGAGGAGGTTCAACAGGGACAAGTGCAGAGTCCTGCACCTGGGGAGGAATAAACACTGCAGCAGTACAGGTTGGGAGGTGATCTGCTGGAGAGCAGCCCCATGGAGAAGGACCTGAGAGTGCTGGGGGAGAACATCCATGGCACAGCAATGTGCCCTGGGGGCCAAGAAACCAATGTGATCCTTGGGTGCATTAAGAAGAGTGTGGCCAGCAGATGCAGGGAGGTTCTTCTCCCACTCTGCTCTGCCCTAGGGAGGCTTCACCTGGAACATTGCATCCAGTTCAGGATGGACAGGGATCTGATGAAGAGAGTCCAAGAGAGGGCTGTGAAGATTATGAAGGGGCTGCAGCACTGCCTGATAAGGAGAGGCTGGGGGGTCCAGGAGCTGTTTGGTCTGGTGAAGAGAAGACTGAGAGGGGATTTAATCAATGTTTCTAAACATCTGAGAGCTGGGGGACAGGCTCTGCTCTCTGCTCCCTGGGATAGGACAAGCAGCAATGGATGGAAGCTGCAGCACAGGAGGTTCCAGCTCAGCACAAGGGGGAACTTCTTTGCTGTAAGGGCCCCAGAGCCCTGGCACAGGCTGCCCAGAGAGGCTGTGGAGTCTCCTTCTGTGGAGCCTTTCCAGCCCTGTCTGGATGTGTTGCTGTGTGCCCTGAGCTAGATTGTGTGGTCCTGTTCTGGGAGGTGAGTTGGACTTGATGATCTCCAGAGGTCCCTTCCAACCCCTAACATCCTGTGAGCCTGTGACCTTGTGACCTGGCAGTGCCAGGTTAAAGGTTGGACTTAAGAGGAGGCTCAGGGCAGAGCTCATTGCTGCCTGCAGCTGCCTGCAGGGAGGATGTAGCCAGGTGGGGTTGGGCTCTGCTGCCAGGCAAGCAGCACCAGAAGAAGGGGACACAGCCTGGAGCTGTGCCAGGGCAGGTCTAGGCTGGATGTGAGGAGGAGGTTGCTGGCAGAGAGAGTGATTGGCATTGGAATGGGCTGCCCAGGGAGGTGGTGGAGTGGTCGTGGCTGGAGGTGTTGAAGCCAAGCCTGGCTGGGGCACTTAGTGCCATGGTCTGGTTGGTTGGGCAGGGCTGGGTGCTAGGTTGGGCTGGCTGAGCTTGGAGCTCTCTTCCAGCCTGCTTGATTCTGTGATGAAAGGCTTCTTCCAACCAAAACAGAACTGTGATTCCATGGCCTCCAAAGCAGCGTGGCCTGCTCTTGCTTCTCAGAGTTGTGAGCAGGTTCCTAAAGGATGTGGTGATTGAGTCCTGGCTTTTGGCAGGCTTCATGGCAGCAGGAGCTGTCAGCACATCCTTCCAGCACTGCCCTTCAGGTGACTCATAGAATCATAGAATCAACAAATCAACCAGGTTGGAAGAGACCTCCAAGTTCAGCCAGTCCAACCTAGCACCCAGCCCTATCCAACCAACCAGACCATGGCACTAAGTGCCTCAGCCAGGCTTTGCTTGAAGACCCCCAGGGACGGTGCCTCCACCACCTCCCTGGGCAGCCCATTCCAATGCCAATCACTCTCTCTGTGAAGAACTTCTTCCTAACATCCAGCCTAGACCTACCCTGGCACAACTTGAGACTGTGCCCCCTTGTTCTATTGCTGGTTACCTGGGAGAAGAGGCCACCCCCCAACTCAACACCTGTCCCTCAGGCTTATCACAGTGTCCCTCAGGCTTATCACACAGTTTTGGTGTTCACAGTTTCCTATTCATCATTTTTTGGTTTGGGTTTGGGTTTAGTTAGGTTTTTTTCCCTTCAAATCAATTCTGAGAACAGGAGCTGGAGGCTTGTGAGGCTTTGGGGTTGCATAACCTGCTGTTGCTGAGCCCTAAGCCCACGTAAGCTGCTCTTGCAGCCCAGCAGAGCCTTCCCCCGCCGCCTGCAGCATGGCCTCTGCGTGTGGACGAGGAATTAGTGGAGAGGAGACAGCCCCTGCCAGGAGCTGGCCCAAGGCCTTTGCTCTCCAGAAGGTTCTGTGCTCTGGCAGGCTGCACAGCGAGCAGCTGGAGCGGGGGGAAGCCTCAGGGTGCCTCTTTAACCCTGCTAAGCCAATTCCCCTGGGAGCAAGGTGCAGGTTTCACTGCTGCCTTCCGTGGGCTATCTGATAGCAACTCATAGAATCATAGAATCAACCAGGCTGGAAGAGACCTCCAAGCTCAGCCAGTCCAACCTAGCACCCAGCCCTATCCAGTCAACCAGACCATGGCACTAAGTGCCTCAGCCAGGCTTTGCTTGAAGACCCCCAGGGACGGTGCCTCCACCACCTCCCTGGGCAGCCCATTCCAATGCCAATCACTCTCTCTGTGAAGAACTTCTTCCTAACATCCAGCCTATACCTACCCTGGCACAACTTGAGACTGTGTCCCCTTGTTCTATTGCTGGTTGCCTGGGAGAAGAGGCCACCCCCCACCTGGCTACAATGCCCCTTCAGGTAGTTGTAGACAGTAATAAGATCACCTCTGAGCCTCCTCTTCTCCAGGCTAAACAGGCCCAGCTCCCTCAGCCTCTCCTCATAGGGTTTGTGTTCCAGGCCCCTCACCAGCTTTGTTGCCCCTCTCTGGACACCTTCCAGCACCTCAACATCTCTCTTGAATTGAGGAGCCCAGAACTGAACACAGCACTCCAGGTGTGGCCTGAGCAGTGCTGAGTACAGGGGCACAAGAACCTCCCTTGTCCTGCTGGCCACACTGCTCCTGATGCAGGCCAGGATGCCATTGGCTCTCTTGGCCACCTGGGCACACTGCTGCCTCATCTTCAGCTTACTATCTATCAGTACCCCCAGGTCCTTTTCCTCTTGGCTGCTCTCAGCCACTCAGTCCCCAGCCTGTAGTGCTGCTTGGGGTTGTTGTGGCCAAAGTGCAGAACCCTGCCCTTGGCCTTGTTCAAGCTCATCCCATTGGCCTCTGCCCACCCATCCAGCCTGGCCAGGTCCCTCTGCAGGGCTCTCCTACCCTGCAACAGCTCCACAGCTGCTCCTAGCTTGGTGTCATCTGCAAACTTACTGATGCTGGACTCAATGCCCTGCTCCAGATCATCAATAAAGCTATTGAACAGGACTGGGCCCAGCACTGATCCTTGGGGAACACCACTGGTGACAGCTGCCAACTGGCTGTGGCACCATTCACCACCTCTTTTGGAAGGAAGGCAACGAGCTGAGGACTCTGCTGCATCAGGCTGCCAGCAGCTGGGGGGGGTTCTGCTGGCTGATAACTTCCTTTGCTGTGTTGTGGTGAAGCTCTGAGAGGCTCTGAGGAGATGTCAGCTACTGACATGAAGTGAGCTAAGCAGCAGTGGTCTCTGCCTCTTCAGTTCTCAAATGCTTCCTGTCTGCCTTCAGTTGCTGGCATATAAAACAGGAGGGACCACCAAGGGGCTCAGAGGGCTGGAGAACCTGCCCCATGGGGCAGGCAGGGAGAGCTGGGGCTGTGCAGCCTGGAGAACAGAAGGCTCCAGGGAGACCATGGAGCAATACCTAAAGGGGGCTAAAAGATTGCAGCCTGGAGAACAGAAGGCTCCAGGGAGACCATGGAGCAATACCTAAAGGGGGCTAAAAGAAAGCCAGGAAGGGACTTCTGACAAGGGTTTGGGCCACCAAGGTGCTCAGAGGGCTGGAGAACCTGCCCCATGGGGTAGGCAGGGAGAGCTGGGGCTGTGCAGCCTGGAGAAGAGAAGGCTCCAGGGAGACCATGGAGCAATACTTAAAGGGGGCTAAAAGAAAGCCAGGAAGGGACTTCTGACAAGGGTTTGGGCCACCAAGGTGCTCAGAGGGCTGGAGAACCTGCCCCATGGAGCAGGCAGGGAGAGCTGGGGCTGTGCAGCCTGGAGAAGAGAAGGCTCCAGGGAGACCTTGGAGCAGCCTTCCAGTGCCTGAAGGAGGCTACAAGAAAGCCAGGAAGGGACCTGTGACAAAGGTTTGTGGTGGTAGGATGAGAGGGAGTGGATTGAAGCTTGAGGAGGGCAGACTGAGACTGGATGTTAGGAGGAAATTCTTTAGAGTGAGGGTGGTGAGAGACTGGCACAGGCTGCCCAGGGAGGCTGTGGCTGCTCCCTCCCTGGAGGCATTCAAGGCCAGGCTGGATGGAGCTTTAATCAACCTGGCATCGTGGAAGATGTCTCTGTGTGTTCTTTGCAGTGCTGTATTTATTGACAGCTTCATGCTCTTCATTTTTTTTCTTCCATTGTTCACCAGAAAATGAGCTTGGAGGTCTCTTCCCACCTGGCTAATGCTATGATTTCATGCCCTGCTTTGGGAAGAGAGGTTTGTTCTTTTTAAGAGTGGTGGTGAATGGTGCCACAGCCAGGGGGCAGCTGGCACTGGTGGTGTCCCCCAAGGATCAGTGCTGGGCCCAGACCTGTTCAGGGTCTTTATTGATGATCTGAAGCAGAGAATTGAGTCCAGCATCAGTAAGTTTGCAGATGACACCAAGCTAGGAGCAGCTGTGGAGCTGTTGCAGGGTAGGAGAGCCCTGCAGAGGGACCTGGCCAGGCTGGATGGGTGGGCAGAGGCCAAGGGGATGAGACTGAACAAGGCCAAGTGCAGGGTTCTACACTTTGGCCACAACAACCCCAAGCAGCACTGCAGGCTGGGGCCAGAGTGGCTGAGAGCAGCCAGGAGGAAAGGGAGCTGGGGGTGCTGGGAGAGAGGAGCTGAAGAGGAGGCAGCAGTGCCCAGGTGGGCAGCAGAGCCAATGGCATCCTGGGCTGGCTCAGGAGCAGTGTGGGCAGCAGGACAAGGGAGGTTCTTGTGCCCCTGTGCTCAGCACTGCTCAGGCCACCCCTGGAGTGCTGTGTCCAGCTCTGGGCTCCTCCATTGCAGAGAGATGTTGAGGTGCTGGAAGGTGTTTGGAGAAGGGCAGCAAGGCTGGGGAGGGGCCTGGAGCAGAGCCCTGTGAGGAGAGGCTGAGGGAGCTGGGGGGGTGCAGCCTGCAGCAGAGGAGGCTCAGGGCAGAGCTCATTGCTGCCTGCAGCTGCCTGCAGGGAGGCTGTAGCCAGGTGGGGTTGGGCTCTGCTGCCAGGCAGCCAGCACCAGAAGAAGGGGACACAGCCTCAAGCTGTGCCAGGGCAGGTCTAGGCTGGATGTGAGGAGGAAGTTGCTGGCAGAGAGAGTGATTGGCATTGGAATGGGCTGCCCAGGGAGGTGGTGGAGTGGCCGTGGCTGGAGGTGTTGCAGCTAAGGCTGGCTGGGGCACTTAGTGCCATGGTGTGGTTGGTTGGGCAGGGCTGGGTGCTAGGTTGGGCTGGCTGAGCTTGGAGCTCTCTTCCAACCTGCTTGGTTCTATGATTCTATGAATCTATGAAAGGTTTGCAAGTGCCACAAGCCCACCTGTGCAGAACACCTTGTAAGAGCACCTAATGCAGCACTGGCATCTCTCTGCTCCTGCTTCACCTGGAGGAATTCAAGGCTGAAGGCTGTTTATCCCCTGTGTCTGCTCTCCTTCACCAACACTTAACCATGTGTTCTAATGACCTGCACCTTAGAATCATAGAATCATAGAATCAACCAGGTTGGAAGAGACCTCCAAGCTCATCCAGTCCAACCTAGCACCCAGCCCTATCCAGTCAACCAGACCATGGCACTAAGTGCCTCAGCCAGGCTTTGCTTGAAGACCCCCAGGCACGGTGCCTCCACCACCTCCCTGGGCAGCCCATTCCAATGCCAATCACTCTCTCTGGGAAGAACTTCTTCCTAATATCCAGCCTATACCTACCCTGGCACAACTTGAGACTGTGTCCCCTTGTTCTATTGCTGGTTGCCTGGCAGAAGAGGCCACCCCCACCTGGCTACAATGTCCCTTCAGGTAGTTGTAGACAGCAATGAGGTCCCCCCTGAGCCTCCTCTTCTCCAGGCTAAACAGGCCCAGCTCCCTCAGCCTCTCCTCATAGGATTTGTGCTCCAGGCCCCTCACCAGCTTTGTTGCCCTTCTCTGGACATGTTCCAGCACAGCTCTGCTTCAGAGCCACACCACATCACCTGCCCTGTGCAAGCCATCAAGCAAATGGGCAGCTTCTCTTTGGCTTTCCTTGCAGAGATGTCCAAAGCAATTGCACTTTAGGAAGCCATCCCCAGATTAATAACAAAAGTTCCTTTCAAACCCCAGGGGTTCTTGTTTCCTCAGTGAGCAACAAAAGAGCTTGGTCTGCTGGCAGCATCAGAGAGCTTCTTGGTTCCCATGGCTGTAAAGGTCACCCAGCACTCAGACATGGAGTAAGCAAAAAGGAGCTTCATCAGGCTGAGTGTTAGGGATGTGGGCTGCTTAACAGGCCTAACCTCAAACAAACCCATTCACCTCCAGGGCTTCCCAGGACAAAGAGAGGAGGTGGAAAGGCTCTGCTTAGGAAGAGCATAAGGCAAGACACTTAGATCTTGCTATGGCAAGGCAACACTGAATAGTTTTGCAGTGTTCCTACTACACTTGAGTATCTCCATCTGAGAAAACAGAGTGGGCAGGGACTGTTGCTGTAAGGAAGAGCAATGCAGCACAAAGCAGCACTTCAGCATCCACACCAGCCCAGCCAGACTGAAGAATGCTCCTGTAATGTGCTTTAAGTACTAAGCAGAGAGGACTACACAATAATGCTGTACCCAAACTCCTCCAGACTGGGTATTTTTAGAATCATAGAACCAAGCAGGCTGGAAGAGAGCTCCAAGCTCAGCCAGTCCAACCTAGCACCCAGCCCTGCCCAACCAACCAGACCATGGCACTCAGTGCCCCAGCCAGGCTTGGCTTCAACACCTCCAGCCACAGCCACTCCACCACCTCCCTGGGCAGCCCATTCCAATGCCAATCACTCTCTCTGCCAGCAACTTCCTCCTCACATCCAGCCTAGACCTGCCCTGGCACAGCTTGAGCCTCTGTCCCCTTGTTCTGTTGGTGGTTGCCTGGCAGCAGAGCCCAACCCCACCTGGCTCCAGCCTCCCTGCAGGCAGCTGCAGGCAGCAATGAGCTCTGCCCTGAGCCTCCTCTGCTGCAGGCTAAGCAACCCATCTCTCACCTAGACTTGGTTGCTCGAGGTTTCATTCAGCTTTGCCTTAAACACCCCCAGGGAGGAGCCATAATGAATGTAATATGCAATTAAATTAATAGCTAATTAAATATATATCTATTCTTTATAGATTTGATTTGATTTGTTTCAGTGCCACCAAGTGTGCCAGTCAAATGTCATGCTCCTGAAATTAGGTGGGCTTGGCCTCTTTTCTCTGCTGCTCATTCACATTGTCCCCTCTCAGGAAGCAGCCCAGTTCCTGGCAGCAGGGTAATGATCTGCTGAACATGAGCCAGCAGTGTGCCCAGGTGGCCAAGAAGGCCAGCAGCATCCTGGCCTGGATCAGCAATGGTGTGGCCAGCAGGAGCAGGGAGGTGCTCATGCCCCTGCACTCAGCACTCCTGAGCCCACAGCTCCAGTACTGTGCCCAGTTTGGGTCACCACAGCACAGGAGGACAATGAGGTGCTGGAGCAGTGCAGAGAAGGGCGAGGCTGGGGAGAGCTCTGGCAAACAGGACCTGTGAGGAGCAGCTGAGGGAGCTGGGAGTGTTTAATCTGGAGAAGAGGAGGCTGAGAGGGGACCTTAGTGCCCTCCACAGCTACCTGAAAGGAGACTGCAGTGAGGCTGGAGCTGGTCTCTGCTCCCCAGTTACTGATGCTAGGACAAGAGGAAAAGGCCTCAAGTTGTGCCAGGGCAGGGTTAGGTTGGCTGCTGGGAGGAAGTTCTTTCCTGAGCAGGTGGTCAGGCACTGGCACAGGCTGCCCAGGGAGGTGGTGGAGTCACCATCCCTGGGGGTGTTTCAGAGGAGAGTGGCTGTGGTGCTGGAGGCTGTGGTCTGGTGATGAAGGCTGCTGGGATGAAGGCTGGGCTGGCTGATGCTGGTGGTCCTTTCCAACCACAGCCACTCACAGTGATGAGATGTGGTGCTGAGGGGTTTGTGTTGGTCAGGGACTTGTCAGTGTGAAACTGATGATTTGGACTCAGTGAGCTTGAAGGGCTCTTCCCATCTAAGGCACTCTATGATGCTGTGACCTGTAGGATGTCAGAATCCCATCAGGAAAGTGAAAGAAAATAAAGGCATAAATGAAAAGGGAACTTGCCAGAGCCCTTTATGGTTCCAGCTTAGTCCCTCCTGGTTTTGAGCTGTGCTGTAAGCAGTGCTGTACAGACAAAGCCTAAACAAAGAGACCTGCTTGCTGGCAGAAAGTTGCTTAAAATAACTTGCTGAGGATAAAGAGGCTGCCCAGGTCAGTAATGCTGTGAAATCCTCAGTGTCTAGCAGCTGCAGGAGGTTTTGTAGGCATATGGATTTTTAAAGGCTTTAGAGAGTTGATAAGGCAGCAAAGATTGTGGTGTGCTGCTCACCCTGTGGTGGTGGTGCTGGGGCTGTGGTGTGCAAAGCTTTGGAGCTGGCTGCAGATAAACTGAAGCCTTTGCTCCCTTTGGCAGAGCTCTGAACTATGGCTGCTGGAAAGGAAGGCTTGCTCTCTCTTAACAGATATTTCATACCTTTAGAAGGCTTTGTTGTGTTTTACTCTTCAGCCAGATCCTCTTTAACATCTTCATAGATGATCTGGATGAGGGCATGGAGTCAGTCATCAGCAAGTGTGCAGGTGACACCAAGCTGGGAGCAGATGTGGCTGGGTTGGAGGGCAGAAGGGCTCTGCAGTGGGACCTTGACCACCTGGACAGATGGGCAGAGTCCAAGGGGATGGCTTCAATAGCTCCAAGTGCAGGGTGCTGCACTTTGGCCACAGCAACCCCATGCAGAGATACAGGCTGGGGTCGGAGTGGCTGAGAGCAGCCAGACAGAGAGGGATCTGGGGGTGCTGATTGATACCCACCTGAACATGAGCCAGCAGTGTGCCCAGGTGGCCAAGAGAGCCAGTGGCATCCTGGCCTGCATCAGGAATGGTGTGGCCAGCAGGAGCAGGGAGCTCATTCTGCCCCTGGACTCTGCACTGGTTACACCACACCTTGAGTGCTGTGTTCAGTTCTGGGCCCCCCAGTTTAGGAGGGACATTGAGATGCTTGAGCATGTCCAGAGAAGGGCAACGAGGCTGGGGAGAGGCCTTGAGCACAGCCCTACGAGGAGAGGCTGAGGGAGCTGGGATTGGTTAGCCTGGAGAAGAGGAGGCTCAGGGGAGACCTTATTGCTGTCTACAACTACCTGAGGGGTGGTTGTGGCCAGGAGGAGGTTGCTCTCTTCTCTCAGGTGGCCAGCACCAGAACAAGAGGACACAGCCTCAGGCTGCACCAGGGGAGATTTAGGCTGGAGGTGAGGAGAAAGTTCTTCCCTGAGAGAGTCATTGGGCACTGGAATGGGCTGCCCGGGGAGGTGGTGGAGTCGCCGTCCCTGGAGCTGTTCAAGGCAGGACTGGACGTGGCACTTGGTGCCATGGTCTGGCCTTGAGCTCTGTGCTAAAGGGTTGGACTGGATGGTCTGTGAGGTCTCTTCCAACCCTGATGATACTGGGATACTCTGATACTGTGTGGTACTGTGATCTATGACTGCTGAAAATGCTGTCAGGCAGCTTCACCTGGGTTGCCTTCCTCTGGAGTCAAGGGAAGCCAATTTATCCAATGCAACATAATTGATCCCTGCTCTCTTCATGGATCTGATGATTTGGCTTCTGTCTAGCATTATGGTTAAGGCAGCAGCTGAAGGTAGTCAATATGAAGTTTATTTCAACCAGTTTTCATTAAAGGTAGTGATAACTCCTGATAACTGGGGGAGACTCTGATATCAGTACACTGAGCCTTCTATTTGAGCAGCAGCTTTCTCGACCACCACTTAACCCCCCCCCCCCCCCAGAATGGCAATGTGCTGTTTGAAGGTGGTCCCTGGTGGAATTCCAGCTGACACTTTGAGAAGTTCCTGTATGTTCATTTTCAGAGCTGTTTGATCCACTGAGTCACAGAACGGCAGGGGCTGGAAGGGACCTCCAAAGCTCAGCCTGCCCAACCCCCTGCCAGAGCAGGATCCCCCAGAGCAGATCACACAGGAACACATCCAGGCAGGTCCTGAATATCTGCAGAGAGGGAGAGTCCACAGCCCCCCCCTGGGCAGCCTGTGCCAGGCTCTGGCACCCTCACAGGGAAAAATCCTCCTCATGTTTCCTTGGAACTTCCTCTGCCTCAGCTGCCACCCTGTGCCCCTTGTGCTGGCACTGGCATCACCCAGCAGAGCCTGGCTCCAGCCTCCTGCCACTCACCTGCACATCTTTATAGCCATTGCTGAGGTCACCTCTCAGCTTCCTCCTCTCCCAGCACACAGCCCCAGCTCCCTCAGGCTCTGCTCCTAACAGAGCTGTTCCATTCCCTTCAGCAGCTCTGTGGCTCTGCACTGGACTCTCTCAAGCAGTTCTGTGTCCCTCTTGAACTGGGGGCCCCAGAGCTGGACACAGCACTCCAGATGCAGCCTCAGCAGGGCAGAGTAGAGGGGGGAAGGAGAACCTATCTTGACCTACTCACCACAGCCCTTCTAATCCACCCCAGATGGCATTGCCCCTCCTGGCCACCAGAGCACATTGCTGGCTCCTGGCACCCTCCCACACACCAGGACCCCTAAATCCTTTTCCCCTTCACTGCCTTCCACCAGGTCAGTCCCCAGCCTCTGCTGCTCCCTGGGGCTGTTCTTTCCCAGGTGCCAGACTCTCCCCTTGCCCTTGTTGAATTCCATTCCATCTCTCCCTGCTGATCTCAGCCTGTCCCAGTCTCACTGAATGCCAGCACAGCTCTGCTGTGGCAGCCACTCCACCCAGTTTGGTGGCATCAGCAAACTTGCTGACAGTGCCCTCTGTGCCCTCCTCCAGGTCATGGATGAATACATTGACCAGAAGTGGTCCCAGCACTGAGCCCTGTGGGACCCCACTAGTCACAGGCCTCCAGCTGGGCTCCATCCCACTGACCACAACCCTCTGGCTTCTTTCCTTCAACAACTTCCCAGTCCACCTCATTACTGATCACCCAGAGCACACTGCCTCAATTTAGCCAGAAGGATGCATGCATTTGCAGAGCTCACAGGGAGGGAGCAGAAGAGAGGAAAAGCCCAGGAGCTGGGCCTGTGAGTGGAACCTCTGCAGAAGATCAGGCTCAAGCCTTTCAGCTTCCCAGGGAGGACCTTTGATTTTAGTGCACTTCATAGCAGGTGCCTTCAGTTTGCTGCTCTCTGGTTCTGTTTGGTGAGCTTTAATTGAAGTCATGTGTTAGATGGTTCTAAGCAGGAACATGATGGCACAGTAATGATTGCAGTGCCTGGATCTGTCTTGCAGCAGGTGTGGAGGCTCACAGCAGACTGCCTGCCTGAGGCTCTGCCTGGCTTTCTCCTGCTGTGCAGTTTGGTAGGGGGTCAGCCAGCTGCAAAACCCTGTTGGGAAAAAGTCCTAACCATGGCATTCTCTTTCAGCAGCTCTGCTGGCTTTATCCACCTAAGTTCTGAATGCAGCCCTGGGCTGTGTTTGTCCTCAGCAAAAATTGTCCTCTGGGTTCCCTTGCCCAGTCAGGTGCTGCACTGCAGCCCTGGGGGGCTGCCAGGAGAGCCAAAGACCCTTCCCTCTTGCCTCTGCTGCACCTGGCTAGGAGACTGGCTGACACTGCAGTGTCTTGCTCACACAGAGAGCCCAGCCTGGCTGTCCTCTTTGGCTAGGGAGCCAGGCAGACTCGCACTGTGCTCCAGCAGTCTCTTCTCCCTGCTGGAAGTCATGCCTGAAGGGCAGCATAGCAGACAGAAGACAGCTCCTGAAGCCATGTAGCATTGAGAGTGAGGTTTTACCCTATCTGAAGGCAACTCATTTCTTATCTTCCTGTGCATCAAAGAGAGCATGGACCCCGAGGCTTTGCAGGAAACATCAGCCAAGTACAACGGGGTCAGAGCGCTGCATCTAGCCAGGGGGAGCCAGGGGGGCAGTAGGAGGAGTGAGGCCAGCAGATCCAGAGAGGTTCTCCTCCCCTTCTACTCTGCCCTGGTGAGACCTGATCTGGAATACTGCATTCAGTTTTGGGCTCCCCAGTTCAGCAGGGACAGGGATCATAGAATTATGCAGGTTGGCAGAGAGCTCCAAGCTCAGCCAGCCCAACCTAGCACCCAGCCCTGCCCAACCAACCAGACCATGGCACTAAGTGCCCCAGCCAGGCTTGGCTGCAACACCTCCAGCCACAGCCACTCCACCACCTCCCTGGGCAGCCCATTCCAATGCCAATCACTCTCTGTGCCAGCAACTTCCTCCTCACATCCAGCCTAGACCTGCCCTGGCACAGCTCCAGGCTGTATCCCCTTCTTCTGGTGCTGCTTGCCTGGCAGCAGAGCCCAACCCCACCTGGCTACAGCCTCCCTTCAGGGAGCTGCAGACAGCAATGAGCTCTGCCCTGAGCATCCTCTTCTGCAGACTGCACATTCCCAGCTCCTTCTCATAGGCCTTGTGTTCCAAGCCTCTCACCAGCTTTGTCACCCTTGCTGGAAGAGACCTCCAAGCTCAGCCAGTCAAACCTAGCACCCAGCCCTATCCAGTCAAGTAGACCATGGCACTAAGTGCCTCATCCAGGCTTTCCATGGAATCATAGAATCAAGCAGGTTGGAACAGAGCTCCAAGCTCAGCCAGCCCAACCTAGCACCCAGCCCTGCCCAACCAACCAGAACATGGCACTAAGTGCCCCAGCCAGGCTTGGCTGCAACACCTCCAGCCACAGCCACTCCACCACCTCCCTGGGCAGCCCATTCCAATGCCAATCACTCTCTCAAATTGCCTCTAATGGCAAAAAGACCTTAATTTGAATGGTTTCAGCTGAGTTTGATCCTGGGTTCCTGACCTGAGGGGTGTTTTTGCTGGAATGCATGGGCTGGGGAGGAATCAATCCGAGGCTTTCGGGAGCAGCGGAGGTTGGCGGCGCTCCCGCGGCCACTGCGTACGGCTGCTTCTGTAGGGCTCTCAGAGAACAGCCTGCATTAGAAACATCAGTCTTGGCTATCAGCCCCACCAGCTCCCAGGAGGTTTCCATGGGGTCCTGCCCTGCGATCTGAGCACTTGAAGGGATTGCAGTAATCACCAGCGGGCCAGGGGCAGCGAGGCAGAGGAGAGTTGAGGAGGTGGGGAGGTGTTGGCATGCATGCCAGAGAGGTTACCCTGGCAGCTGTAATCACTCATCCACAGTCTCAAGAGGATGGAGGAAAACGTAAGTGTGAGTTCTTCTGATTGATTAGGGAGAAAAGCATCAGTGAAACGTGAAAGGAAGAGGGGAGGTGTGTGTGTGGAAGAGCCAGCCTGCAGCTAGGGCAGGTAGATGCAGCTCTGACCTCTTTAAGCCAAAAGCTCTCCCTGCTGCTCCCCTTGCTGTCAGACAGCTGAGGGGGGTCAAAGCCAGGCTCACCTCCTGGTTCAGCCTTGTCAAAGGGCTGCAGTTTAGCTCCTTGGTCAGGGTCAAAGCCAGGCTCACCTCCTCGTTCAGCCTTGTCAAAGGGCTGCAGTTTAGCTCCTTGGTCAGGGTCAAAGCCAGGCTTACCTTCTTGTTCAGCCTTGTTGAAGGGCTGCAGTTTAGCTCCTTGGTCAGGGTCAAAGCCAGGCTTACCTCCTCGTTCAGCCTTGTCAAAGGGCTGCAGTGTAGCTCCTTGGTCAGGGTCAAAGCCAGGCTCACCTCCTGGTTCAGCCTTGTCAAAGGGCTGCAGTTTAGCTCCTTGGTCAGGGTCAAAGCCAGGCTCACCTCCTCGTTCAGCCTTATCAAAGGGCTGCAGTTTAGCTCCTTGGTCAGGGTCAAAGCCAGGCTCACCTCCTCGTTCAGCCTTGTCAAAGGGCTGCAGTGTAGCTCCTTGGTCAGGGTCAAAGCCAGGCTCACCTCCTGGTTCAGCCTTGTCAAAGGGCTGCAGTTTAGCTCCTTGGTCACGGCTGGGCCTGACACTGTAACCTGCCTGCACGTGGGCTGGAGTGTCCTAAAAAGCCACTTTGTGCTGTGACAAGGGTTTGCAGGGTGCCTTTTGGAGCCTGCTGCTGGTGGCCTCGTGGAGAGGCTGCAGAGGATGGCTGCTCTGCAGAGAGAAAGCAATCCGTGCTGCTGGCTGCTGCAGCTGCCCTGCCCACACCTTGCTCCTTAGCCCTGCAGCAGCACTGTGGAAGCTGATTCAGCTGAGCCCTTCTGAAAGAGCTTCCCTGCTGCCCCGTGCCAGCAGCAGTGGAGCAGAGGAAGCTGCCCTGTGCACCAGCAAGAGCAGCACGTTGGCAAGGATCGGTGCTGGCCCTGCCCAGTGTCTCTAGTGATGATCTGGAGCAGGGGATTGAGTCTAGCAGCAGTAAGTGTGCAGATAGCACCAAGCTAGGAGCAGCTGTGGAGCTGCTGGAGGGTAGGAGAGCACTGCAGAGGGATCTGGCCAGGCTGCATGGGTGGGCAGAGGCCAATGGGATGAGACTGAACAAGGCCAAGGGCAGGGTTCTGCACTTTGGCCACAACAACCCCAAGCAGCACTACAGGCTGGGGACAGAGTGGCTGAGAGCAGCCAGGCAGAGAGGGAGCTGAGGGTGCTGGGAGAGAGGAGCTGAAGAGGAGGCAGCAGTGTGCCCAGGTGGGCAGCAGAGCCAATGGCATCCTGGGCTGGCTCAGGAGCAGTGTGGGCAGCAGGACAAGGGAGGTTCTTGTGCCCCTGTGCTCAGCACTGCTCAGGCCACCCCTGGAGTGCTGTGTCCAGTTCTGGGCTCCTCCATTGCAGAGAGATGTTGAGGTGCTGGAAGGTGTTTGGAGAAGGGCAGCAAGGCTGGGGAGGGGCCTGGAGCACAGCCCTGTGAGGAGAGGCTGAGGGAGCTGGGGTGGTGCAGCCTGCAGCAGAGGAGGCTCAAGGCAGAGCTCATTGCTGCCTGCAGCTGCCTGCAGGGAGGCTATAGCCAGGTGGGGTTGGGCTCTGCTGCCAGGCAGCCAGCACCAGAAGAAGGGGACACAGCCTGGAGCTGTGCCAGGGCAGGTCTAGGCTGGATGTGAGGAGGAAGTTGTTGGCAGAGAGAGTGATTGGCATTGGACCTTGCAGGTCTCTTCCAGCCTGGTTGATTCTATGGTCTGGTTGGTTGGGCAGGGCTGGGTGCTAGGTTGGACTGGCTGAGCTTGGAGCTCTCTTCCCACCTGCTTGATTCTCTGGATCCTTTCATTTGGGCATTCCAGGAGAAACTTTGGGATTAAGCTTCTGCTTTTCTGTGGAAAACAAGAACTGCTGTGTGGCCCTGTCTAGGCTGTTTCAGCAGCCTTGAGGTGTCAAAGGCAAAGGAGATGACCAAAAGGCTGTGCTGAGGTCTGGGTTTCACCTACAAGAGCAGAGCTGTTGGTGCAGAGTGAGGGACTGTGATATAGTCCCAGATTAAAGGGGGCACATAAAAAGCACAGCAGTGCTTCTGTCTTGAGCTGGGCTATCAGATTGGCCTTACACCTCTATCATTCCTAAGTAACCTTTCTGATGTTGGAGTAAGTTTATGTGGTGACTGGACCAGGAGGGTCCTTTGGTCCTGCTGTGTAGCCTGTGTGGAGGTGTTCTGACTGTGCAGCTTGCCAGCTGTGGGTCTGGAGAGGGACTAACAGGGCTGGCTCCAGCAGTGCAGGAGCTGCTGGAGAGCCACAGAGGACTTTCATTGCTGGAGAACAAAAATGCACTATCCTGTGAGCCAGGTAGCTGCTTCTTGTTCAGCTGAGATGTTGTGAGCTCAGCAGGAGCCTGCAGGGTGAGTGCAGCCCAGACACAAGCCTGTGCTGGGCTGCAGCCAGAGCAGTGTGGGCACAGGGCAAGGGAGGGGATTGTGCCCCTTGGCTCTGCTCTCCTCACACCCCACCTGCAGCCCTGGGGGCAGGTCTGGAGCCCCCAGCAGAAGCAGCACAGGGAAGTGTTGGAGGCAGTGCAGAGGAGGCCACCAAGGTGCTGCAGCAGCTCTGCCATGAGGACAGGCTACAGAGAAAAGAAAGAAAAGCTGCTGTGCTCTGAAGAAACTTCAGGTTAAACATTGCATTGGGTTTGCTTGACGAGCAGAAGGCTGCAGCTCCTCCACTGTCTCATAGATTTCCTCCTGTAGTAAATATTGTGCTGGCTCCAGAGTAGTGTGAGGAATCATTTCCTCCTCCTGCTGCAGTGTTGCCTCCCACAGTAGCAGATATTAAAGAACTTTTTGCACTGCACCCCTCTGCATCCCCCAAATGAAACACAAAGGAGGCAGAAATTGCTACTGAAAACTACTCAGGCTTTTCTGCCCACTCTGTTCCCTTTTTCAGCTGGTTTGAAGCTGGAGAACAGCTCAGCAGAGCTAGAAATGAAAGCTTTGGGCAGCTGAGATGCTGTAATTGCTTGCAAGGAAGGGGAGAATATGGTGGGGGAAGGCTGGCTGAGCAGGCACTGGCAGCTTGGGCTGGGGGCTGGTAGCTGCTCAGCTGTTGTAACCAAAACTCAACCTTCTGAGCTGTCAGGGATAGTTTTTTCTGTCTTCTGTTTGTGCTGTGAGGCTGGAAAGAAGGAAGAAGACAGAGCTGTTTGGGGGAGAAGCTGTGTTAGGCTTCTCTTCAGGTTTTAAATTCTTAAGTTTGCTTCACCTGGAGAAAAGGAGACCCAGGGGGGACCTTGTCCCACTCCAGAGCTGCCTGAAGGGAAGCTGTGGTAAGAGTCACAGAATTAACCAGGCTGGAAGAGACCTCCAAGATCCTCCAGTCCAACCTGGCACCTAACATCTTCTGATTAACTAACCCATGGCACTAAGTGCCCCAGCCAGGCTTGGCTGCAACACCTCCAGCCACGGCCACTCCACCACCTCCCTGGGCAGCCCATTCCAATGCCAATCACTCTCTCTGCCAGCAACTTCCTCCTCACATCCAGCCTAGACCTGCCCTGGCACAGCTCCAGGCTGTGTCCCCTTCTTCTGTCCCTGGCTGCCTGGCAGCAGAGCCCAACCCCACCTGGCTACAGCCTCCCTGCAGGCAGCTGCAGGCAGCAATGAGCTCTGCCCTGAGCCTCCTCTGCTGCAGGCTGCACACCCCCAGCTCCCTCAGCCTCTCCTCACAGGGCTGTGCTCAGGGCAGGTCTAGGCTGGATGTGAGGAGGAAGTTGCTGGCAGAGAGAGTGATTGGCATTGGAATGGGCTGCCCAGGGAGGTGGTGGAGTGGCCGTGGCTGGAGGTGTTGAAGCCAAGCCTGGCTGGGGCACTTAGTGCCATGGTCTGGTTGGTTGGGCAGGGCTGGGTGCTAGGTTGGGCTGGCTGAGCTTGGAGCTCTCTTCCAATCTGCTTGTATCTATTCTATTCTAAAAGGCAACTTTGAAGCCTCCTGAAGCCACAGCTGACTTTTAGGAGAGAAGTTCACAGACAGGGACTAGAGCATCTTGCCTGAGCAGAATTTTGGAGGTGTGCTTTCTGATCCAGCTTGGAAGTGTCTGAATCCTTAATCACCAGCACTGCCTTGGAAGCATTTTGGTTCTGTACTCTTGACCCTTCATTCTGACTTTCCTGGGTGTCTGTGTCCAGCTGTGGAAACCCCTACACAAGAGAGATCCTGAGTGGGGCCATGAAGATGATCAGAGGGCTGCAGTGCCTTTGTTACTAAGACATTTGGTGGTGTTCAGCCTGGAGAAGCAAAGGCTTCAGGGAGCCCTTAGAGCTACGTTTTGGTATCTGAAGGGGATCTGCAGGCAGGCTGGGGAGGGACTGTTTAGAAGGGCCTGGATGAGGGCAATGGTTTGAAGCTGGAGCAGGGCAGAGTTAGGTTGGACAGCAGGAGGAAGCTGTGCACAGTGAGAGGGGTGAAATCCTGGCACAGACTGCCCAGGGCTGTGGCTGAGGCCCCATGGCTGGAGGCACTGAAGATCAGACTGGATGTGGCCCTATGCAGCCTGCTCTAGCTGGAGGTGTCCCTGCTGAGTGCAGGGGGCTGGGCAAGATGCCCTTTGAGGATCCTTTTCCAGCCATTGCACTGTGTGAACCACTGAGCAGTTGGCTGTCCCCTGCACACAGCCCTGCCTTCAGCAGGCTGGCTGTGGGCTTAACCTCACTGTTCAGGGTGGTGCATGAGAATTCAGCTAGAAGTTAGATCCTGCTCTCAAGCACTGCTGTAGAGTTGGTGCCATCAGCAGAATGGCTCAGCTGGTGCAGGATGTGGCTCTTCAGCTGGACTCACCCCTCTTGTGAGGTGTTGAACAAGACACTTGTCTGACTTAGCATGCCTGTGAGCAAGCCAGAGCAAAGCATCTCCTGCAAGACAGCCTCAGCTACCTGCCCCTGGTCACCACAACCCACAGGATCCATATGTGAGGGCAGGACTCAGCTCTCTTCAGAGGATCTCATTCAAGTGCAGAGCAGGGCTGTGAGGATGATGAGGGGACTGGAGCACTGCCTGCTGAGGAGAGGCTGAGGGCCCTGGGGATGCTTAGGTTGGAGAAGAGAAGACTGAGAGGGGATTTGATCAATGTTTAATCAATCTGAGGGCTGGGGGTGAGGAGGGGGGGACAGGCTCTGCTCACTGCTCCCTGGGACAGCACAAGCAGCAGTGGATGGAAGCTGCAGCACAGGAGGTTCCAGCTCAGCACAAGGGCAACTTCTTGCCTGGAAGGGTCCCAGAGCCCTGGCACAGGCTGCCCAGAGAGGCTGTGGAGTCTCCTTGTGTGGAGCCTTTCCAGCCCTGTCTGGATGTGTTCCTGTGTGCCGTGAGCTAGATTGTGTGGTCCTGCTGTGGCAGGGGGGTTGGACTGGATGATCTCTTTGGGTCCCTTCCCACCCCTGACATCTGTGAGCCTGTGAAGCCTGACTCAGCAAAGTCAAGAGCTGGATGTCTGCCTCTTTCTTCTGAAAAAACCTTCCCCCCAAGGGGTTTTTTATTCCTATTTTAAGAGCCACACAACTGTCTGAAGCAAGGAGTGGGGAGCAGGGCAAAACCCCTTTCTTTTTCTGAAGGGTTCTTGCAGTTCTATCCAAGAGTCAAACAATAGTAAAGCTGATGACAGGATGCCCCTGGCTGATGAGACTCCTCCTTTCCTTTAGATGGCTTCCAAGGGATGTGCAAAAGAGACCTGCAGGTTCTTCATTTTCTGGAGACAGCTTCTGAGCTCTGGTGTTAGCAGAAGCATGAGCTCATGGACAAGAGGCACTGCAGAAAGGCAGGGTTAACTGAGTCACAGAACAGGACAGTCTTAGCCACTTGGATGTAAAAGAGAGTCGATGAGATCTGGGGTTTATCCCATTTTCCTTGTTAGGGATTCTCAGACATTTGTGCCAGGTCCTGCAGCTGGGTCGGGGCAATGCCAAGCACCAATCCAGGCTGGGCAGTGAGTGGCTGGAGAGCAGCCCTGAGGAGAGGGACTTGGGGGTGCTGGTGGAGGAGAAGCTCAACAGGAGCCAGCAGTGTGCACTTGCAGCCCAGAGAGCAAGCAGAGCCTGGGCTGCAGCAGCAGCAGTGTGGCCAGCAGGGCCAGGGAGGGGATTCTGCTGAGACCCCACCTAGAGCACTGTGTCCAGTTCTGGAGCCCCTGGGACAGAAGAGATCTGGAGGCCTTGGAAGGTGTCCAGAGAAGGGCCACGAGGATGATCAGAGGGCTGGAGCTGCTCTGCTGGATGAAAAAGTTGGATCTGAGCAGTGTCTGCCAGTGCCTGAGGGGTGGGTGTCAAGTGGAGGGGGCTGAGCTCTCTTCAGTGGTGCTCAGTGGTTAGCCAAGGAGCAGAGGATACAAACTGGGACAGAAAAGGTTTGGCCTCAACACCAGCAGAGACTTCTTTACAGTGAGGGTGGCAGAGCCCTGGGGCAGGCTGCCCAGAGAGGCTGTGGAGTCTCCTTCTCTGGAGCCTCTCCAGCCCACCTGGCTGTGTTCTGTCTGAGCTGCCCTGGCTGATGCTGCTCTGGACTGGGGGAGCTCTGGAGGCCCCTTCCAGCCCTACCACTCTGTGAGCCAGCATGGGGAGGCTGCACTGCAGCTCTGCTCTCTCTTAACCATTGCCTCTCCTCTGTTTTGCAGAGAACAGATTTGGTCTCTGATAAGGATTTATACCTTGACAACAGCTCTGTTGAAGAAGCCTCAGGCCTCTATCCCATTGATGATGATGATTACTCCTCTGGGTCAGGCTCAGGTGAGACAACCATGCCACAGTTTGCTCTTAAGAAGGGATGTGATAGTCTGGGGCAGTGCCTTTTGAGCCTGAGATGCTCACCTGAGTGCTTGGCTCTCTGTTCTCAGAGCACTGAGCACCCCTGTGGGCTGGGCTGTCAGGGGTCACTTTCTGCTCTTCCCTCTTCATCCTGAGCTGCATCACTTCACTGCATTGCTTCCTCTCTGCTCTCTGTGCAGGCCTGCCCAGAGGTTAGCAGCAAGGACTGCAGAAGGCTTAGTTCTGCCCTGGCAGGATGCTCCTTTAGCAGCTTGTGAGAACCCACAGCAGCAGCAAGCTGCTTTCTCTCACATGCACCCAGGACTTGGTCTCCTGTCCCCTTCTGGTTGCTTCTGCTCTGCCATTTGCAAGTCCAGAGGCTGCCAAAGCCCTGAGCTGTGCCTGAGCTGGCTCCATTCACACAGCAAACAGAGGCCCTGCTGGACACAGCCCAGGGGCTGCTCAGCCCAGCAGAGGCAGATAGGCAGCTCAGCAGCTTGTCACAGCCTCTCACTCCCTGATCAGCTCTCTCAGACAGCCTCTTGGTTGAGTGCCTCCTAGGCTAGCTGGGGGCTGCCAGCCACCAAGGGCCCAGTGCAGGACTTGATGGTGGCTTGGAAGAGAAATTCCTTATGCTGAGTCAGCTGAGCCCTTGTCCAGATCTCATTTCTTTCCCAAGTGTCTTTGGTGTTGCACTTCAGTAATGTCTTCAATGTTTCTGCAGCTCAGGAGGCAAATCCTGTCCTGTGCTGCAGCCAGAGCAGTGTGGGCACAGGGCAAGAGAGGAGATTCTGCCCCTTGACTCTGCTCTGACCTCACCTCCAATCCTGCCTCCAGTTCCCCAGCAGGAGGACACAGAACTGCTGGAGTGAGTCCAGAGGAGGCCACAAGGATGTTCCAAAGGCTGGAGCAGCTCTGCTGTGAGGAGAGGCTGAGGGAGCTGAGGGTGTGCAGCCTGCAGAGGAGGAGGCTCAGGGAGGGACCTTGGAGCTGCCTGCCAGTGCCTGAAGGGATCCTACAAGAAGGCTGCAGAGGAACTGTTTCCAGCATGAGGGCAATGGTTTGAAATGAGAGCAAAGCAGATTTAGATCAGGAACAAGCTCTGCACCATGAGGCTGCTGGAACACTGCAACAGGTTGCCCAGGGAGGTGGTTGAGGCCCTGTCCCTGCTGAGATGCAAGACTGGGCTCAACAGGGCTCTGAGCATCCTGCTCTAGTGAAGGATGTCCCTGCTGAGATGCAAGACTGGGCTTAACAAGGCTCTGAGCATCCTGCTCTAGTGAAGGATGTCCCTGCTGAGATGCAAGACTGGGCTTAACAAGGCTCTGAGCATCCTGCTCTAGTGAAGGATGTCCCTCTTTAGATTCAAGACTGGGTTTAACAAGGCTCTGAGCATCCTGCTCTAGTGAAGGATGTCCCTGCTGAGATGCAAGACTGGGCTTAACAATGCTCTGAGCATCCTGCTCTAGTGAAGGATGTCCCTGCTGAGATGCAAGACTGGGCTTAACAATGCTCTGAGCATCCTGCTCTAGTGAAGGATGTCCCTGCTGAGATGCAAGACTGGGCTTAACAGGGCTCTGAGCATCCTGCTCTAGTGAAGGATGTCCCTGCTGAGATGCAAGACTGGGCTTAACAGGGCTCTGAGCATCCTGCTCTAGTGAAGGATGTCCCTGCTGAGATGCAAGACTGGGCTCAACAAGGCTCTGAGCATCCTGCTCTAGTGAAGGATGTCCCTGCTGAGATGCAAGACTGGGCTTAACAAGGCTCTGAGCATCCTGCTCTAGTGAAGGATGTCCCTGCTGAGTGCAGGGGGGTTGGACTGGCCTTTGGAGGTCCCTTCCAGGCCAACCCATTGTAGGATTCTATGTCTGCTAATGCTGATGGCTGTTAGGATCAGGAAGAAGGTTGACAACAAATAACCATATGGAGATTGGCCTCTTCTGGGGGTGTTTTCATCCCCCTGTGGAGTTTGGCTCTTTCTGACGTAGCTGATTCAAAATGCAGCTCTGCTTTTGAAGTGGAAAGGAATTTAACCCAACTCAGTGGTAAAAGCAGAGGCAGATGGACAGAAGCTGTCTTTAGAAGGGCTCCTGCTGCCTCTAGCAAGCTCTGCTGCTTTCATACAAGAGAAGAAGTCTGGAAGTAGCTGAGTGCCCTTCCAAAGAGCTCACATGACAGTGCCACAGCCTAATACTGTTGGACAAAGGAACAACTCTTAAGTTCAGTCTTCTGAGCAACCTGTGGGCCTAGTTGTAGTCACTTAAGAAAGCAGTCTCAAGAGGGAAGCAAACTGACATCCCCTCCACCCTGCTACCCTGTGCTTCCTGCTACCTCAGCCAGAAGCAGCAAGTGTCCTGTACATGTATCAATGATCAGTACTCTTCATATTGTCTTGACTTGATCCTGACTGAGGTAGTGTTCCCAGCAGGAACTACTCAAGAGTAGCTTTCTTGCTGCTAATTACACTCCAGGCAGGCAGATCCAAGATCATAGAATCAGGCAGGTTGGCAGAGAGCTCCAAGCTCAGCCAGTCCAACCTAGCACCCAGCCCTGCCCAACCAACCAGACCATGGCACTAAGTGCCCCAGCCAGGCTTGGCTTCAACACCTCCAGCCACGGCCACTCCACCACCTCCCTGGGCAGCCCATTCCAATGCCAATCACTCTCTCTGCCAGCAACTTCCTCCTCACATCCAGCCTAGACCTGCCCTGGCATAGCTTGAGACTCTGTCCCCTTCTGTTGCTGGCTGCCTGCACTCTGACTTCTTTGCAGTGAAAATTGCTTAGCTGCCAGCAGGCCTGTGGAGACAAACAGGACATATCAGCAGCACCACTCATACAAACAGCATCCAAGTGTCCCTGGGAGCATGAGACATTCCCACCTGGAAATGGGCTGAGGGCTTTTGGTGAGGAGGAGAAGAAAGGTGATGGTGTTCTGCTTTTGTTCTTCTCGTTCACAGCATCACAGAATCAGTCAGGGCTGGAAGGGAGCACAAGGAGCAGCCAGTGCCAACCCCCTGCCATGCCCAGGGACACCCTACCCTAGAGCAGGCTGCACACAGCCTCAGCCAGCCTGGCCTCAAACACCTCCAGCCATGGGGCCTCAACCACCTCTCTGGGCAAGCCATGCAGGGTCTCTTTCATAGCCTCCTTAGCCCTGGTGGCCATTCAGAACATGTTGCTGCCCAGGTGTTCAGCCTGAACTCTGTTGCAGCTCACCACCTCAGGCTTTTTGTGGTGCAGAGTGATGGCAGAGTCTTGTCTTCCTGCCAGGTGTCCTCAAGCAGGAGCATTTGCATTCTCCTAATCCAGGAGGCAACAAATAAACACATCACCGAGGGCTGAGCTATTTCCAGTCCTACAGCACAGTGCAGAGCTACTTTGAGCCCTTCCAAGATGGCACTTGGGTATCTTGAAGAAGCTGCAGTGCATAAAAACCCAGTGTGTGATGGCCATGAGCTTCAGCTCGGGTGTGAAGAGATGGCTGTGGGTTGGATGAGTGCAGGGTTGCAGTGGTGCCCTCACTAAGAGGCCAGGGTCCACTCCTGGGGGACTCCAGGCAGGAAAGAGACAGCAGCAGCAGCCAAGCTGGCCAGATCCAGAAGTCTTCTGAGGACACAGTGGCATTTCCACCCCAAGCATTTCACCCACCAGTGGGCTCCAACCATTTCACACCACTCCCCTAACAGCCCAGCTGCAAATCACCTTTGTGCCACTCCAGGTTGTCACTTTCCTCCCCTCTTAGGATGAAGGGAGATGGGGGAGTTGTGTACCAAATGAACAGGATACTGTGTGCAGGGGTACTGCTGTCTTCTTGAGAGCTTTAGAAAGGGACTTTTCTTGTTCCTTCAGTCCTCTTTGGAGGTAATTTTGAACATCCTTCTGTCTTTTTAGTGAGGGAGATGCCTGCCTCTTGTTTAGACCTACTCCATGTCAAGCAGAGAGCTGTCTAGATAAAGCTAATCAGAGAGCAGGAACCACTGGGATGTGTCAGAGTGTATAGGGTTAACACTCCTGGGGGAGTGACCCTGAACCTGACCCTAGGGGTCTCGGCCCCTCCTCAGGGGTGGGCCACACTCCAGGTGATGGTTAGCCCACTCCCCCCCACTTCCTGTGGTATAAAAGACAGGAACTTTGCCTCAGTGGTAGAATTCTCACCTGCCATGCAGGAGACTCAGGTTCGAATCCCGACCAGGGGAGCGAAGTGAGAGAGAGAGAGAGAAAAAGACCCAGAAGCAGGAAAGCTCCTGTCTTTTATACCACAGGAAGTGGGGGGGAGTGGGCTAACCATCACCTGGAGTGTGGCCCACCCCTGAGGAGGGGCCGAGACCCCTAGGGTCAGGTTCAGGGTCACTCCCCCAGGAGTGTTAACCCTATACACAGAGCCAGCTGTTGAGTCAGGCCTAAATGATGGTCCAGTTCTGGGCCCCTCCATTGCAGAGAGATGCTGAGGTGCTGGAAGGTGTTTGGAGAAGGGCAGCAAGGCTGGGGAGGGGCCTGGAGCAGAGCCCTGTGAGGAGAGGCTGAGGGAGCTGGGGGTGTGCAGCCTGCAGCAGAGGAGGCTCAGGGCAGAGCTCATTGCTGCCTTCAGCTGCCTGCAGGGAGGTTGTAGCCAGGTGGGGTTGGGCTCTGCTGCCAGGCAGCCAGCAACAGAAGAAGGGGACAGAGGCTCAAGCTGTGCCAGGGCAGGTCTAGGCTGGATGTGAGGAGGAAGTTGCTGGCAGAGAGAGTGATTGGCATTGGAATGGGCTGCCCAGGGAGGTGGTGGAGTGGCTGTGGCTGGAGGTGTTGAAGCCAAGCCTGGCTGGGGCACTTAGTGCCATGGTCTGGTTGGTTGGGCAGGGCTGGGTGCTAGGTTGGGCTGGCTGAGCTTGGAGCTCTCTGCCAACCTGCTTGATCCTGTGATTCAGTGATAGGTGTCCTGGTGGGTTTGGAGCTGTCAGGACTCCCCTGAGGCCATAGAGAAGAGGATTTGTGTTCCTTTGGTGCAAAACTAGCAACTAGTGCAGGAGTTAGAGTAGTCCCCAGGTGTGGAGAGACTGTAGGCAGAGGGCTCCAGACCCACAGTGCCTACCACTCTATGTGCCAGAGACAACTGTGGCCTGAAGCAAAGGTGGCATCGGGTCTGGAGGAGCAGTTGTGCTTAAACGGGACTTAGCCCCTCATAAAAGGGAAATAAAGCTCTGCACTCTCCACGTGTGGCTCATCAGAGCTCTAATCTGATCACCAGTGTTGCATTTCCTTGTCTCTGAGAGCCTTGTTGAAGGTGGGGGAGCTTTTGAAGGTAAAGCAGGCTGAGCTATCCCTTGGACCTTTATTTCTCACAGAAAACTCTGGAGGCAAAGCCAGAACATCCTCACCTCTGTTTTGAAGCAGGCTGCTGGGGTTCTTTTTGATCTGTGGGTACCACTGCAGGCAAATCCCTAATTCTTGCTGGGAGGTCTTTATTCTGGAGGTTGCACTGTAATTTGGCTCCTCTGGAAGCTTTTCCAGCATTACTCTCTGCTTTAATCTACATTTTTCCCCTCCCCATCATTCCAAATCTTCTTTTCCACAGTAAGGAGATGTTTTAATTATTGTCTTCTTATTGCCCTTCCTTTGGATGCTGAATATGTGTAATTCATAGAATCACAGACTCACAGAACCAAGCAGGCTGGAAGAGAGCTCCAAGCTCCCAGAGAGCACCCCAGAGAGGAAGCACTTCCCTGCCTGCGCCGCCTGCCAACGTCCCCCAGCACACACCTGCACCTGCACCGTGCATCAGACACAGTCAGCCAGGCTGGCAGAGAGCTCCAAGCTCACCCAGTCCAACCTGGCACCCAGCCCTGCCCAACCAACCAGACCATGGCACTAAGTGCCCCAGCCAGGCTTGGCTGCAACACCTCCAGCCACAGCCACTCCACCACCTCCTTGGGCAGCCCATTCCAATGCCAATCACTCTCTCTGCCAGCAACTTCCTCCTCACATCCAGCCTAGACCTGCCCTGCCACAGCTCCAGGCTGTGTCCCCTTCTTCTGTCCCTGGCTGCCTGGCAGCAGAGCCCAACCCCACCTGGCTACAGCCTCCCTGCAGGCAGCTGCAGGCAGCAATGAGCTCTGCCCTGAGCCTCCTCTGCTGCAGGCTGCACACCCCCAGCTCCCTCAGCCTCTCCTCACAGGGCTCTGCTCCAGGCCCCTCCCCAGCCTTGCTGCCCTTCTCCAAACACCTTCCAGCACCTCAGCATCTCTCTGCAATGGAGGAGCCCAGAACTGGACACAGCACTCCAGGGGTGGCCTGAGCAGTGCTGAGCACAGGGGCACAAGAACCTCCCTTGTCCTGCTGCCCACACTGCTCCTGAGCCAGCCCAGGATGCCATTGGCTCTGCTGCCCACCTGGGCACTGCTGCCTCCTCTTCAGCTCCTCTCTACCAGCACCCCCAGCTCCCTCTCTGCCTGCTGCTCTCAGCCACTCTGTCCCCAGCCTGTAGTGCTGCTTGGGGTTGTTGTGGCCAAAGTGCAGAACCCTGCACTTGGCATTGTTCAGTCTCATCCCTTTGGCCTCTGCCCACCCATCCAACCTGGCCAGATCCCTCTGCAGTGCTCTCCTACCCTGCAACAGCTCCACAGCTGCTCCTAGCTTGGTGCCATCTGCAAACTTACTGATGCTGGACTCAATCCCCTGCTCCAGGTCATCACTAAAGATACAAAACAGGACTGTGCCCAGCACTGATCCTTGTGGAACACCACTGGTGTCAGCTGCCAGCTGGCTGTGGCACCATTCCTGGCATTCTTGATCCTAAGTTCAGAACTTTGCTCTTGCATTTGTGTTTTCAGCCTCTTCTCATGCCCTGCAAAAATGACATTCATAGAATCACAGAATGGTTTAGGTTGGAAGTGACCTCAAAGTTCAGCCAGTTCCAACCCCACCCCTGCCATAGGCAGGGACACCTTCCTCTAGCCCAGGTTGCTCAAGGCCTCATCCAACCTGGTCCTGAACACCTCCCTGGGCAACCTGTGCCAGTGTCTCACCACCCTCAACGTGTGCCAGTGTCTCACCACCCTCACTGCAAACAACTTCTTTTAAGACTGAAAAGTTTAACTCTTCAAAAAGAGGATTAAATGCTGCTATTAGAAATCAAGACAACTTTCTCCTCTGTCTAATTTCTTCCTCATCTCCAGTCTCAATCTGCCCTCCTCAAGCTTCAAACCATTCCCTCTCCTCTTATCACTACAAGCCCTTGCCCAAAGTCCCATCCCAGGTTTCCTGTAGCCTCTTTGGGCACTTGAAGGCTGCTCTAAGGTCCTGCTCTGTCTGGAGGGGTTTGACTGGATGATCTCTGGAAGGTCCCTTCCAACCCCTAACATCTGTGATTCTGTGGCTGTGAAGTTCATTTACTGAGTTTTGGATAGTGAGTTGGGCAAAACTCAGTAGTCTCCAAGATGATTCACTGGGGTGATGCTGCTGCAGAGGCTGGGACAACAAATGTGCTAACCTGAGCTAGCAGTGGAGTGGTTCCTGCACTGCAGTCCAGGTGTGTATAGAGTCCCTGAGTGGTTTAGGTTGGAAGGGACCTCAAGGATCAGCCAGTTCCAAGCCCCTGCCCTAGGCAGGGACACCTCTCACTAGAACAGGTTGCTCAAGGCTTCATCCAGTCTGGCCTTGAGCACCTCCAGGGAGGTTGTGGAGCACAGAAGCACCCAATGTGATCTTTGATCACATTGGGTGCTTCTGTGCTCCACATCCTCCCTGGGCAACCTGTGCCAGTGTCTCACCACCCTCACTGCAAAGAACCCTTTCCTAACATCCAGTTTCCATCTCCCCTCTGCCAGTTCAAACTCATCCTCCCTTGTCCTGTCCCTAGCCTGATGTCTTGCTGCTGTTGGGTAGAAACTACTTGGTCTGTGGGTTAACAGATCTGCTGTGTAGGAGAAATCTTGTGGTGGAAGCAGTGTGTCAGAGGGAGGAAGCACTCAGTTCATGCAGTTGAAGTCAAATCAGGATCAAAGATGGGTTTTGACTGATTTGTCTACGACAGGTCACTAAGTGGCAGTCACTGAGCTCAGCAGGGTGGATAGACGAGGTAACCACAGTAGCAGCCACTTAAAAAGGGCTACCATGCAACTGCAACCTCCCAACTCCCCTCCTGTCACTGACCCCAACCTTGCCACAGGCACACAGAGCCTTCTGTGCACTCCCCCACCCCCCCAGACTTCGGTCTGTGTGTTTTCAAGCTCCCCTCCTCTGCGTGTGCAGGACCCCCTGCCCACACTCCCCCACCGTGGGAGATTCACAGCTTGCATTGTGTTGAGTGGGACCCTCAAAGGGAGTCTTGGCCAACCCCCCCTGCACTCAGCAGGGACACCTCCAACTGCAGCAGGCTGCACGGGGCCACAGCCAGGCTGATCTTGAATGTCTCCAGCCGTGGGGCCTCAAGCAGATCTCTTGGCAGCCTGTGCCAGTGTTTCACCATTCTCACTGTGAATAACTTCTCCCCAGTGTCCAACTTAAACCTGCCCTGCTGCAGGTTCAAACCACTGCCCTTCATCCCATCCCCACAGTCCCTCCCCAGCCTTCCCTTCAGAGACTGAAATGCAGCTCCCAGATCTCCCCAGAGCCTTCTCCTCTGCAGGATGAACAGCCCCAGCTCTTTCAGCCTGTCCCCATAGCAGAAGTGCTCCAGCCCTCTGCTCACAGTGCTGCCTTGGTTACCAGCTGATGCTCCCCCCTTTTTCATGGGATCACCTGGGGGAGATATGCCCCTGGCAGCTTGGGGCACTCTGCACTTCCATCTTTATCTTAGCAGGCATCTGGGCCAAGCAAGCACCTTGGTGGCACTTCAAGGCAAGGTTGGACGTGGCACTTGGTGCCATGGTCTAGCCTTGAGCTCTGTGGTGAAGGGTTGGACTTGATGATCTGTGAGGTCTCTTCCAGCCCTGATGATACTGGGATACTGTGATCAAAGCTGGAACTGGGCTGCAAGAATTTCCCAGGGCAATGAAGTGTCCCTTTTTTGGTCTTCAGGTGCTGAAGAAGATGAGGATAGCTCAGTGACAACAACATCTAGAACACTTCCAAAGCTACCAACAACGAGTGATGCATCTAGGGCTGAGACAAGCACGGTGAAGATGCAGCCCAAGCTGCCTGCACACACACAGGTGCGTGGCTGGAGAGCAACACCGACTAGGAACGGTTCAGCTGTACCCCACTGATGGCTTGATGGGAGCTTGAGGTGCATTAAGGAGCTCCCAAAAGGTTGTTTAACTCACTGCCACCTGTCAGATGTTTCATTTCCACTAGAAGGGCTGCAGGAGCTGGCTGGGTTTCACACGGAGGAGGACTGAGGTGCCAAAAGAGAATCTCTCACCGTAACACCAGGCAGTTCTCACCACCCCTTTGAGTCTGAGCTGTACCTTCTTCAGAGCAGCTGAAATATCCTCCCTGGAGGGAGCACAGAACCAGTCAGGGTTGGAAGGGAACACAAGGAGCTGCCAGTCCCAACCCCCCTGCCATGCCCAGGGACACCCTACCCTAGAGCAGGCTGCACACAGCCTCAGCCAGCCTGGCCTCAAACACCTCCAGCCATGGGGCCCCAACCACCTCCCTGGGCAACCCATTCCAGCCTCTCACCACTCTCCTGCTCAACAACTTCCTCCTCACCTCCAGCCTCACTCTCCCCACCTCCAGCTTTGCTCCATTCCCCCCACTCCTGACACTCCCTCACAGCCTCAAAAGTCCCTCCCCAGCTTTTCTGGAGCCCCCTTCAGATGCTGGAAGGCCACAAGAAGGTGCCTTGGGAGCCTCCTCTGCTCCAGCCTGCACAGCCCCAACTCTTTCAGTCTGTGCTCACAGCAGAGCTGCTGCAGCCTCTGAGCATCCTCCTGGCCCTGCTCTGGACACACTCCAGGAGGGCAGTTTCATGCAGAACACTGTGTGGCTTGGCTGGGGTTGAACACTTGCCAGCTTCTCTTCACCATTTCTACCCCACACCATTGTCTGTGCTACCCTCAATGGTGCTCTTGAGTAGGACATACCTGCTATATTCACGGCAGAGCTGTCACTTCACTCTGACAAAGAGGGGCACTCTTTGGGGGGATTTTGGAGTGGTAGTTGTCACTCTGACGTGGTGACAGCGAACAGATGCAGTCAGCCACACCTGGAGCAGCTTCCCGCAGCAGCCGAGCTGCTCAGCTGCTCTCTTTGGTGGCGTAGAGCTGTGGGGCCGCAGCGTCCTGGCTGCAGTGTGTGCTGCTTGCTGGTGAGCCCTGGCTGTCAGTGATGCTGCTTTCCTTTCCGTGCTGCAGTCACCTGAAGACATCGATAAAGAGGCCAGAGCGAAGCCAGACGCCAAGGCAAAGAGCGAGGAGCCAGGGGACGGCAGCGACGTGTTCACCGAGAAGCACTCAGAGAACCTCTTCCAGAGAACAGAGGTCCTGGCAGGTGAGGCAGCAACACCACAGCAGGCAGAGGGCATCCCTGCCAGAGAACACAACCTCAGCAGCTCTGCTTCCCTGGGCAGTTCTTGAGCATCTTCCTAGCAGGTAGCCTGTGGTTGATTCACAGGCTCAGAGGATGTTAGGGCTTGGAAGGGACCTCTGGAGATCTTCCAGTCCAACCCTCCTGCCAGAGCAGGAGCAGAGAATCCAGCACAGCCCACACAGGGACACATCCAGACAGGACTTGAGAGTCTCCAGAGAAGGAGACTCCACAACCTCTCACCTTGTGATTGTGTGGTTCTTGGATGAATAATATTGGTAGACTTGTTCTGAGGGCACTTTCTGACTGTGTTTCTTGCATGAAAGATGTAGGTAGCCTTGTTTTCAGGTCACCTTCTGACTGTGTTTCTTGCATGAAAGATGTAGGTAGCCTTGTTTTCAGGTCACCTTCTTTAGTAAAGATGGTGGTAGACTTCTTTTGGGGGCACCTTCTGGCAGTTTTTTTGGATGAAATTTGTTGGTAGCCTTCTTTTGGAGGCACCTTCCTCAGTGAAAGGTGGTGGTAGCAGTATTCTGGGGGCACTTCTTGGGTGAAAGATGTTGGCAGCCTTGTTTTGGAGGCACTTCTTGGGTGAAAGGTGTTGGCAGCCTTGTTTTGGAGGCACTTCTTGGGTGAAAGATGCTGGCAGCCTTCTTTTGGAGGCACTTCTTTAGTGAAAGATGTTGGCAGCCTTGTTTTGGAGGCACTTCATTGGTGAAAGATGCTGGCAGCCTTGTTTTTGGGTCACCTTCTTTAGTGAAAGATGTTGGCAGCCTTGTTTTGGAGGCACTTCTTTGGTGAAAGATATTGGCAGCCTTGTTTTGGAGGCACTTCTTGGGTGAAAGATGCTGGCAGCCTTGTTTTTGGGTCACCTTCTTTAGTGAAAGATGTTGGCAGCCTTGTTTTGGAGGCACTTCATTGGTGAAAGATGCTGGCAGCCTTGTTTTTGGGTCACCTTCTTTAGTGAAAGATGTTGGCAGCCTTGTTTTGGAGGCACTTCTTTGGTGAAAGATATTGGCAGCCTTGTTTTGGAGGCACTTCTTGGGTGAAAGATGCTGGCAGCCTTGTTTTTGGGTCACCTTCTTTAGTGAAAGATGCTGGCAGCCTTGTTTTGGAGGCACTTCTTGGGTGAAAGATGTTGGCAGCCTTGTTTTGGAGGCACTTCTTTGGTGAAAGATGTTGGCAGCCTTGTTTTGGAGGCACTTCTTGGGTGAAAGATGTTGGCTGCCTTGTTTTTGGCTTGCCTTCTTTGGTGAAAGATGCTGGCAGCCTTGTTTTGGAGGCACTTCATTGGTGAAAGATGTTGGCAGCCTTGCTTTGGAGGCACTTCCTCAGTGAAAGATGTTGGTAGCCTTGTTTTGGAGGCACTTCTTGGGTGAAGGGTGTTGGCAGCCTTGTTTTTGGCTTAACTTCAGATTTACTCTGTGCTGAATCAAGAACTGGCTGGATGGCAGAGCCCAGAGAGTGGTGGTGAATGGTGCCACATCCAGTTGGTAGCTGTCACCAGTGGTGTTCCCCAAGGATCAGTGCTGGGCCCAGTCCTGTTCAATATCTTTATTGATGATCTGGACCAGGGCATTGAGTCCAGCATCAGTAAGTTTGCAGATGGCACCAAGCTAGGAGCAGCTGTGGAGCTGTTGGAAGATAGCAGAGCCCTGCAGAGGGACCTGGCCAGGCTGGATGGGTGGGCAGAGGCCAATGGGATGAGATTTAACAAGGCCAAGGGCAGGGTTCTGCACTTTGGCCACAACAACCCCAAGCAGCACTACAAGCTGGGGCCTAAGTGGCTGGAAAGCAGCCAGGAGAAAAGGGACCTGGGGATGCTGGTAGATAGTAGGCTGAAGATGAGGCAGCAGTGTGCCCAGGTGGGCAGCAGAGCCAATGGCATCCTGGGCTGGCTCAGGAGCAGTGTGGGCAGCAGGACAAGGGAGGTTCTTCTGCCCCTGTACTCAGCACTGCTCAGGCCACCCCTTGAGTGCTGACGCAGTTCTGAGCCCCTCAATTCAAGGGAGATGTTGAGGTGCTGGAAGGTGTTTGGAGAAGGGCAGCAAGGCTGGGGAGGGGCCTGGAACACAAACCCTATGAGAAGAGGCTGAGGGAGCTGGGGGTGTGCAGCCTGCAGCAGAGGAGGCTCAAGGCAGAGCTCATTGCTGTCTGCAGCTGCCTGCAGGGAGGTTGTAGCCAGGTGGGGGTTGATCTCTTCTGCCAGGCAACCAGCAATAGAACAAGGGGACACAGCCTCAAGTTGTGCCAGGGCAGGTCTAGGCTGGATGTTAGGAGGAAGTTGCTGGCAGAGAGAGTGATTGGCATTGGAATGGGCTGCCCAGGGAGGTGGTGGAGTGGCCGTGGCTGGAGGTGTTGAAGCCAAACCTGGCTGGGGCACTTAGTGCCATGGTCTGGTTGACTGGCTAGGGCTGGGTGCTAGGTTGGGCTGGCTGAGCTTGGAGCTCTCTTCCAACCTGGCTGATTCTATGATTCTATGATCACAGTTGCTGATAGCCTCGTTTTGGGGTCAACCTATGAGTGTGCGTTTCTGGGCTGAGGGATGGTGGCATCCCTGCTCCGGGGACCCTTTGTGACTCCTGTGTTTCTCTGCTTGCAGCTGTCATTGCTGGTGGAGTCATCGGGTTCCTTTTTGCCATCTTCCTCATCCTGCTGCTGGTGTACCGCATGAGGAAGAAGGACGAAGGCAGTTACGACCTGGGCGAACGCAAACCCTCCTGCGCCGCCTACCAAAAGGCACCCACCAAGGAGTTTTATGCTTAAAACTCCTCCCTTAGTGTCTCTATTTCTGAGATCACTGAACTTTTTTTAAATAAAGCTTTTGCATAGAATAATGAAGATGAATTTTTTTGGGGGGGGGGGGGTGGCAGGTCGGGGGGGGGAGGGTTGTTGTTGGTCATTACAAAGCCGTTCAGGGCAACCTTTGTGATAAAAAAATCTCCTGGTATTTAAAACTTGTCATGTATTCCTTTGTCACTTTAAAAACACAACCCCCCACCCTCCCCCCAGCCTAACATTTGCAGTGTTCTGTGGATAACAGAGGCAAAGCATTGAAGCATTTTTAAACTAGAAAAGAAGAAGGAAGAATTGATGGTTTCATCCTACGGGGCAAGGAAAAGTCGTTTGAGTTGTTCGGATCCAGCTCACCTCTTTGGTTTTCCTTGCGTCGATTTCTCTCTTCCAAACCAACCCAAACCCAACAGAATTGCCTTTCTTTGGGTTTGGGTTGGGTTGGTTTGGTTTTGTAGTGCAATTTTTTGTCCTCACTCAGCTAACTTTGAGTGTAAATGGGAATTGGTTGTTAATCCTTTCTTGTTCTTCAGCTCTCTCAACTTTAACCTTCCGCTCCGTGCAAATTCCAGTGGCAGAAGCCTCCCTTTGCTTTTGTTTCTCAGCCTTTGAACTTGCAGTGAGACTTCTAAGAGCAAATCTTTGTGTGTTAGAAGAATTGGATCATTTACTACAAACTCTCTTCTTACTAAACAAATCTCTGGGGAAGACTTGGAGTAAGCTACTAACAAACCTAAGCAAACCCAAAGACTCTTTAACAGTATTTTCAAGCAGTTGCTGCAGCTTTCTCTGGCCACTGTATTTGTTAACCATCTACCAGCTTGAAGGTACTAGTTAGGGGAGGGGAAGCTGAAATTTAGGGGAGGGGGAGGCTGAAAGTTAGGGGAGGTTGAAGTTTAGGGGACATTGAAATTTAGAGGAGGGGACACTGAAATTTAGGGCAGGTTGAAATTCAGGGGAGGGGAGGTTGAAATTTAGAGGAGAGGAGGTTGAAATTTAGGGGAGGCTGAAATTTAGAGGAGGGGAGGTTAAAATTTAGGGGAGGTTAAAATTTAGAGGAGGGGTGGTTAAAATTTAGGGCAGGTTGAAATTCAGGGGAGGGGAGGTTGAAATTTAGAGGAGAGGAGGTTGAAATTTAGGGGAGGTGGAAATTTAGAGGAGGGGAGGTTAAAATTTAGGGGAGGTTAAAATTTAGAGGAGAGGAGGTTGAAATTTAGGGGAGGCTGAAATTTAGAGGAGGGGAGGTTGAAATTTAGGGGAGGCTGAAATTTAGAGGAGGGGAGGTTAAAATTTAGGGGAGGTTGAAATTTAGAGGAGGGGAGGTTAAAATTTAGGGGAGGTTGAAATTTAGGGAAGGTTAAAATTTAGGGGAGATCAAAATTTAGGACACATTGAAATTTAGGGGAGGTTGAAATTCAGGGGAGAGGAGGTTAAAAATCAGGGGAGGTTGAAATTTAGGGGAGAAGAGGTTGAAATTTAGGGGAGGTGAGGTTGAAATTTGGGGAGGTTGGGATTTAGGGGAGGTTGGAATTTAGGGGAGGGGAGGTTGGGATTTAGGGGAGGTTGGAATTTAGAGGAGGGGAGGTTGGGATTTAGTGGAGGTTGGGATTTAGGGGAGGGGAGGTTGGGATTTAGGGGAGGTTGGAATTTAGAGGAGGGGAGGTTGGGATTTAGGGGAGGTTGGGATTTAGGGGAGGGGAGGCTGGAATTCAGGGGAGGTTGGGGTTTAGGGGAGGAGGTGGGTGGTGTTTGCTTTGTTTCTGCTCCTTCCAAATGCATTTCAGTTACCCACATGTCTCTTAAAGCCTTTGAAGTGCCTCTGATTGTCTGTAACTCGCGGCAGTGTCACTGAGTGTGTAACAGCCAAAAGACACCCCAAGGAGAAGCCTGTTGGTGTTTTGTAAGCACAGACAACTCCAAGTGGTTACCTTTTGTAGTCTTACATGGGTAGACACAGCTGTAATTTGGGAGCATAAGCACTACTGAATAAATCATGTGGCCTAATTCTGAGTATTCCTTCTTGATTTGAGACTTTTTGTATGCATTTTGGTTGGGTTTTTTTTTTATGTTGGAGGTTCTTGCTTTGCTTATGTTGCAATGTCACAGAGAACAGCCAAACTCTAGACCCAGGTCAGAGAGGAAAAGATCAGGGCTTGAGCCTTGGAGTGGGCAGAGAAAAGCACAGGAGTGTGTGAGCAATGCAGCTGATGCCTGAGTTGTTCAACCTTCACCCTATAGCTAAGGGCAGTCTTGCCACAGAGCTGCTGCTCTTCCTCACAAGGTTGTTTTCTGTGCTCCCAGAGGAGCCTCTGGGTTCATTTCTTGTGTACATTTGGGCTTGGGGTGTTCTTTATTTCCTTGAATTCTCCTCTTTGGTTTTTGGGGGGTATCTTTTATTTTTTGATGTGTATTTTTCCCCCCCTCCTCCTGGCTTTATGGAACATTTTGGGTGGTTCTGCTCAGATTCCAGCAGAAGAGTTGAGCCAAGTGGGAATATCTTCATAGGAGAAGAACGAACTGTCTACAACTAGCTGAAGGGAGGCTGTAGCCAGGTGGGGGTTGGTCTCTTCTCCCAGGCACCCAGCAATAGAACAAGGGGACACAGCCTGAAGCAGTGCCAGGGCAGGTTCAGGCTGGATGTCAGGAGGAAGTTGTTGGCAGAGAGAATGATTGGCATTGGAATGGGCTGCCCAGGGAGGTGGTGGAGTAACCATCCCTGGAGGTGTTCAAGAAAAGACTGGATGAGGCACTTAGTGCCATGGTCTAGTTGATTGGATAGGGCTGGGTGCTAGGTTGGACTGGATGATCTTGGAGGTCTCTTCCAGCCTGGTTGATTCTATGATTCTATGATTCTATGGTCTGGTTGACTGGATAGGGGTTGGACTGGATGATCCTGGAGGTCTCTTCCAACCTGCTTGATTCTATGATTCTATGATCCCAGCTAGAAGAGAAAAGGCTCTTAGAACTGCAGGTAGCTGCTGGGTAGAGGGGCGGGTGGAGAAGACGACAGTCTGCCTCCTTCTCTTCTGCTTTGTAACAGACAAATGGCTTCATCTCTTGCTCTGTTAACCTCTCCTCAGTCCTCCCTTCTCGAGCAAGCCAACCTGCTTCTCAGAGGTGGCAATCCCACCTCAGGAAGCACTGGGAGCAATTCAAGTTGAGAGCCGCACGACTCATATTGGTCGCTCTCCCGAGCTCAGTGCTCACTTAGGAACAGAAGGAGCTTTGGTCCTGTGCTAAAACATATCACTTAATATATTACTTTTTAAATCACTTGATCTGGCAAGTTGTTTGTTTGGGTTTTTTTTGGGGGGGAGGGGTTGTTTTATCTTTTGTTGGTGGGTTTTTTTTTTGCCAAAGCCATACCAAGTTGGATGAGTAAAAGAACAACCAAGCAGGGTAAGGATTTTAGCAGGTTTCTCTTCTTGTGCAATATTTAGTGAGACTCAGTTAGTAAAATAACTGCTTGAAATAACTGTGCCAAGAAAAGAACTTTGGTGGGGTTTTTTTCTGGCAAATGCTGTGCCACTGCTGTAAAATAAAGCAACTGTTCAAGTGCCAAAATAAAGTCTACCATGCCTAAACTCATGCTTGGTTTGTATAGTCTGACATCCAGTTGGGGCTTATGGGTTTGGGTTGGTTTGGTTTGGGGTTGGGTCTTCTTTTTTTTTCCTTCCTCAAGGCCACTGTTAGAGCTGAGCTTTCACAGTATCACAGTATCCACAGTATCATCAGGGTTGGAAGAGACCTCACAGATCATCAAGTCCAACCCTTTAGCACAGAGCTCAAGGCCAGACCATGGCACCAAGTGCCACGTCCAGTCCTGCCTTGAACAGCTCCAGGGACGGCGACTCCACCACCTCCCCGGGCAGCCCATTCCAGTGTCCAATGACTCTCTCAGGGAAGAACTTTCTCCTCACCTCCAGCCTAAATCTCCCCTGGCACAGCTTGAGGCTGTGTCCTCTCGTTCTGGTGCTGGCCACCTGAGAGAAGAGAGCAACCTCCTCCTGGCCACAACCTCCCCTCAGGTAGTTGCAGACAGCAATAAGGTCTCCCCTGAGCCTCCTCTTCTCCAGGCTAACCAATCCCAGCTCCCTCAGCCTCTCCTCATAGGGCTGTGCTCAAGGCCTCTCCCCAGCCTCGTTGCCCTTCTCTGGACACACTCAAGCATCTCAATGTCCCTCCTAAACTGGGGGGCCCAGAACTGAATACAGCACTCAAGGTGTGGTCTAAGCAGTGCAGAGTACAGGGGCAGAATGACCTCCCTGCTCCTGCTGACCACACCATTCCTGATGCAGGCCAGGATGCCACTGGCTCTCTTGGCCACCTGGGCACACTGCTGGCTCATGTTCAGGTGGGTATCAATCAGCACCCCCAGATCCCTCTCTGTCTGGCTGCTCTCAGCCACTCTGACCCCAGCCTGTATCTCTGCATGGGGTTGCTGTGGCCAAAGTGCAGCACCCTGCACTTGGAGCTATTGAACACCATCCCCTTGGACTCTGCCCATCTGTGCAGGTGGTCAAGGTCCTGCTGCAGAGCCGATGAATGTCACTGGTGATATCAAACACCACTGGGATTGGAGGGTAGGAAGGTCCTGAAGAGAGCTGTGGTCAGTGGGGTTAAAGCCTGTTGGCAACCACTCACAAGTGGAGTCCCTCAGGGCTCAGTTTGGGGCCAGTCCTGTTCACACAGAATCACACTGAGAGAGTCATTGGACACTGGAATGGGCTGCCCGGGGAGGTGGTGGAGTCGCCGTCCCTGGAGCTGTTCAAGGCAGGACTGGACGTGGCACTTGGTGCCATGGTCTGGCCTTGAGCTCTGTGGTAAAGGGTTGGACTTGATGATCTGTGAGGTCTCTTCCAACCTTGGTGATACTGTGATACTGTGATACTGTGACCTAGGGCTAGCTGCACAGCAATGCAGCTAGGGAGGTTTTGAAAGTCTCCAGAGAAGGAGGCTCCACAACCTCTGGGCAGCCTGTGCCAGCGCTCCATCACCCTCACTGTAAAGAAAATGTCTCCTTGCTATGAGGTGGAACCTCCTGTGTTCTAGTTTGTACTTGCTGTTCCTTGTCCTGCCACTGGGCAGCACGGGAAAGAGACTACCACATTCACAGAATGATAGAGTGGTCTAGGTTGGAAGGGACCTGTTTAATCTCTTCATCAATGACCTGGATCAAATGCTCCCTCAGCAAGTTTGCAGATGACACCAAATGAAGCAGCAGTGTCAATCTGCTGGAGGGTAGGAAGGCCCTACAGAGGGATTTGGCCAGGCTTGAGCCATGGGCTGAGGCCAATGGCAGGAGGTTTAACAAGGCCAAGTGCCAGGTCATGCACTTTGCCCACAACAACCCTCAGCAGCCCTACAGGATGGGGGAGGAGTGGCTGGAGAGCAGCCTGGCGGAAAGGGACTTGGGGGTGTTGGTGGCCAGCAGCTGAACATGAGCCAGCAGTGTGCCCAGGTGGCCAAGGAGGCCAGCAGTATACCAGCCTGGATCAGTAATGGTGTGACCAGCACCAGGAGCAGGGAGGTGCTCATGCCCCTGCACTCAGCAGTCCTGAGCCCACAGCTCCAGTACTGTGCCCAGTTTGGGTCACCACAGCACAGGAGGACACTGAGGTGCTGGAGCGTTGCAGAAAAGGGTGATGAGGCTGGGGAGAGCTCTGGCAAACAGGGCCTGTGAGGAGCAGCTGAGGGAGCTGGGGGTGTTCAGTCTGGAGAAGAGGAGGCTGAGAGAGGACCTTATTGCCCTCTACAGCTACCTAAAAGGAGGTTGCAGTGAGGCTGGAGCTGGTCTCTGCTCCCCAGTTACTGATGCTAGGACAAGAGGAAATGGCCTCAAGTTGTGTCAGGGCAGGGTTAGGTTGGCTGCTGGGAGGAAGCTCTTTCCTGAGCAGGTGGTCAGGCACTGGCACAGGCTGCCCAGGGAGGTGGTGGAGTCACCATCCCTGGGGGTGTTTCAGAGGAGAGTGGCTGTGGTGCTGGAGGCTGTGGTCTGGTGATGAAGGCTGCTGGGATGAAGGCTGGGCTGGCTGATGCTGGTGGTCCTTTCCAACCACAGCCACTCACAGTGATGAGATGTGGTGCTGAGGGGTTTGTGTTGGTCAGGGACTTGTCAGTGTGAAAGTGATGATTGGACTCAGTGAGCTTGAAGGGCTCTTCCCATCTAAGGCACTCTGTGATGCTGTGAATTCTCTCCTCTTGCTTCTAATATTAAGGAGCTGGACTCTGCCTCTATACCTGATGTACAGAACCCTCTAGCCAACAGACAACCACTGCAACCATGCAGGCTACCAAACGCCTGTCTGGCTCTGCCTGCAGCTGCTTGCAAGCAGAAGCAATGTGAAGCTTCAGCTCTGTTTCACCACTCGCCCTTTTTTCCCCTCCACATCTCAATATGCAGGTCAGCTCCGACCACAGACTTAACTGCACCCTCCATGACAACCACCTGAAGCTTCTTCAGCATGCAGTAGGCATTGCAGCAGCATTTAGCACCTTGCAATCTCTTTGCCTTTCTGCCTGCAGTGCCAAGCCATGGCCCTAAGGAAAGATCCTAACAGAGCTATCATCTTGGTTGTAAAATCGGGTTTCAGCTGGCTGCTGCAGACCCCCTGGCTTCCAGCAGCTCTGTTCAGAGGAAATCAGCAGCTGAATGTGCATCTCCCACACAGAGGCTTCCTAGCACAAGTTGGTCTTTGCTTTTGCTTCCCTTTTGTTTTCTGTCCTTCCTGGATGTGCTTCTAGCAATGCTCTGGCTGCTCCTGGAGGTTGCCGGGCAGCTGGGACTGCCAGTGCCAAGCTGCCATGAGGTGCTGCCTGCCTGCAGCTAGCAGCAGTGGCAGTAGCTCGGGGGTGGCTACTCCTAGAGATCTGTGGCTCTGCTCTGGAGCAGCTCTGAAACTCCTCAGCAACCTGATGGGGCATCCCCATGTGATTGATAGGCTCCAATGTTTATCAAAATGCCATCTGGTTTTGTTTCCAGAGGGTTGCTTCCTCCTAGGTGCTTTGCAAATGAAGCCCAAGTAGTGTAAAGCTGATGTGGAAAGCAGCTTCTTGCCTTTGCTTCACTCATGGAAAAATGACTTCAGGAGTCGAGGTCCTGCTTCCTCTGCTTGCCAGCTTTACAGACTGAACTGTGGCTTGTGTTTGCAGACTTCAGAGCAGGCTGCTCCTTCGCTTCCAGCACTGCAACTTCAGTGAAACAGGGTAAATTGGGACCAAAGAGGTTCTCCTTTGTCCCCAAGAAGAGAACAGCAGCAGGCTTGCAGCTTTGGCTGTTGCTGCTGCCTGCTTTTTGTTTGTTTTCCCTCGGAGCTGTGCACTGAAATGGTGGTGGAGTGCAGCCTGAAACAGCAGATGCTATTTCTGAGCAACATATGGAACACAGGAAACTTTGGGAACGAAGGAAGCACCCAGACAGACATCAAACAAAAGACTCTGGTTGTGAGGGAGATCACAGAATCAGCCAGGCTGGAAAAGAGCTCCAAGCTCAGCCAGCCCAACCTAGCACCCAGCCCTGCCCAACCAACCAGACCATGGCACTAAGTGCCCCAGCCAGGCTTGGCTTCAACACCTCCAGCCATGGCCACTCCACCACCTCCCTGGGCAGCCCATTCCAATGCCAATCACTCTCTCTGCCAGCAACTTCCTCCTCACATCCAGCCTAGACCTGCCCTGCCACAGCTTGAGGCTGTGTCCCCTTCTTCTGTTGCTGGGTGCCTGGCAGCAGAGCCCAACCCCACCTGGCTACAGCCTCCCTTCAGGCAGCTGCAGACAGCAATGAGCTCTGCCCTGAGCCTCCTCTGCTGCAGGCTGCACACCCCCAACTCCCTCAGCCTCTCCTCACAAGGCTGTGCTCCAGGACCCTCCCCAGCTTTGTTGCCCTTCTCTGGACACCTCCCAGCACCTCAACAGCTCTCTGGAAGTCAGTAGCCCAGAACTGGACACAGATGATGGCAGCGTGCTGAGTGTTGTGTTCTTTGCTCAAGTAAGCAAAGGAGGAGAAGGGAAAAGGAATCAGAGGAAAGGCTTTTGCAGGGAGCAAGAGTACAGCAAATCCTTTACAGCTTGCCTTGCAGTGGGTTACTTTTGTCACCCAGTGCTTGCTAGCCCAGGCTGGCATCATTTCCTTTGAGCACTCTGCAGTCTTCTTGTCCATGTTAATGAGTCTGAGTCGCAGCCTTGTTGCACTGAAGCTCTTTCCTGTGCCTCAGAGCTCTGAACCTTGGCGTGAAAAACTCAGTGCTGTGAAGGTTCAGAGCCTTGCCTCGCCAAAACGTGGATCCCCAGGCTGAGGGAGCAGGGCCTTGCTGCAGGGTTTGCCTGAGAACCAGGCAGCCTGTGCCCCCCTCCCTGGCCCTGGGCTGCTCTGTGGCTGGAGCAGAGGAGGGGGCTTGCTGGGGAGCAGGAGCAGGGGGTGCTGGCCATGTGCATCTCATTTCCTCTCTGCTCTTAGGCTGCCCAGGCGCTGGGCTCAGCTGCGTGGGTGGGAGCAGGGAGCTGGAACCCAACCCTGCCAGTGGAAAAGATTCTTTGCTGAGGTTTCTGCCCCTCTGGAGGAAGTTGCCTGTTCTAGTTTCTTTCTTTTTTTTGCTTTGAAAACAAACAAAGGCTAAAACTTCAGCTGGGGGGAGCTAGGAATGGAAGTGGGGGCTCCTGCCCTGACCCCCGGGGATCCAATTTCACTTGGTTATGGGATGTGGAGTGGGTGGAAATCTGGAAAGCACTCGGTGTGCTCTCACCCTGAGCCCAGGCTAGCAGGGATGGGGTGAAGGGAAGAGCCAGGGCCTGTGTAGGACTAAGGGCATTGATCTGGGGTCATGGAAAGAAGGCAGGAAGAGAAACTCTCCTGGCAGCCTGCAGTCTCCTCTGGAAGTTAGAAGGCATTTTGTTTTCTGGAGTGGGGTTGTTTAGCCTAGAGAAGAGAAGGCTCAGGGGTGACCTCATTGCTGTCTACAACTACCTGAAGGGAGGTCTGTGGCCAGGTGGGGGGTGGCCTCTTCTGCCAGACAACCAGCAATAGAACAAGGGGACACAGCCTCAAGTTGTGCTGGGGAAAGTCTAGGCTGGATGTTAGGAGGAAGTTGCTGTCAGAGAGAGTGATTGGCATTGGAATGGGCTGCCCAGGGAGGTGGTGGAGGCACCGTCCCTGGAGGTGTTCAAGAAAAGACTGGATGAGGCACTTAGTGCCATGGTCTGGTTGACTGGATAGGGCTGGGGATAGGTTGGACTGGATGAGCTTGGAGGTCTCTTCCAACCTGATTGATGCTATGATTCTTTCACCACCCCTAGCTCCTTCAAGGTGTGGTTATACTGCAGCCTGCAGAGCTCTTGAGGTTTCTTACATTCAACACTGCAGCTCTAAAAGCTCTGCCGGGGCTGACCACTCTCTCAGAGCTGAAGGTCAGGCCTAAAGCACTCCTCCTGCTCGGCAGCTGAGCCCCAGCCCGGAACGAAAGGAAGGAGGAATGCTTGTGAAGAAAAACTTCCCTGGAAGTATTGCAGCCCCTGCCAGAGTCTGTCAGAATAAACAGAGCCCAAGTTGTGCCTCTGCAGGGGGTGGCTTTAACTAATGGAGAGTTCTTCTGGGGCGTTATGCAATGTTTTTTTTCCCATGGATCTTTTGTTGTTAGCTTGAATGCAGAGGAAGCTTCTGATGTCTTCCCTATTTTTAACCCAAGTGCTGACGTATAAGGAGCAACAATTTCACCCAGACAAGCCACTCAAAGCTTATCTAGTGGTGGGAAACTACAGCTGAGTGAAAGGCAACAGCTCCCTGTCCAAGCTACCCACCCACCTTCTATGGCCAGATGGAGCCCCAGAGTCTAAACCAAGTGTGGTGCCCATGTGCCTCAGCTTCAGCCTCCTCGAACACTGCAGCTCCCCAGAGGCTGCCAAAGAGAACTGGGAACAGGCTTCCTGAACACCAATGTCCATCCCCTTCCTAAGTACAGGGGGAAGTCAACATCACAGCAAATAAGGATGCAAACCAGCCCAACGCTCAGCTGCCATCCTTCAGCCCTGTAATTTTCATCACCACAGAGCTAACAGAAGAGGCTCTCAGGAAGGGAAGCGAAGCAGAGCATCTGCCGCCTTCTGCACCAGCCCGAGGGCCAGCAGAGCTTCTGCTGACCTCAGGACAAACCTCTTTTTGGAGAGAAGCTCCCAGGGACAGGACTCGGATGGCTGAGGGCACAGCTTAACTCCTGCTCAGATTGAAAGGCTTGAAGGAAGGACACTGCCCTGACCTGAAGGGAGCCTACAGGAAGGCTGCAGAGGGAGTTTTCCTAAGGGTGACTAGAGACAGGACCAGGGGCACTGGGTGCCAGCTGAAGCAGAGGAGGTGACACAGCAACATCAGGAAGAACTTTTTCCCTGTGAAGGTGGCAGAGCCCTGGAGCAGGCTGCCCAGAGAGGTTGTGGGGTCTCCTCCTCTGGAGCCTTTCCAACCCCACCTGAGTGTGTTCTTGTGTGAGCTGCCCTGGGTGATGCTCCTGTGGCAGAGAGGTCGGACAGGATGATCTCTGGAGGTCCCTTCCAGCCCCTGTCACTGTGAGATACTGTGAGAGCAGCAGGAAGGCTGGCAGAACTCTGCAGAACGATGCATGCTGCTTTTCTTTCACCATGTCCCTACCTTGCTCCTTCATTTTATCTGCTACCAGGATGTCTAAAGAGAAAAACACAAGTCAGGGTCAAGCTTGAAGACCTGGAGAAGAGGAGACTGAGAGGAGATCTGATCCATGTGTACAATTATCTGACGAGTGGGTGTCAAGTGGATGGAACCAATCTCTTTGTGCTGCTCAGCAGCAGCAAGACAAGGAGCAATGGATACAAACTGGAACAGAGAAGGTTTCACCTCAACATGAAGAGAAAGTGCTTCACAGTGAGGGTGGCAGAGCCTTGGCACAGGCTGCCCAGAGAGGCTGTGGAGTCTCCTTCTCTGGAGCCTTTCCAACCCCACCTGCATGCATTCCTGTGCAAACTATCCTGGGTGATCCTGCTTGGCAAGGGGTTGGATTTGATGAGCTCTAGAGGTCCCTTCCACCCTCTAAAGTTCTGTGACCCTGTGACTCCTTCCCATCTGCAACCCAGTGCTTCTGGGAAGCGAAGGAATATTTCTTTTCAGCTACTTGAACAGAAGCACAGAATCACAGGAACATTCAGGTTGGAAAAGGCCCTTGGGATCACCAAGCCCATCCATTAACCCTGCTCCACAAGGCTCACCCTTAAACCATATCCCCAAGTACCACATCCAAACGGCTTTTAAACACATCCAGGGTTGGTGACTTCACCACCTCCCTGGGCAGCTCATTCTTTCCACTTTCCTACTGTTCAGTCCAAACCTCCCCAGTCACAGCCTGAGGCCATTCCCTCTTGTTACCACCCGTGAGAAGAGACCAGCACCAACCTCTCCACAACCTGCCTTCAGGCAGCTGTGACAGTGATGAGGTCTCCCCTCAGCCTCTTCTGGTCCAGACTAAGCAGCCCCAGCTCCTTCAGGCTGCTGAATGCAAAGCTGAAGCTCACATCCATCAGCAGGCTGTGGATACCTGCTCGCAGTGCAAGGCAAAGCTTGAAAGGAAGCAATCACCTTCTAAGGGCACTGACATCCAGTGTGGGCCTCTCCAGAAGGCTTTTGGGAGCCCGAGTCACAAAATAGGAACTGCTCTGGTCTGTAGATACAGGTCACTAAAATGAGAATTGAGGGAATGCCTCTACACAGAGGAGCTGGTGTGCAGGCAATGCCTGCAGGCTGGTGCTGTGTGCTCCCATAACAAACACCTTTTGTGTTTGGATCTGCCCTGGCAGCTTCTCAAAGGCATCTCTGCCTTTCTTCCCTCCCCCTTCCCACTTTGCATGATAGTTACTATGGGAATATGCTGCTGATTTCTCATCATCATCTTAATACAGTCACATCTGAGAGACTTCGGGAGTGTTAGGAGCTCCACCAAGCAGTCCTTGATACTGAGGCAGCTGGGGGTGTTCAGCCTGGAGAAGAGAAGGCTCCAGGGGGACCTTAGAGCTGCCTGCCAGTAGCTGAAGGGATCCTGCAGGGAGGCTGCAGAGGGACTTTTCCTAAGGGTGCCTAGAGACAGGACAAGGGGAAAGGATTTGAAGCTGAGGCAGAGCAGGGTTAGACTGGAGCTGAAGAAGAAGTTCTTCAGTGTGAGGGTGGTGAGAGTCTGGAACAGGCTGCCCAGGGAGGCTGTGGCTGCCTCCTGCCTGGGGGTGTTCAAGGCCAGGTCAGATGAGACCTTGAGCAGCTGAGTCTAGTTGAGAGGTGTCCTTGCCCATGGCAGGGAGGTTGGAGGAGACGATCTCTGAGGTACCTTCCAACCTGAGACATTCTGTGATCCTTTGATGAAGACCCATATAGCCTAAATGGCCTGGAAAGACACAGCACAGGGATAACATCACCTATCACAGGAACGTGTCCAGAGAAGGGCAGCAAAGCTGGGGAGGAGCCTGGAGCACAGCCCTGTGAGGAGAGGCTGAGGGAGCTGGGGGTGTGCAGCCTGCAGCAGAGGAGGCTCAGGGCAGAGCTCATTGCTGCCTGCAGCTGCCTGCAGGGAGGCTATAGCCAGGTGGGGTTGGGCTCTGCTGCCAGGCAGCCAGCACCAGAAGAAGGGGACACAGCCTGGAGCTGTGGCAGGGCAGGTCTAGGCTGGATGTGAGGAGGAAGTTGCTGGCAGAGAGAGTGATTGGCATTGGAATGGGCTGCCCAGGGAGGTGGTGGAGTGGCTGTGGCTGGAGGTGTTGAAGCCAAGCCTGGCTGGGGCACTTAGTGCCATGGTCTGGTTGCTTGGTCAGGGCTGAGTGCTAGGTTGGGACTGGCTGAGCTTGGAGGTCTCCTCCAACCTGGTTGATCCTATGATTCCATCACCCCCATTCTGTGCAGGGAGAGGTGTGGTACAGAGAACTGTCCTACCAGGAAGGATTCAGGATGTGTTCAGGCACTGTCTTCTGCCTTACTGCACAGCCACTATTTGCTTTACACATTGTGTAAGTGGAGGTAGAAAAAGTCCCGGAGTCAGAAGCCTCATCTGTCCTCACACTCCATTTCATTCTCCTTCCCAGGAGTTATATCTTGGTTTAGTCCCTGCAGCACCAAGCTATAATCAGGGAATTGTGGCTGATTTTCAACATGAAGTTCTTGAATGTTAAGTTCTGGACTCTGACACTGCTCCTACCACTGTAATTCATAGATTCACAGAATGGGTTATGTTGGAAGGCACCTTAAAGTTTTCATCCAGTTCCAAACACCCTGCCATGGGCAGGGACACTTTCCACTAGCACAGGCCCCATCTAACCTGGCCTTGAACACCTCCTGGCCTTGAACACCTCCACAACCTCCCTGGACGTGTTCAAAGCCAGGTTGGATGAGACCTTGAGCAACCTGTTCTAGTGGGAGGTGTCACTGCCTACGGCAGGGGTTGGAACTGGCTGATCCTTGAGGTCCCTTCCAACCTAAACCATTCTGTGATTCCATGTTGGTGGCTGCCACAGCCAACCTTTGATGGAGTATTTTCTTGCATGCCTTACAGTGACACTTTGACAATTACTGAATGACTGTGTGAATCCCCTCCTGGCTGCAGGTGGACACTCAGGGCACTACATGTGAGGAACAGGAAGGATGCACATGAGGAAGACAGGTGGACAGGCAGACCAGCAACAGCCACTTAACTTCTGTGATGTTGACTTATTTTGCTACCCACCATGGAACAGAGTCCCAAGGAGTGTGACAGTCTGAGAGAAATGCATTGCTGCATACCACCAGCATGCTCCCCTGATCTGAACAAGAGAGGACACAGCCCCAGCTGCTAAAACCACAGAGTCATTGAATGGTTTGGCTTGGAAGGGACCCCCCAGTTGCAGAGGGACAGGGATCTGCTGGAGAGGGTCCAGAGGAGGGCTAGGAGGATGATGAGGGGACTGGAGGGCATGGCTGATGAGGACAGGCTGAGGGACCTGGAGCTGCTTAGGCTGGAGAAGAGAAGGCTGAGAGGGGATTTAATCAATGTATCTGAATCTTTGAGGGCTGGGGGTCAGGAGGGGGGACAGGCTCTGGTCACTGCTCCTTGGGATAGGACAAGCAGCAATGGATGAAAGCTGCAGCACAGGAGGTTCCAGCTCAGCACAAGGGGGAACTTCTTGCCTGGAAGGGTCCCAGAGCCCTGGCACAGGCTGCCCAGAGAGGCTGTGGAGTCTCCTCCTCTGGAGCCTCTCCAGGCCTGCCTGGATGTGTTCCTGTGTGATCTGTGTCAGATAGGATTGTCCTGCTCTGGCAGGGGAGTTGGACTGGATGATCTCCTTGGGTGCCTTCCAACTCCTAACATCCTGTGAGCCTGGGATCCAAAGCTCATCTAGTCCAATCCTCTTGCACTCAGCAGGGACATCCTCCACTAGAGTAGGTTGCTCAGAGCCTTGTTGAGCCTCACCCTCAATATCTTCAAGGGGCCTAAACTACCTCTCTGGGCAACCAGTTCCAGCATCCCCATGGTGCAGAACTTGTTCCTCACATCCAATCTCAATCTGCTCTGCTCTAGTTTGAAGCCATTGCCCTCATCCTGTCCCTGCAGGCCTTTGCAAACAGTCCCTCTGCAGCCTTCTTGTAGCCCCCTTCAGGTACTGGCAGGCTGCTATTAGGTCTGCCTGCAGCCTTCTCTCCTCCAGGCTGAACACCCCTAGCTCCCTCAGCCTGTCTTTGTAGCAGAGCTGCTCCAGACCCTTGATCATTGTTGTGGCCTCCTCTGGACCTGCTCCATCAGGTCCATGTCCTTCCCGTGTTGAGGGCTCCTGAGCTGGACACAGCACTCCAGGTGAGGACTTAGCAGAGCAAAGTGGCAGAGAAGTACCATCTAGAGCATGCACTGACAAAGGCAAGTGAAAAGACACAGACGAGTCCCCTCAAACAAAGAGGTGGAGGAGTCAGGCAGGCAGGGACAGCCATGATCCTCCACCAACACGTGTCTCAAACCCTTCTCAAGATACACACCCACGAAGCTCATTAGGTTTAGTCTTTTTACTGAGGCAGAGAGTTCATGAATAACATGAGGGAAATTCTTCACTGTCTCCCTGCTACAGCAGTTTTTTGGCAATGCACTGAGGGCTTTGATCCTTAAATGCCATCCAGTAACCACCTGGGTAGTCCTATTGACTTAAACAGTACCAATCCAGAGCTTCAGTTCATGTGCCTGCAGATTGAGACTCCTGTTTGTATCTTCAGATCCTATCTACAGAAGAAATTGCACTCATTTGCCTAAGTGTTTGCAGAAACACAGCTTCACTGAGAGGTGTGCAGTGCTACCCGTGCAGGAGGCTGCCAGCCATGCAGGCTGCAGGGGCTCTGCCTTGGTGCCCAGCAGTGTGATGGCAGCAGCGGCTCCCAGCATGCTGGAGACCATCAGCAAACAACGAGGAAAAGGGAGCAAACAAGTGCTGGCACCAGTGCTGTGGAACATCTCTGTCAGTGCCATGGGCAGAGCAATCAGTGCAGCCTCAGCAGGTGTGCAGCTGGCACCAAGCTGTGTGGCACAGGCGACTTGCTAGAGGGCAGGGACCCATCCAGAGGGAGCTGCACAGGCTGCAGAGCTGTGCCCAGGCCAACCTCAGGACACTCAGCAAGGCCAAGTGCAAGGTCCTGCACCTGGGTCAGAGCAATGCCAAGCACAGCTGCAGGCTGGGTGGGGAATGGCTGAGAGCAGCCCTGAGGAACAGCCCCTGGGGGTCTGGGCTGATGCAAAGCTCCACAGGAGGCTGCAGGGTGAGTGCAGCCCAGACACAAGCCTGTGCTGGGCTGCAGCCAGAGCAGTGTGGGCACAGGGCAAGGGAGGGGATTGTGCCCCTTGGCTCTGCTCTCCTCACACCCCACCTGCAGCCCTGGGGGCAGGTCTGGAGCCCCCAGCAGAAGCAGCACAGGGAAGTGTTGGAGGCAGTGCAGAGGAGGCCACCAAGATGCTGAGAGGGCTGCAGCAGCTCTGCTGTGAGGCCAGGCTGAGAGAGTTGGGGCTGTGCAGGCTGGAGAGGAGAAGGCTTGGAGGAGCCTTTGGAGTGGCCTTGCAGGATCTGCAGGGGGCTGCAGGAGGGCTGGGGAGGGACTATGGACAAGGTCTGGGAATGGCAGGAGGAGGAGGAATGGGTTTGAAGTGTCAAAGGGGAGATTGAAACTGGATGATAGGAAGGAGCTGTTTGCAGTGAGGGTGGTGAGAGACTGGCACAGGTTGCCCAGGGAGGTTGTGGAGCACAGAAGCACCCAATGAGATCTTTGATCTTTGATCCCATTGGGTGCTTCTGTGCTGCACAACCTCCCTGGAGGTGTCCAAGGCCAGGTTGGATGAGGCCCTGAGCAACCTGTTCTAGTGGGAGGTGTCCCTGACTGTAGCAGGAGGTTGGGCCTGGCTGATCCTTGAGGTCCCTTCCAACCTAACCCATTCCATGATTGTGTAAGATGGAAAAAAGGGAACAGCTTTTTCCCTGTGAGGATGGCAGAACCCTGGAGCAGGCTGCCCAGACAGGTTTAGCAGTCTCCTGCTGTGGAGACGCTCAAAGCGCAGCTGTGTTTGTGTGAGCTGCCCTGGGTGACCTCCGGCAGGGAGGCAGCCGCGGACGATCCCTCCCGGTCGCTCCTGGCGTTCCGTGCGGCTGTGGCGGTACTGCGGCGCCCTGCAGCTGGCCGGGAGAGAGCCTTTGCCCGCACGGAGCAGATGGAAACCTGCTCCCTCCCAAGCCCTCGCAGCGCTGCAGCAACGCACTCCTGTTCTCCCTGCCAAGGCGATGCTGCATGGATGGGGCTTGCTACGCCTCCTCCTCGGGAGACCAAAGCCAGGCGGGAGGGCCCGGCCCGGGCCTGCCTCGCCTCTGCTCAGGGAGGCCTGCGAAGCTCCGCGGCCTGACCGTCCCCGCGGCGCAAAGCCGCCAGGCGCGGCCGGGGCCCGGGCGCAGCTGCAGGCAGCCTCGGTGCAGGGCGCAGCAAGCAGGCCTAGGGACACCCGCCCCTCTGCCGCCGACTCCTTCCCCGCAGCTGCAGGCAGCCTCGGTGCAGGGCGCAGCAAGCAGGCCTAGGGACACCCGCCCCTCTGCCGCCCCTCTGCCGCCCCTCTGCCGCTCCTCTGCCGTCGCTCTGCCGCCCCTCTGCCGCCCCTCTGCCTCCGCTCTGCCGCTCCTCTGCCGCTCCTCTGCCGCCCCTCTGCCTCCGCTCTGCCGCCCCTCTGCCGCCCCTCTGCCGCCCCTCTGCCGCTCCTCTGCCGCCCCTCTGCCTCCGCTCTGCCGCCCCTCTGCCGCCCCTCTGCCGTCGCTCTGCCGCCCCTCTGCCGCCCCTCGCCGCCCCTCTGCCGCCCCTCGCCGCCCCTCTGCCGCCCCTCTGCCGCCGGCTCCTCCTTCCCCGCGGCCGCAGCCGGCCGGGCGGAGGCGGCGTTCTGCTGGTGCGGGTGCGGCCGGATCTGCTCGGGCAAGGTGCGTGTTTGTTGAGCTGCCCTCAGCCTTCTCCCTACAGGGAACGGGGAAGGGCTGGCCGCGGCCGGAGCGGGGCTGGCTGCGCTAGCCTTGGGTCGCACTTCCCGCGGGGTGTCGGCCCCGGCTGCGGCTCCGCCGCCCGGGCAAGGGGGAGCACGCAGGCTGCCACCGCCGGCGCCTCGGCGGGGCTCGGTGCCGCCTCCGCTTGCGCTCCCGCAGCGGGGCCCTGCTGGGCCGCAGCCTGCGGTGGGGCCCCGACAGCCCTGCCCTGCCCTGCCCTGCCTGTGGGGCTGGAGCCTGCTCGCCCGGCACTGGAACATGGAGTGTTCCTTAGAATCATAGAATCAGCCAGGTTGGAAGAGACCTCCAAGCTCATCCAGCCCAACCTAGCACCCAGCCCTATCCAGTCAGCCAGACCATGGCACTAAGTGCCCCAGCCAGGCTTTGCTTCAACACCTCCAGGGACGGTGCCTCCACCACCTCCCTGGGCAGCCCATTCCAATGCCAATCACTCTCTCTGCCAACAATTTCTTCCTAACATCCAGTCTATACTTTCCTCAGCACAACTTGAGACTGTGTCCCCTTGTTCTGTTGCTGGTTGCCTGGGAGAGGAGGCCACCCCCCACCTGGCTACAGCCTCCCTTCAGGTAGTTGTAGACAGCAATGAGCTCTGCCCTGAGCCTCCTCTGCTGCAGGCTGCACCCCCCCAGCTCCCTCAGCCTCTCCTCACAGGGCTGTGCTCCAGGCCTCTCCCCAGCCTTGCTGCCCTTCTCCAAACACCTTCCAGCACCTCAACATCTCTCTTGAATTGAGGAGCCCAGAACTGGACACAGCACTCCAGGGGTGTCCTGAGCAGTGCTGAGCACAGGGGCACAAGAACCTCCCTTGTCCTGCTGCCCACACTGCTCCTGAGCCAGCCCAGGATGCCATTGGCTCTGCTGCCCAGCTGGGCACACTGCTGCCTCCTCTTCAGCTGATACCTTCTCGCCCTTGTCAGCAGCAGGACAGGCACCAGCTCGGTCACCCTTCAGGAGTATGGACATACCATGGTGTGGCCAGGAATGCCTGCGTAAGGCCTCTCAGTTTAAAGCCAGGTTGACCCTCCCTCTGTTGTATCTGTCTGTCATGCACAGCCTTTGGGGACACAGAGTCAGCACCAGGTGAGGCTGCCCTGATTCAGAGAATGGTTTGGGTTGGAAGTGACCTTGAAGATCATCTAGTTCCAACCCCTATGACATGGGCAGGGACTCCTCCCACTAGCCCATGCTGCTCCAAGGCCTCATCCAGAGGCCTGCAGCAGAGGAGGCTCAGGGCAGAGCTCATTGCTGCCTGCAGCTGCCTGCAGGGAGGCTATAGCCAGGTGGGGTTGGGCTCTGCTGCCAGGCAGCCAGCAACAGAAGAAGGGGACACAGCCTGGAGCTGTGGCAGGGCAGGTCTAGGCTGGATGTGAGGAGGAAGTTGCTGGCAGAGAGAGTGATTGGCATTGGAATGGGCTGCCCAGGGAGGTGGTGGAGTGGCTGTGGCTGGAGGTGCTGCAGCCAAGCCTGGCTGGGGCACTTAGTGCCATGGTCTGGTTGGTTGGGCAGGGCTGGCTGCTAGGTTGGGCTGGCTGAGCTTGGAGCTCTCTGCCAACGTGGTCGATTCTGTGATGTTCTCCCTCAGCTCCAGTCTAACCCTGCTCTCCCTCAGCTCCAAACCATTCCCCCTTGTCCTGTCTCTAGGCACCCTTAGGAAAAGCCTCTGCAGCCTTCCTGCAGGATCCCTTCAGGTATTGGCAGGCAGCTCTCAGGTCCCCCTGGAGTATTCTCCAGGCTGAACATCCTCAGCTCGCTCACAGCAGAGGTGCCCCAGCCCTTGGATCACCTTTTTTCATAGCAGCTCTCAGTTGTGCCTTGCAGTCTATTTTACTTCACTCAAACTTCAATCTTTCAGATGAAGTCTGTGCAGATAAACTTGGATCAGAGCCACCACAGCTTCAGAGATTCATCCAGAGCCATTGTCTTAGCCTTGTTTCTTGGTGTTTCAAATCTATTTACTTCTTTTGAGCAACAGAACAGTGAGATAATAAATCAGATAGGAACAGTGTGAGTCTGAGCTGGGGAAGGGCCACCTGGCATTGCTCATTGTTGGAAGGCATCTGCCAAGGAAAGCTCATGTAAATTCTTACTGGTTTATGAGAGGCTTTTACAAATGCCTGTGTCTTTAATATCAAAGGTAGGAAAGGAGACAGCTTCCATGGTCTCCTCTTGCTGATATAATTGCACCAACTCATAACACATGTGGGACTTTTTTCATCTATTAATCATAGAATGGCTTAGGGTGGAAGTGATCTCAGAGGTCATCTCTGCCGTGGGCAGGGACACCTCTCAACTGGAATTGGTTGCACAAAGCCTTATCCAACCTAACCTTGAATAGCCTCAGGGACTGGGCAGCCACTTAGACCTCAGAGTACTGCTCCAACGTCCCCACCATGGGCAGAGACACCTCTCAGCTAGACTCAGCTGCTCAAGGCCTCATCCAACCTGGCCTGGAACACCCCCAGGGAGGAGGCAGCCACAGCCTCCCTGAGCAGCCTGTTCCAGAGTCTCACCACCCTCACACTGAAGAACCTCTTCTTAGCTCCAGTCTGACCCTGCTCTGCCTCAGCTTCAAGTCATTTCCTCTTGTCCTGTCTCTGGACACCCTCATACAAAGTCCCACTGCAGCCTTCTGTGTTTTTGTGCTCCTGAAAACCCTCCAGAGACTCCTTACCCAAGGATTACTTCAAAGTAACCAAACTGAACGAGTAATTACAACCAAGCTGACTTTGTTATCCTTCTCAGGTATTTCACAGTGCATCACAAAGGCAGAAATTGTCTGCCCTGTGTATTTTGAGGCAGGACTGGATACACCCTCAGGAAAAGTCCCTCTGCAGCCTTTCTGCAGGATCCCTAGCCTGTTCCAGAGTCTCACCATCCTCACACTGAAGAGCTTCTTCCTCAGCTCCAGTCTAACCCTGCTCTGCCTCAGCTCCAAACCTTGGCTTGGCGCTGGAGACCCTCAGGAAAAGTCCCTCTTCAGCCTTCTTGCAGGATGCCTTCAGGTAGTGGCAGGCAGCTCTAAGGTCACCCCAGAGTCTTGTGCAGGCTGCACACCCTCAGCTCCCTCAGCCTGTCCTCACATCAGAGCTGCTCCAGCCCTTGGATCATCTTTGTGGCCTCCTCTGGCCTCAAACTCCAGCAGCTCTGCATCCCTCTTATGCTGGGGACAGCAGAACTGGAGGCAGCACTTGAGGCAGGCTCTGTTCCTGCTGAGATGTGGAGAACTTTAGTGTTTTAAGATTGAGAACTTTGTCTTCTCTTTCCTGCCTTCCATGGCAGCTGTGGGAGGAAGCAGCCAAAGGCTGACAGTACATCTAGGAAGGAGCAGCTGCAGGGGTGAAATGTTTTGCTTTAAAAAGTACTTTGTGTGTAGAAATGTATGAAATGATTACAATCTTGAAGCTCCACAGCTCTTTCTGTTCTGTCACAAGTGGCATCGCAGGAAGCTTTCACGTTTGGTTACCAAGTGGTCTGCAGCAAGCTCAGAGCAGAGAAATGAATGTGAGGTCTTTCTTCAGCTGACCCTCCAGACACTCACATTGTCACTGCCGTGGCAGCAGTGAGGTTTTAGTTCTGATTTCTCATCTCCTAAATGCCACTTACTGGAGTCACTTTTCTGACAGGACCTGTGAGAATGCTCTTTTTTTCTTGGTTCAGTTTCACAACAGAAGAAACAAAATCATGTCAGCTGGAGGCAAATGTTAACCTTGTGAGACTGTAACTTTAAAAATCAGCCATTTTATAGAGTCATTGAGTAGCTGAGGCTGGAAGTGACCTCGGAGATCATCTAGCTTCTTCCTAAGCCTCCCTGGGCAGCCTGTTCCACGGTCTCACCACCTTCACACTGAAGAGCTTCTTCCTCAGCTCCAGTCTAGCCCTGCTCTGCCTCAGCTTCAAACCATTCCCCCTTGGCCTGGCGCTGGACACCCTTAGGAAAAGTCTCTCTGCAGCCTTCCTGCAGGATCCCTTCAGGTAGTGGCAGGCAGCTCTAAGGTCTCTAAGCCTTCTCTTCTGCAGCCTTTCTGTAGGATCCCTTCAAGTAGCTCTGGCATCCTCCTTGAGCCTTTCCTTCTCCATGCTGCACACCCTCAGCTCCCTCAGCCTGTCCTCACAGCAGAGCTGTTCCAGCCCTTGGATCATCTTTGTGGCCTCCTCTGAACTCACTCCAGCACTCCTGTGCTGGGGACACAAGGACTGGAATCAGTATTGGAGGTGAGGTCTGAGCAGAGTCAAGGGGCAGAATGCCATCTCTTGACCTGCTGACTTGATCTTGCAAGAGCCCTGGTGTCTAGTTTTGGAGATAGGGAGGATGAACCCATGGTGGGGGAGGTGGTTTTCTTGTTTCTAATGGCAAGCATTCAGACAGCACTGTGGGATTCCTGTTTTGTTTTGTCTTGAGGTTAATAATAGTAATATTTTGTTGGAGGCTAAGAGAAGGCTCCAGGCAGACCTTGGAGCTGCATTCCAATAGCTGAAGGGGACCTACAGGAAGGCTGAGACTGTTCAGAAGGGCCTGTGGGGACAAGACAGGGGCAATGGTTTGAAGCTGGAGCAGAGCAAAGTTAGGTTGGACATCAGGAGGAAGTTCTGCACAGTGAGAGTGGTGAAATCCTGGCACAGGCTGCCCAGGGCTGTGGCTGAGGCCCCATGGCTGGAGGCATTCAGGCTGAGGCTGGCTGTGGCCCTGTGCAGGCTGCCGTGGTTGGAGGTGTCCCTGCTGAGCGCAGGGGGTTGCCCAGGATGCCCTTTGAGGGTCATTGCCAAACTGCTGCAACCCACGAAGCTGTGACTCTGTAATTAACAGAGATCTGTGTGATGACTTTGCTCCACAGTGGGTGAGAGCAAAACCATGGAAATCCCTTTGGTGCTGTTGCTGCCAGAAGGGATTTGTTAGAAGTATCTAATGCACAGCCGCAGGGATTACAGCTCTAAGAAGTTATTTATATATTTGGGCAGATTTTCTCCCCTCTGCTACCCTTTGCAATGGGAGGTTATGGTGGAAAAGAGCTGTGATCCTGAAAGCTGGCTTCAAAAGATGCTAACCTTGTTTTAGGAAAGAACAATTGCAGTCAAATTTATCTCAGTTCCCTTAGATGCATTTTAAATCAATGCTCTTCGTGTTGTAGTGAGAGGAGGTTAATCTCAGGTCATCAGGAGAGGCAAACCATAAAGGTTTTTTTCCAGACTTGCCTGAGTGATCAACCTGCATTCTGTTATGATATTGACAGCTTCCACCAGCTCAGGTTTTGCCCAGACAGGATGAGTGACCCCACAGAAGTAACATCTTGTGCAGCTGAGAATTGTTTTTACCCTTGTGAAGCCTCTTTGCGGTAGTAATAGAAGAAAACAGTTCTGGTTTTCAGTCTCTGAGTTGTTTTCTTTTTCTTTTCTCTTTTTTTTTTGTCCTGCAAGCTGCTGCTTATAGAATCAAGCAGGTTGGAGGAGACCTCCAAGCAATCCAGTCCAACCTAGCACCCAGCCCTGGCCAAGCAACCAGACCATGGCACTAAGTGCCCCAGCCAGCCTTGGCTTCAACACCTCCAGCCACGGCCACTCCACCACCTCCCTGGGCAGCCCATTCCAATGCCAATCACTCTCTCTGACAACAACTTCCTCCTAACATCCAGCCTAGACCTGCCCTGGCACAATTTGAGGCTGTGTCCCCTTCTTCTGTTGCTGCTTGCCTGGCAGCAGAGCCCAACCCTACCTGGCTCCAGCCTCCCTTCAGGGAGCTGCAGACAGCACACAGTTATGCTGCATGATCTCCTTAAATGCATTGCTGGAACAGTGCATGAAAGGGGATGAGATCTCCTCTGCTCTCCCTCAATTTGTCCAGCTTTCATCTCTCCTCTGTATATTGATGTCTGTGCCTTTAACTTTAGTGGGCTCTTTTCTTTCAGAGGAGGCACTTGCCTGTGAATTTAGGTGAGACAAGGGAATCAGAAGGAGTTTTGAGGTTTAACTAGCCCTCACAAAAGGGCCTTTGCTAATCTTACCTGTGTGCCAGCAGACATTTGAGAAAGAAATGTGCCTTTTTCTGAGGCCTTAGAATGAGATCTGAGCCAACAGACCCTAGGGAAAGCACTCACTTTTTGTTTTGTTATCTCTAACTTTCAAAGCCCAAAGAATAAATTTGATTTATCTATAATGGTTTTTCCCTCTGGCTCTGCACAGATTTTGAGATTAGTGCCTCTGATCTTGTTGCTTTTTACTGCTCTGAATCCCAGGGCTCACCTCCTGGTGCTCCCTGGTCATGTTCTCCCATACAAAGCACGAGTGCTCTTCTGGGGCAGACTGTGAAAACACTTCATGCAGTTGGAGTTTAATGGAATTCTTGATGGCTTTGGAAGCAGAAAGAATTGTGAGCTGCTAATTTCTTGAAGATTGAGCATAGACTGCAGAGGGCTGTTAATATTTTATCTTCTGACAATGAGATAGGTCAGAAAAGTACATTACTAATCTTGGATGTGGCATTCAGTGGTGCCCCAAAATACACAGAGCAGACAATTTCTGCCTTTGTGATGCTCTGTGAAATAACCTGAGAAGGAAAACAAAGTCAGATTGATTGTAATTACTTGTTCAGTTTGGTTGTCCTGAAGTAGTTGTTGGGTAAGGAGTCTCTATAGGGTTTTCAGGAGCACAAACCTCAGAAGTAAGGGATCTGGCAGGAAGGCTGCAGTGGGACTTTGTATGAGGGTGTCCAGAGACAGGGCAAGGGGGAGAAGAGGAGGCTCAGAGGAGACCTTATTGCTGTCTACAACTACCTGAGGGGTGGTTGTGGCCAGGAGGAGGTTGCTCTCTTCTCTCAGGTGGCCAGCACCAGAACAAGAGGACACAGCCTCAGGCTGTGCCAGGGGAGATTTAGGCTGGAGGTGAGGAGAAAGTTCTTCCCTGAGAGAGTCATTGGACACTGGAATGGGCTGCCCGGGGAGGTGGTGGAGTCGCCGTCCCTGGAGCTGTTCAAGGCAGGACTGGACGTGGCACTTGGTGCCATGGTCTGGCCTTGAGCTCTGTGCTAAAGGGTTGGACTTGATGATCTGTGAGGTCTCTTCCAACCTTGGTGATACTGTGATACTGTGATACTGTGAAATGACTTGAAGCTGAGGCAGAGCAGGGTTAGACTGGAGCTTAGAAGAAGTTCTTCAGTGTGAGGGTGGTGAGACTCTGGAATAGGCTGCCCAGAGAGGTTGTGGCTATTTCCTCCCTGGGGGTATTCAAGGCCAGGCTGGATGAGGCCCTGAGCAGCTGAGTCTAACTGAGAGGTGTCCCTGCCCGTGGTGCAGAGGTTGGAGCAGTACTGAGGCCCCTTCCAACCTGAGCCATTCTATGATTTTAAAGGATGGGTTTCTTTTTTTTTTGCTTTCTGATACCCTGACTCAAGCAGTAGCAATCCTGAGGGAAGGGAGTTTCATAATTCATTCAGCCAATTTCCTTCTCACAGATCTTTTTGTGCCTGCTTGGAAAGCTCCCCAGTGTAGCTCCTGAACGTGTTGTGTCCGTGGGACTCTTTTCCTGGATTCTGAAGCTGCTGCTGGTGTTTGTGCATGTTTGTTCTATGGGCTCTCTGCAAGTGCAGCTGTGCAAGACTAAGACATCTATTTCTGTTTTGGATATCACTGTCTAAAATCTGTTCTATTCTACTACTTTTCTAAAGACTTTCCCTCGTGAAAAACTGTCTGGAAACTGTTGATTTGAAAACTCTTGAGAGATGCTGATCAAGACCAGTGGCTAACCTCCTGAGCCTGAAAACTCCCTTGTAGGCATATCCTACCCTTAGATGTATAGGTCACAGGATTCCTTAGATGGGAAGAGCCTTTCAAGCTCACTGAGTCCAGTCAGTCATCAGTTTCACACTGACAAGTCCCTGACTGAAACAAACCCCTCAGCACCACATCTCATCACTGTGAGTGGCTGTGGTTGGAAAGGACCACCAGCATCAGCCAGCCCAGCCTTCATCCCAGCAGCCTTCATCACCAGACCACAGCCTCCAGCACCACAGCCACTCTCCTTTGAAACACCCCCAGGGATGGTGACTCCACCACCTCCCTGGGCAGCCTGTGCCAGTGCCTGACCACCTGCTCAGGAAAGAGCTTCCTCCCAGCAGCCAACCTAACCCTGCCCTGGCACAACTTGAGGCCATTTCCTCTTGTCCTAGCATCAGTAACTGAGGAGCAGAGACCAGCTCCAGCCTCACTGCAACCTCCTTTTAGTGAGTTGCAGAGGGCACTAAGGTCCCCTCTCAGCCTCCTCTTCCCCAGACATACAACTGGGTAATTCACTGGGTAAGCATCTTAACTCATGATGCTTTTCCTTGTGTTCATTCTTTGTACTGAAAAACCAACACAAGCCTCTCAAAGGTGTTTTAGACTTGATTCTGCTTTAAACATCCAGTGGGCTTTGTGCTGTCACCTCTTGGCTACTGCAGAGAGAGAGGTTTCTTCTGTTCAGGCTTCTGCTTGGAATGGTACTTCAGAGATTCCTAGAATGGTGTAGCTTGGAAGGGAACTTGAAGATCATCTCATTTCAACCCCCCTGCCATGGCTACAGACACCTGCCTCTAGATCAGGTTGCTTAAGGCCTCATCCAGCCTGGCCTTGAATGCTTCCAGGGAGGGAGCAGCCACAGCTTCCTGGGCAACCTGTGCCAGTCTCTCACCACTCTCACAGGAAAGAATTTCCTCCTAATCTCTAGTCTAAGTCTGCCCTCCTCAAGCTTCAATCCATTCCTCTCCTCCTATCACTACAAGCCCTTGTCAAAAGTCCCTTCCCAGCTTTCTTGTGGCCCCCTTCAGGCACTGAAAGGCTGCTCTAAGGTCTCCCTGGAGCCTTCTGTTCTCCAGGCCCAACTCTTCCAGCCTGTCCCCACAGGGGATGTTCTCCAGCCCTCTGAGCAACTTGGTGGCCTCCTCTGAACCAACTCCAGCATCTCCACATCTGTCTTAGGCTGAGGGCACCAGAACTGGATGCAGTGCTGCAGGTGTGGTCTCAGCAGAGCAGAAGCACATTCCCTATCCTGCTGCTCTCATGCAGCCCAGCACACAGCTGCCTCTGGGCCACACAAGGTGGAAATCTGCCACTGAGAGCATCAATTACCTGTGAACTTTGGGTTTGATAGATGGCAAGCTGAGAGTGCAGTGTCTGTGGGCACATTTGGACTTCCTCAGCTTGAATTCTTAGTTCTCTTTAATCATTCCACTTGCTGTTCTGCCCATGTAAATCAGCAGCACTGCTCTGCCCTTACACTTATGTGGCCATACCCTGCTAGGTCACATTTAGCTGCCCAAGGATTTAGAGTTGCCAAATGGTCTGGCTTGGAAGTGGCCTCTGAAGGTCATCCAGTCCAACTCCTTCTGTAGTCAGCAGGGACAGCCTCAACCACATCAGGTTGCCCAGAGCCCTGTCCAGCATCACCTTGAATATCTGTTCTGCACTTTGGCCACAACAACCCCAAGCAGCGCTATAGGCTGGGGACTGAGTGGCTGGAGAGCAGCCAGGAGGAAAGGGACCTGGGAGTACTGATAGGTAGTAAGCTGAAGATGAGCCAGCAGTGTGCCCAGGTGGCCAAGAGAGCCAATGGCATCCTGGCCTGCATCAGGAACAGTGTGGCCAGCAGGACAAGGGAGGTTATTCTGCACCTGTACTCAGCACTGCTCAGACCACACCTTGAGTGCTGTGTCCAGTTCTGGGCCCCTCAATTCAAGAAAGATGTTGAGGTGCTGGAAGGTGTCCAGAGAGGGGCAACAAAGCTGGTGAGGGGCCTGGAGCACAAATCCTATGAGGAGAGGCTGAGGGAGCTGGGCCTGTTTAGCCTGGAGAAGAGGAGGCTCGGGGTGATCTTATTGTTGTCTACAACTACCTGAAGGGGCATTGTAGCCAGGTGGGGGGTGGCCTCTTCTGCCAGGCAACCAGCAATAGAACAAGGGGACACAGTCTCAAGTTGTGCCAGGGTAGGTACAGGATGGATGTTAGGAGGAAGTTCTTCACAGAGAGAGTGATTGGCATTGGAATGGGCTGCCCAGGGAGGTGGTGAAGGCACCGTCCCTGGAGGTCTTCAAGAAAAGCCTGGATGAGGCACTTGGTGCCATGGTCTGGTTGATTGGTTGGAGCTGGGTGCTAGGTTGGACTGGATGATCTTGGAGGTCTCTTCCAACCTGGTTGATTCTATGATTCTATGATCTCCAGAGTGGGGCCCTAACTGCCTCCCTGAGCAACCTGTTGCAGCATTCCACTGCCCTCATGGTGCAGAACTTGTTCCTGACATCCAGTCTAAATCTGCTCTGCTCTTGTGTGACATATTTGCAGCTGTAGCAAATGAAGGTAGTTCTTCTGAAGTTGATACAACAGCATCTCAGGTGTTTCTTAGGAGTTTTAGACTTTTTGGTCCAAGAAATCTGATTTAGTTTGCATTCAAAGTCTTGTGTCCCTATCATGTCCTCACCTTGGCTGCAGAGCCAGAAAGGCTCCTTTTAAGCACTTCATTGTGTCAGTGAGAGAGGTTTTGGAGTCTTCTTCTCTCGAGACTTTCAGAACCCTCTCCTGGACGTGTTCCTGTGTGACCTGCTCTGGTAGGGAGGTTGGACTCAACCTCCAGAGATCCTTTCTAACCCCTACCATTCCGTGATCCTCTGACTGTTCCCAAAGCCAAGATTTTCCAAGGGATTAAAACATTCTCCCACGTGAGGCATCTTGACAACTGTGGAAAAGCAGGCTTTGAGGGATGTCTGCTTCACTCTACAAGATCATAAAGCTTTCCCCCCTGCCCTCTTTCTAAGAGATGGAAGAACTCCATGCCTTTATTTTTAGGCAGTGCAAGTCCACCTAGCCTTGCAGCCATCCTACTCCACAGCTGTCACAACAAACTTGCTTTCAGATGCTATTAAGTGTATCAGACATCACTCTGCAGCCCACTCTGAGTTTGCTGCCCTGGGGTTTTTCAGTCTATTCTCATGTTATCAGACCCACCATGTGATTTCAAGGATTTCTGCCTTCCTTGGAGGGACATCAAATGCTACATGGGTAGGAAATGGGCAGACACTCTGCAGATTTAGCAGCTCTCGAGCAATGAAGTGGTTAATATCCTGAGTTTGTTGTTTGCTTTCCTCATTTCCCATAACCAGCACTCTTGTGAACTCTCTGTATCCTTTAGTCTGTGTTTTCAGCTGGGATTTGGGGGAGCTTTGCCACGCTGGAGAAGCAGCATTGCCTTAGCTTTGTTTATGCTGTTTCTGTTCCCTCGGCTCCTCTGTCGGTGATCCCATTGCTGCTGACGCTGTTCTTGCCAGAGAGCTTTGGGGTTTCTTTAATCCTCTTTCTCCCACACTTTTGCATCTCTTGCATTTAAGTCATTTGTATTGTAATGATTCTAATGGTGGCAACATCAGTTTGCCTGGCTACAGACTGGGTGTGCTAAAGCTCTTTTGGATAAGAGCATGATGATATCTTTATTGATGATCTGGACAAGGGCGTTGGGTCCAGCATCAGTAAGTTTGCAGATGACACCAAGCTAGGAGCAGGTGTTGATCTGTTGGAAGGTAGGAGAGCCCTGCAGAGGGACCTGGCCAGGCTGGATGGGTGGGCAGAGGCCAATGGGATGAGATTTAACGAGGCCAAGTGCAGGGTTCTGCACTTTGGCCACAGCAATCCCAAGCAGCACTATAGGCTGGGGACTGAGTGGCTGAGAGCAGCCAGGAGGAAAGGGACCTGGGGGTACTGATAGAGAGTAAGCTGAAGATGAGCCAGCAGTGTGCCCAGGTGGTCAAGAGAGCCAATGGCATCCTGGCCTGCATCAGGAACAGTGTGGCCAGTAGGACAAGGGAGGTTATTCTGCAAATAACCTGACCTGTACTCAGCACTGGTCAGGCCACACCTTGAGTACTGTGTCCAGTTCTGGGCCCCTCAATTCAAGAGAGATGTTGAGGTGCTGGAAGGTGTCCAGAGAAGGGCAACAAAGCTGGTGAGGGGCCTGGAGCACAAATCCTATGAGGAGAGGTTGAGGGAGCTGGGCCTGTTTAGCCTGGAGAAGAGGAGGCTCAGGGCTGATCTTATTGCTGTCTACAACTACCTGAAGGGGCATTGTAGCCAGGTAGGGGGTGGCCTCTTCTGCCAGGCAACCAGCAATAGAACAAGGGGACACAGTCTCAAGTTGTGCCAGGGTAGGTCTAGGCTGGATGTTAGGAAGAAGTTCTTCACAGAGAGAGTGATTGGCATTGGAATGGGCTGCCCAGGGAGGTGGTGGAGGCACCGTGCCTGGGGGTCTTCAAGAAAAGCCTGGATGAGGCACTTAGTGCCATGGTCTGGTTGATTGGATAGGGCTGGGTGCTAGGTTGGACTGGATGATCTTGGAGGTCTCTTCCAACCTGGTTGATTCTATGATTCTAAAGCAGCAGCTCCCCTGTCTGCTGTCTGCTATATGAAGATGGGAGGCCTGGTTGAGACCTCTGAAGGCTGAGTGGTCGTTCAGTGAGACTTGGACAGACAGAGGTGGGCAGAGAGGAACCAAAGGAGGGTCAACAAGGACAAATGCAGAGGCCTGCACCTGGGGAGGCATAAACACTGCAGCAGTACAGGTTGGGAGGTGATCTGCTGGAGAGCAGCCCCATGGAGAAGGACCTGGGAGTGCTGGGGGATAACAAGTTCTGCATGGGGCAGCAATGTGCCCTTGTGGCCCAGAAGGCCAATGGTAAGGATTAAGAAGAGTGTCCAGCAGATCCAGGGAGGTTCTCCTCCCTCTCTTCTCTGCCTTAGGAGGCCACATCTGAAATATTGCATCCAATTCTGGGCTCCCCAGTGCAAGAGGGACAGGGATCTGCTGGAGAGAGTCCAACAGAGGGCTGCAAGGATGCTGAGGGGCCTGGAGCACTGCCTGAGGAGGAGAGGCTGAGAGCCCTGGGGCTGCTTGGTCTGCAAAGGAGAAGGCTGAGAGGGGATCTGGGCAATGTCTGTCATAGCTGAGGATGATTAAGATGATAGAGCCCTCATAGCTGAGGGCTGGGGGTCAGGGAGGAAGGGACAGGGACAGCCTCTGCTCACTTGTGCCCTGGGACAGGACAAGCAGCAATGGATGGAAGCTGCAGCACAGGAGGTTCCAGCTCAGCACAAGGGGGAACTTGCCTGGAAGGGTCCCAGAGCCCTGGCACAGGCTGCCCAGAGAGGCTGTGGAGTCTCCTTCTCTGGAGCCTTTCCAGGCCTGTCTGGATGTGTTGCTGTGTGCCCTGAGCTAGATTGTGTGGTCCTGCTCTGGCAAGGGGGTTGGATTTGATGATCTCTTTGGGTCCCTTCCCACCCTTGACATCCTGTGAGCCTGGGATCGTAGTTTAGAAGATGTTTTGTACTAAAGAGCCATGGAATGAGGTGCACCACTAGGGCTGGGAGAATCATAGAGCTGTAGAACTGTTCCAGTTGAAAGAGCTCTCTAAGATCATCAAATCCAATCAGTGACCCAGCACCACCATGGCCACTAAACCATGTCCCAGAGTGCCACGGCCATGCATTGCTGAAACACCTCCAGGGAGAGTGACTCCACCACCTTGACCAGGCAGCCTGCTCCAATCCCTGACCACTCTTGCAGCAAAGAAGTTTTTCTTTAACCTAAGTCTCCTCTGGCACAATTTCAAGCCATTTCCTCTTGTTCTGCCAGCTGATACTCCAGAGAAGAGCCCAGCCCCACCTCACTGCACCTCCTTTCAGGGAGTTGTCGAGAGCAGTGAGGTCTCCCCTCAGCCTCCTCTTCTACAGACTAAACAACTCCAGGTCCCTCAGCTGCTGCTCACCAGCCTTGTTCTCCATCAGATTTGTTGGCCTTCTCTGGACCCCTTCCAGCCCCTCAACGTTCTTGGAGTGAGGGCCCCAAAACCAGCCTCAGGATTTGCTGTGTGGCTTCTGCAGCGCCTGTTTGGGAGAAAGGAGTGTGCTGCCTGGAAGGGTGTTTGCAGTGAGTAACCAGACCCACCCAATCCCTGCCACTGTCCTCTTGTGCTAGCTTTGTCTTTTAGTTTAGTTTTCCTCTGGGGATGTGGGACACCTCCCTGCTGAGCACGGGCTGAGGGAGCTGGGGCTGGGAGCAGAGGAGCCTGAGGGCTGCCCTCAGTGCTGTGCTCAAGCTGTGCAGGGCAGTGTCAGGAGCACAGAGCCAGGCTCTGCTCAGGGCTAGCCAAGGGCAGCACAAGGGGCACTGAGTGCCAGATGGAGCAGAGGAGGTGCCCTAGGAACAGGAGGGAAAACTTTTGCCTGTGAGGAATCCACAGCCCTGGAGCAGGCTGCCCAGAGAGGCTGTGGATTCTCCTTCCCTGGAGACATCAGCCCCACCTGGCTGTGTTCCTGTGTGAGCTGCCCTGGGTGGTCCTGCTCTTTCAGGAGGGGTTTGACTGGATGACCTCTGGAAGGTCCCTTCCAACCCCTAACATCTGTGGTTCTGTGGCTGTGAAGTTCATTTACTGAGTTCATTTACATTTATCTAGAGAGTTGGGCAAAACTCAGTAGTCTCCAAGATGATTCCACTGGGGTGATGCTGCTGCAGAGACTGGGACAACAAATGTGCTAACCTGAGCTAGCAGTGGAGTGGTTCCTGCACTGCAGTCCAGGTGTGTATGAGCATAGGATCACAGAATGAGTTAGGTTGGAAGGGACCTCGAGGATCAGCCACTTCCACCCCCCTGCCATAGGCAGGGACATCTCCCACCAGAACAGGTTGCTCAAGGCCTCATCCAGCCTGGTCTTGAGCACCTCCAGGGAGGTTGTGGAGCACAGAATCACTTAATGTGATTGAAGATCCAACCTGAAATGTTTCTGTGATTCTGTCATCTTGGGGCAATTCCTGGAAACAGTGCAGCTTCCCTGGTTATGAAGATAGGGGTTAAGAAGCCCTTTTATTCCTGAATGGTTCAAGAAATGGTTTTGTGGACATGTTTTTGTGTCAAGACATTTGATTTGGCATTTGTGGCAAGTCTTGCTCCTGGCTGAAAAGCTCCTCTTGGATGGTAACAGGCCTGGGTTTTCATAGTGTCATAGAATCAGTCAGGGTTGGAAGGGAACACAAAGAGCAGCCAGCTCCAACCCCCCTGCCATGCCCAGGGACACCCTACCCTAGAGCAGGCTGCACACAGCCTCAGCCAGCCTGGCCTCAAACACCTCCAGCCATGGGGCCTCAACCCCCTCCCTGGGCAACCCAGTCCAGCCTCTCACCACTCTCCTGCTCAACAACTTCCTCCTCACCTTCAGCCTCACTCTCCCCACCTCCACCTTTGCTCCATTCCCCCCACTCCTGACACTCCCTCATAGCCTCAAAAGTCCCTCCCCAGCTTTTTGTAGCCCCCTTCAGATGCTGGAAGGCCACAAGAAGGTCCCCTTGGAGCCTCCTCTGCTGCAGCCTGCACAGCCCCAACTCTTTCAGTCTGTGCTCACAGCAGAGCTGCTGCAGCCTCTCAGCATCCTCCTGACCCTGCTCTGGACACTCTCCAGCATCTCCACAGCCCTCTTGTCATCGGGGCTCCAGAGCTGGATGCAGTACTCCAGGTGGGTCTCAGCAGAGCAGAGCAGAGCAGAGCAGAGGGGCAGAATCCCCTCCCTGGCCCTGCTGGCCACATTTCTGCTGCTGCAGCCCAGGCTCTGCTTGCTCTCTGGGCTGCAAGTGCACACTGCTGGCTCCTGTTTTGCTGCAGTGAAGGACATGGGTATTGGAGAGATGCAGCATGCCAGGGATGTCTCTGAAGATCACAACAAAGACTGTGTGCTGTGCTCTGGTTGTCTCACTCAGTTGCTTTCAGTTCCTGTGTCTCTGAGTTTGCTCTCCTGCCAGTTCTGATCGAAGCTAATTTCATTTGATTTTGCCCTTGCCTGCCAATCCAATTAATAAAAACCCATTGCTGGCAGCAGTATGATTTATTACTATTATTATTTTAATTACTTATATTGTCTTTCTCTTCTCTTTGTGTCTCCAGCAGGCCAACTGTGGCCAAGAAGCCAGAGGAGAAGATGAAGCACCTATTGCTGATCTGTCTCGAGGCTTTCTTACCGTGGGATACTGGGAAGCCAGTGAGAAGAGGTCTCAGTTACCCACGGACGTTTGAGGCCATAAAGAAGGAGATAGCTGGCTACAGAGATGTTGCTAAAGCTATTATTGACCTTGCTGTCCATGGGAAAGCTCAGAACAGATCCTATGAACGATTGGCAGTGTTTGCTGACACCATTGGACCTAGGCTGAGTGGTTCGACAAATCTAGAGGCAGGCATCAAGTACATGTTCAGTGCCCTGCAGGAGGACAGGCTGGAGAATGTGCACCTGGAGCCCGTGACAGTGCCACACTGGGAAAGAGGAGAAGAGTTTGCAGTGATGCTCCAACCCAGGAATCACAGCATTGCTATGCTGGGACTTGGGAGCAGCGTTGCAACCCCTCCGGAAGGTAACTCTTCTTTTGCAGTGAAGTGTCTCTTGCCTTGAATCAGCGAGTGGAGGGGGTTGAAAGGGACCAACCTCCCTGCCAGAGCAGCAGCACCCAGGGCAGCTCACACAGGAACACAGCCAGACTGGTTCTGAATGGCTCCAGGAAGTACTCTCCACAGCCTCTCCGGGCAGCCTGCTCCAGGGCTCTGCCACCCTCACAGGGAAAGTTTCCCCTCCTGTGTCTGTGGCAGCTTCTCTGCTCCAGCTGGCACCTATGAAGAGTTAGTGAACCTGCAAAGAAATCTGCAGTGTGGTGTTGAACATCTTCATATCCCAGGAGGTCTGTTGTGCACTCCTGTTTCTTAGCTCTGTGCTGGCTGCAGTCTCTGATGTGGTTTTCTCATCACGTCCCGAGAAGCCTCTTGTCTGCTTCTGCTGATCTCTGTATCTGTGCAGAACCTCTGCTGTTATGGCTCTGTCTGCACATCCCAAGAAGCCAGTTCCTTGCTTGTGGTCCTTAGCTCTGTTGTTATATACCCTTGCCTGGCCTTACTCTTAAGTTTGCCTTTGTTTGGCTTAGAGAAACACTGAGTGGCTGTGTTTCAGAAGGCTCACAGAGGCTCCTGATGTCCTTCTTTGTCTGTAAAGACCTTGTACTCATCACTGAATGGTCAGGCTTGTACCTATGGCAGGTGATGTCTTGGTGAGACCACACCTGGAATACTCTGCCAAATTTTAGGATCCCAAGTTGAAGAGAGACAGGGATCTGCTGGAGAGAGTCCGGTGGAGAGACTGGGGGACTTGAACATCTCTGCTGTGAGGAAAGACTGAGAGCCCTGGGGCTGGTTAGTCTGGAGAAGAGAAGGCTGAGAGGAGATCTGATCAGTGTCTGTAATTATCTGAGGGATGGGTGTCAGGATGAAGGTGTTGGTCCCTTTTTGGTGGTGCCCAGTGATAGGGGAAGGAACAATAGGTACAAGCTGGAGCACAGAAGGTTCCACCTCAACATGAGACACTTCTGTATGGTGAGGGTGCTGGAGCCCTGGAGCAGACTGCCCAGTGAGGCTGTGGAGTCTCATTCAAACCCAGCTGGATGTGTTCCTGTGTGACCTGTCCTGGATGATCCTGCTCTGGCAGGAGGATTTGGCTCAATGATCTCTGGAGATCTCTTCCAACCCCTGGCATTCTGTAGTTCTGTGTATCCAGCACTGATTTATACTGAGTTCTATTAAACCCCCAACTTTATTCCTCCTCAGCTTTTCACTTTGCCTTGACTCCTGCTGTGTGTCTGTGTGGAAGGCTGCCTGGCACTAAGATCCCTCACAGAAGAGCAAACAGTTCCTTACCCTGGCTGGAATCATTCTGATTAAATGATTTACCTTTTGATTTTGAAATCTGTCCTACAGATTCTGCTGGGCTCATCTTGCTCTCTGCAAGCTGTGACAGGTTTCTGTGCTTCAGGAGGTTATGTGAGGTAGCTGCTCCCTGCTGAGCTCTTTGCTTTCATTCTTCTGGGAGCTGAATTGGGCTCCTGCCTGCCAGAACTGCCTGGGGAGGGCTGCTGCTTGCCAGCCTCTCCAGAGCAGGAAACTGCAAGGTGTGCTTCTCAGCAAAGCATCTGTCCTAGAGCCAGCACTTGCCCCAGCACTGGGCACAAAGGTGTTCTTTCAGGGCAGGGTGAGTGGTGTGCTGGGGGGTGGGCTGCCAGGTGAGGGGCCTGGAGCACAGCCCTGTGAGGAGAGGCTGAGGAAGCTGGGGGGGGTGCAGCCTGCAGAAAAGGAGGCTCAGGGCAGAGCTCATTGCTGCCTGCAGCTCCCTGCAGGGAGGCTGTAGCCAGGTGGGGTTGGGCTCTGCTGCCAGGCAAGCAGCACCAGAAGAAGGGGACACAGCCTGGAGCTGTGCCAGGGCAGGTCTAGGCTGGATGTGAGGAGGAAGCTGTTGTCAGAGAGAGTGATTGGCATTGGAATGGGCTGCCCAGGGAGGTGGTGGAGTGGCCGTGGCTGGAGGTGTTGAAGCCAAACCTGGCTGGGGCACTTAGTGCCATGGTCTGGTTGGTTGGGCAGGGCTGGGTGCTAGGTTGGACTGGCTGAGCTTGGAGCTCTCTTCCAGCCTGGTTGGTTCTATGAATGTGTGGCAGAGATTGGGGTGAAGAAACCCCTGTGAGCCTTGTTCCACCTACCAGACCCTGCTGTTGAGAGAGTCTTTGACCTGGCCTGGCACAGGGAACAGTTTGGTGCAGGAGGCAGCAGGAGGTACCTTGTGGCAGGTTCAGCGAGGCTGGGGCACATTGCTCCCCTATCCCCACCAGGCCTATGGTTTTTTTTTTTGTCAGGGGTTGTGGCCTGTTCTGGGCTTTAATGAGAGTGGGAGAAGCTGTAGGCCACCATCAGTCCCTGGAAGGAGCTTTTCTGGCACCATTATCTCTGCAGGATGGGCTGAGCTGCCCACCAGTGCTTCTCTAGAGAGCTTGAAAACCTGCCTGGAGGTCCTCCTGTGTGACCTGCCCTTAGTGGCCCTGCTTTGGCAGGGGGGGTTGGACTTGATGATCTCTGAAGGCTCCTTTCAACCCCTGACACTCTGTGACTCTGTGCCTGTTACAATCACCACCTCCTTGCTTTTGAGGAATTCCTTCCCAGCTGCTCTGAGCCCCAGTTGTGACCATGCCCTGTTCCTGCACGGATAGGCAGCTGCCCTGTATCCCATTGGAAACAGCTGGTCAGCTTCCCACAGAGAGGGACTATCAGCAGCTCTGATGTGTCCTAGTTTGGCCAAGAAGCTGTGGGAACTTGAGTCATCCTGTGGTTAAAATGAAGCAGCTCAAGAAGAGATGCTTGATACTGATTCTCCTGGCATTGTGCTGCTGTTGCTGCATGGGATCAAACCAGAGACATCTGCTGCTGGGCTGAGCTTTGCTAGAGCAATGCCTGAAAGGCCAAGGACTGGCTTTCAGGTGTCTCCTCCAAGACCTGGTCCTTGGTGCCTGGGTTCTGCTAGGACCTCCAGAGCTGCCTCTGGTGTTCAATACACAACACAACATCCTCTGTGTTCCAAACCCATCTTCCTATCAGGGTGCATTTCATACACCTTGGTCTGCAAACCACTGCCTCTGAAGAGCCCTACCAGGCCCCTTCCTTGGCACTGTTGATGCCTGCTTGGAGCCAGGGGCCAGCACTGGCTGAACATTTTGTCTTTTAGGCTAGGAGAATGGAGATGAGAGGAGGTGACTCCTCTGTCCCAGCAGGAGGTACCTGAGACCATTTCTTGCTTTCTCATCCTCTCACTGCATTCCTCCCTTCCCAAAACCTGTTCCCCCCAAGCTTAAGACACAATAAGCCAAGGAAAATAGGAAGCAATGGCAGCAACCTAAAATGTTGCTTCTCTCTGGATGGGCTTAATACTTCTTGCTGGATTCAGTGTCACTCAGTACCTTCAGAGCTCCTCCTGGAGCTCAGCTCCTTGAGCCAGTGCTCTGAAGGGCTCCCTATTAACACAGCAGTCCCCTAGTAGTTAGAAACCAGGCTTTGGGTGTAGGCAAGTCAGAGTTTGCTTTCCCTTCTGCCCAAGGAAACTCAGCCCAGTGCTTCCTGAGAGTGAACCACTGCTCAGAGAGTTGGGCAAAACCCAGTAGTCTCCAAGATGATTCCACTGGGGTGATGCTGCTGCAGAGACTGGGACAACAAATGTGCTAACCTGAGCTAGCAGGAGTGGTTCCTGCACTGCAGTCCAGGTGTGTATGAGCATAGGATCATAGAATGAGTTAGGTTGGAAGGGACCTCAAGAATCAGCCACTTCCAACCCCCTGCCATAGGCAGAGACACCTCCCACTAGAACAGGTTGCTCAAGGCCTCATCCAAGCTGGCCTTGAACACCTCCAGGGAGGTTGTGGAGCACAGAAGCACCCAATGTGATCAAAGATCACATTGGGTGCTTCTGTGCTCCACAACCTCCCTGGAAGTGTTCTGATCTTTGATCACATTGGGTGCTTCTGTGCTCCACAACCTCCCTGGAAGTGTTCTGATCTTTGATCACATTGGGTGCTTCTGTGCTCCACGACCTCCCTGGAAGTGTTCTGATCTTTGATCACATTGGGTGCTTCTGTGCTCCACGACCTCCCTGGAAGTGTTCTGATCTTTGATCACATTGGGTGCTTCTGTGCTCCACAACCTCCCTGGGCAACCTGTGCCAGTGTCTCACCACCCTCACTGCACAGAACCCTTTCCCAACTCCCAGTTTCAATCTCCCCTCTGCCACTTCAAACCCTTTCCCCCTTGTCCTGCCATTACCTTGTCAATAGTCTCTCCTCAGCCTTCCTGCGGGAAGAAGATTCCAAGGCAACAACCAGGACTGAATAGGCTCAGTGTAGGGAGGTGACCAACTGCAAGTTTACCATATTTAGTATCCTTGTCTCATTTTCCACTGGCTCCAAACTGGCAAAGCTTACAGAGCTCTGGGTTGTTTTCTGGCAGTCCAAAACTCCGAGGAAAATAGATATAATTATTGCTTTGGCAATGCCATAATTGAAGGGAAGTAGGAGTTTAGCAGATGTCTGACCAGAAAGTATCAAAGGATCCATTTTTTGGCATCTGTTTTAAATTGCACTCTGGGCTTTTTTTTTCCTCCCCTAGTGGGGAGTGACCCTGCCCTTGGATCTTAAAGACAGAGGGACAAGTAGAACCAGCTCTAGAGTGCAGCCTTCCTGAGGCAAAGGAACAGTCTCTGGCTTCTGGGTGGTGTTTTCCTGCCTTAAAGCTCAGATCATATCAGGATGAAGAGGATGTCCTAGCAGAGTTGTTTCTAGGTTTTGTGGTTGAGTTGCAGAGTGCTTTGTTGAACTGTCAGTGAAATTTGCTCCAGCCTTGCTTGTGTGAAGGTGGTGGCAGTTTGACCCCCTAGCTAATCAGGGAGCTGTTGCAAAGCACCTGGTTTAGCTGAGGTGTTGCAGAGCCCTGCTTAGCTTGCAGTGGTCAAGGCCCCCCAGACCGATGTGATCAAAGGCAAGGCCACATGGGCTCCAGACCATTCAATGTGGATTATGCCAGAGACCTTTATTGATCATTTCAGCCCTCAATATATCCCTGGGGCCACGAGGCACAGGCCTACACATTAGCATAATTAGTCAAGGACAGCCCACTCCATCAGCATAAACCACGCCTCCTTTTCCTCATTAACGAGGTGTCTGTTATCTGTCCTGTCTGAGATAAGGTGGGAACCAAGGTCAGCATCTGCCTCTTATTATCCTTCTTCACTCCATTCCCACATCCTTCTTCACTTTGTATTCCCACACAGAACCATGGAATGGCATCGTTTGGAAGGCACCTCAGAGATCATCGACTCCAACCTCCCTGCCACGGGCAGGGACACCTCTCAGCTAGACTTGGCTGCTCAAGGTCTCATCCAGTCTGGTCTTGGACACACCTGGACACACTCTTCCTAGTACATGGGCAGGAACACCTCTCAACTAGAGGCTTTGATGGCAACACTCTCTGCTGGGTTAGGAACTGGCTGGAGGGCCGAGCCCAGAAAGTGGTGGTGAATGGTGCCACATCCAGCTGGCAGCTGTCACTAGCAGTATGCCTCAGGGATCAGTGCTGGGCCCCATCCTCTTTAACATCTTCATAGATGATCTGGATGAGGGCATGGAGTCAGTCATCAGCAAGTGTGCAGATGACTCCAAGCTGGGGGCAGATGTGGCTGGGTTGGAGGGCAGAAGGGCTCTGCAGCAGGACCTTGACCACCTGCACAGATGGGCAGAGTCCAAGGGGATGGTGTTCAATAGCTCCAAGTGCAGGGTGCTGCACTTTGGCCACAGCAACCCCATGGAGAGATACAGGCTGGGGTCAGAGTGGCTGAGAGCAGCCAAACAGAGAGGGATCTGGGGGTGCTGATTGATACCCACCTGAACATGAGCCAGCAGTATGCCCAGGTGGCCAAGAGAGCCAGTGGCATCCTGGCCTGCATCAGGAATGGTGTGGCCAGCAGGAGCAGGGAGGTCATTCTGCCCCTGGACTCTGCACTGTTTAGACCACACCTTGAGTGCTGTGTTCAGTTCTGGGCCCCCCAGTTTAGGAGGGACATTGAGATGCTTGAGCGTGTCCAGAGAAGGGCAACGAGGCTGGGGAGAGGCCTTGAGCACAGCCCTACGAGGAGAGGCTGAGGGAGCTGGGATTGGTTAGCCTGGAGAAGAGGAGGCTCAGGGCAGACCTTATTGCTGTCTACAACTACCTGAGGGGAGGTTGTGGCCAGGAGGAGGTTGCTCTCTTCTCTCAGGTGGCCAGCACCAGAACGAGAGGACACAGCCTCAGGCTGTGCCAGGGGAGATTTAGGCTGGAGGTGAGGAGAAAGTTCTTCCCTGAGAGAGTCATTGGACACTGGAATGGGCTGCCCGGGGAGGTGGTGGAGTCGCCGTCCCTGGAGCTGTTCAAGGCAGGACTGGACGTGGCACTTGGTGCCATGGTCTGGCCTTGAGCTCTGTGGTAAAGGGTTGGACTTGATGATCTGTGAGGTCTCTTCCAACCTTGGTAATACTGTGATACTGTGTTAGAGCTGGTTGCACAAAGCCTCATCCAACCTATCCTTGAATAGCCTCAGGGAGGGGGCAGCCACTTAGTCCTTAGAGTACTACCTGGAACACCCCCAAGGAGGAAGCAGCTACAGCCTCCCTGGGCAGCCTATTCCAGAGTCTCACCAGCCTCACCCTGCAGAACTTCTTCCTCAACTCCAGTCTAACCCTGCTCTCCTTCAGCCTCAAACCATTCCCCTTAGCCTGGCTCTAGACACCCTTAGGAATAATCCCTCTGCAGCCTTCCTTCCAGTTCCTGAAGGGGGCCTACAGGAGGAAATATTGACAAGGTCTTGTCATGGCAGGGTGAAGAGGAATGGGCTTAAACTGGCAGAGGGCAGATTGAAACTGGATGTGAGGAAGAAGTTCTTTCCAGTAAGGGTGGCACAGGTTGCCCAGGGAGGTTGTGGAGCACAGAAGCACCCAGTGTAATCACAGATCACATTGGGTGATTCTGTGCCCCACAGCCTCCCTGGAGGTGTTCAAGGCCAGCTTGGATGAGGCCTTGAGTGACCTCTTCTAGTGGGAGGTGTCCCTGCCTAGGGCAGGGGATTGGAACTGGCTGAGCTTTGAGGTCTCTTCCAACCTAAACGTTCTACGATTCCATGATTCTATCCCTTCAGGCACTGGCAGCAGCATTAAGGTCCCCCTGGAGCCTTCTCCAGGCTGCACACCCCCAGCTCCCTCAGCCTGTCCTCACAGCAGAGCTGCTCCAGCCCTTGGACCATCTTTGTGGCCTCCTCTGGACTCACTCCAGCAGCTCTGTGTCCTCTTTTCTCGTGGAGACAGCAGACCTGGAGGCAGCATTGGAGGTGAGGTCTGAGCAGAGCCCAGGGACAGAATCCCCTCTTTTGCCCTGGAGTCTCTGGCTGCAGCCAGCACACAGCTGCCTGCTGGGCTGCATGAGGGCACTGCTGGCTGCTGGGGAGCTGCTCAGCACCCAGCACCCCCAAGTCTCTTTCTTCAGAGCTGTTCTCATCCCACTCTGCACCCAGCCTGGCTTTGTACCTGGGGCTGGCCTGATCCATCTGCAGCACCTTGCACTTCAGCTTGTTGAGCCTCCTGCTGTTGGTGGTTTGGGTTTGGGGGGTGTTGGGGTGGTTGGTTGGGGTTTTTTGTGCTGTAAAACTTGTTGAAACTGCTTCAGTGTTTTTGTAAGCATTTCAGTCTAAACCTCTGTGATTCCAGTTGCCTTATGTTAAGCTGAGCTGTTGAGCAACATATCAAAACAGTGCCATGAAAAGATTCCTGTCTGGGTTTATGAATCCCATAGGCAGCTCTTGCAGATGGGTTTGTGTTTGAGATGAGCACGGACAGGCACTTGCAGAGGTTCCTTGTGTCCTTCTTCCCCCTCCAGTTATGCTTTAATACAGACCTGCCTCTTCCAGTTCTGCCTCCAGTGCTGCTGTCCCCAGCATGAGAAGGACACAGAGCTGCTGGAGTGAGTCCAGAGAAGGCCACAAGGATGATCCAAGGGCTGGAGCAGCTCTGCTCTGAGGATAGGCTGAGGGAGCTGGGGGTGTGCAGCCTGAAGAAAGCAAAGGCTCCAGGGAGGTCTTATTGCTGCTTTCTAATACCTGGCTCTGCTCTGCTCAGACCTCACCTCCAGTGCCAGTTCCAGTTCTGCTTTCTCCAGCATGAGGATGACACAGAGCAGCTGGAGTGAGGCCAGAGGAGGCCACAAAGGTGGTCCAAGAGGTGAAGCACTTCTGCTATGAGGACAGGCTGAGGAAAAGAGAAGACTCTGAGAGGACCTTCGAGCTGCCTGCCAGTACCTGAAGGGGTCCTGCAGGAAGGCTGCAGGACTCTTCCTAAGGGTGTCCAGAGCCAGGCCAAGGGGGAATGGTTTGAAGCTGAGGCAGAGCAGGGTTAGACTGGAGCTGAGGAAGAAGTTCTTCAGTGTGAGGCTGGTGAGACTCTGGAACAGGCTGCCCAGGGAGGCTGTGGATGCCTCCTCCCTGGGGGTGTTCCAGGCCAAGTTGGATGAGGCCTTGAGCAGCTGAATTTAGTTGAGCCCCCCCATGATGGGGAGGTTGGAGGAGATGATCTCAGAGGTCCCTCCCCACCTGAGCCATTCTGTGGTTCTGTGGTGGTTTACAGAACTGTGTAGTTTACTCTCAGTGCTGTTGCAGCTGCTCAGTGCCAGCCCTGAGAAGCATTTCACGTGGCCTTCCTTTTCCAGTCTTGGTTAAATCTGATGTCCTGTGTTCTTTGCAGTCCATACCCTTGCTGCCTGTGAACAGTGGCTGCAGGAGAGCTGCAGGCAAGCAGTGCTAAAGCCACTGTGGTGCTTTCTTTCAGGAATCGTGGCAGAGGTCATAGTGGTCACCTCCTTTGATGAACTGCACAGAAGAGCTAAGGAGGCCAAGGGGAAGATTGTGGTCTACAATGAGCCTTTCATCAGCTATGGTGAAACTGTAAGGTACAGGTCGCAGGGAGCAGTGGAAGCTGCTAAAGTTGGAGCTGTTGCATCCCTCATTAGGTCTGTTGCTGCCTTCTCTATACACAGGTGAGCATTTGCCTCTTCTTCACTAGGCTTGCATTTCTGATGGGGATGTGTCCTCATCGTAAGATGGACACAGAGGTGTTAGAATGACTCCAGAGGAGGCCACAAAGATGGTCTGAGGGCTGGAGCAGTTCAGCTGTGAGCACAGGCTGAGGGAGCTGGGGGGGTGCAGCATGGAGAAGGAAAGGCTTCAGGAAGGACCTCAGAGCTGCCTGCCAGTGCCTGAAGGGATCCTGCAGGAAGGCTGCAGAGGGACTTCTCCTGAGGGTGTCCAGAGCCAGGTCAAGGGGGAATGGTTTGAAGCTGAGGCAGAGCAGGGTTAGGCTGGAGCTGAGGAAGAAGTTCTTCAGTGTGAGGCTGGTGAGATTGGAACAGGCTGCCCAGGGAGGCTGTGGCTGCCTCATCCCTGGAGATGTTCCAGGCCAAGTGGATGAAACCTTGCAAGGTCTGAGTCTAGTTGAGAGGTGTCCCTGCCCATGGCAGTGGGGTTGGAGTAGATGATGTCTGAGGTCACTTCCAACCTGAGCCATTCTGTGACTGTGTGATTTCAGCCTTTAAGTCACATGCTATGTTGTTCTCTATGACTTAAGCCTTGCTGCTTAGAGGTGGATGTTTGCTTTTGAAACCACTGGCAGCAGTGGAATTCTTTTCCCCTGTGCTTTGTCATTCTTTCCTAATGCTTTCATTTTTCTTCTTACTGCTCCAGATTTTATATGATGTTTGTTTTAAAGAACTTCCTCCCTTCTCCAGGCTGCTGTAAATGTTTTGAGATCAACCAAAAGCAAATGTGTTTGGTGAGGAGACTCTGGATGTGGATAGGAGCTGCTCTCTCTGTGTGGTTGACTTGAATGTGGATTGTGCAAGGAGGTTTTATTGCTCCTTTTCTTAGCATAAGGCTGACTTGTATGAGATGAAGCAGCAGTCTGCTTTGAACAGGATTATTTAGGACCCTTTAGCAGCAAGAATTCATCCAGGTGAGGTTAGAAAGTCTCCAGAAGAGACTCCACAGCCTCTCTGGGCAGCCTGTTCCAGGGCTCCTCATTGTAAAGAAGTTTCTCCTCATGTTGAGCTCAAACCTTCTATGTTCAGGTTTGCATCCATTGCTCCTTGGCTTATCACTGCACACCATTAAAAAGAACTTGGCCCCCTCCTCTTGACACCATCCCCTCAGATAGTTATAGACACTTATCAAATCCCCTCAGCCTTCTCTTCTCCAGACTAAGTAGCCTCAGGGCTCTCAGCCTCTCTTTGCAGGGGAGGTGCTCAAGAAGATGCTGCCTGCTCAGAAGGAGCCTACTTTTGCAGCAGATCTGCAGTGTCAAGAGTAAGCACACGCAGGATCAAGAAGGGCAGAATGAGGTTCAGCAGTTTCCCAGTTCCCTCAGAGATCAGTTCTACACTACCCTGACCACGACTGCATTCTTATTGTCAGTGAAAGAAAATAACTCTTCAACACAGAGTCACCACTTCACCCTCTGTGACTGAAACTTGCCTGCTAGGGAGGAAAAAAAAACCCAGCACTTAAAAACCCATGAGGAGGCACAAGAAGAACAGGCACTCTGTCAGTGAGAGATAAGGAGCCAAGAATCATAGAACCAACCAGGTTGGAAGAGAGCTCCAAGCTCAGCCAGCCCAACCTAGCACCCAGACCTGGCCAAGCAACCAGACCATGGCACTAAGTGCCCCAGCCAGGCTTGGCTTCAACACCTCCAGCCACAGCCACTCCACCACCTCCCTGGGCAGCCCATTCCAATGCCAATCACTCTCTCTGCCAGCAACTTCCTCCTCACATCCAGCCTAAACCTGCCCTGGCACAACTCCAGGCTGTGTCCCCTTCTTCTGTTGCTGGGTGCCTGGCAGCAGAGCCCAACCCCACCTGGCTATAACCTTCCTCAGGGAGCTGCAGACAGCAATGAGCTCTGCCCTGAGCCTCCTCTTCTGCAGGCTGCACACCCCCAGCTCCCTCAGCCACATCAGAGCCACACAGTGGAGGCAAACTCCATTTTCAGTACTTGCAACAAGCACTGGAAAATTGGGAAAGTGTGGCCTTGAGTGGTGGCTGCTGGCTGGGCAAGGAACTGGCTGTATGGCCACACTCAGAGCCTTGCAGCCAACAGCTCAGTGTCCAAATGAAGGCCAGTGACAAATGGTGTCCCTCAGGTGTCAGTACTGGGACCAGTACTGTTTGACATCCTTGTCAGCCACATGCACACTGGTACTGAGGCACTCTCAGCAGCTTGTGGCCTGCTTGATACGCTGGAGGAAAAGCATCCATGCAGAGGGTCCTGGACAGGCTGCAGAGCTGGGCTGAAGCCAACCTCAGGAAGGTCAACAAGGCCAAGTGCAAGGTCCTCCACCTGGGCCAGGGCAATCCCAGGCACAAATCCAGGAAGACAGTGGCTGAGAGCAGCCTTGAGGCGAAGGCCTTGGGGGTGTCAGTTGGTGCCAGAGTGCCCAGGAGCTGCACTGGTCACTGGCAGCCCAGAGCCAGCTGTGTGCTGGCTGCAGCCAGAGCAGGGAGAGCAGCAGCACAGGGAGGGGATTCTGCCCCTCTGCTCTGCTCTGCTCAGACCTCACCTGCAGCACTGCCTCCAGCTCTGATGCCCCCAGCATAAGAGGGACGTGGAGCTGCTGGAGCAAGTCTAGAAGAGGCCACAAAGATCTTTTACAAGGGTTGGAGTGATAGGAGACAGAATGGATTGAAGCTCAAGGAGGGCAGATTTAGACTGGAGATGAGGAAGAAATTCTTTCCACTGAGATTGGTGAGACACTGGCACAGGTTGCCCAGGGAGGTTGTGGATTCCTCCTGCCTGAAGGTGTTCCAGGCCAGGCTGGATGTAGGCCTGGAGCAACCTGGGCTAGTGGAAGGTGTCCTGGCCCACAGCAGGAGCACTAGAACGGGATGATCTTTAAGCTCCTTTCTAATCCAAACCATTCTGTGAGTCCATGAATCACAAACCTTGCTGCTAAAAGGTTCTAACTAATCCTGTTCAGAGCAGACTGCAGTGGTGCTGTGCTGCAGTTTGGTTAGGGGCATTCCCTCCAGCATGTCTGGGTCTGCTGTGGGCTGACAGTTCAGTGGCTTGGACATCCTGTGCTCCCTGCAGGCCAACATGCCAGACTGCACTGTGCTCTGGGGCAAATCCTAGGTGACAGCAAGAGAGCTTTGGTGTCCTTGGAAGTGGAGGCTGTGCTTTAGGAGCTGGGGGTGTGCAGCCTGCAGCAGAGGAGGCTCGGGGCAGAGCTCATTGCTGTCTGCAGCTCCCTGAAGGGAGGCTGTAGCCAGGTGGGGTTGGGCTCTGCTGCCAGGCAGCCAGCAACAGAAGAAGGGGACACAGCCTGGAGCTGTGCCAGGGCAGGTCTAGGCTGGATGTGAGGCAGAGAGAGTGATTGGCATTGGAATGGGCTGCCCAGGGAGGTGGTGGAGTGGCTGTGGCTGGAGGTGTTGAAGCCAAGCCTGGCTGGGGCACTTAGTGCCATGGTCTGGTTGGTTGGGCAGGGCTGGGTGCTAGGTTGGGCTGGCTGAGCTTGGAGCTCTCTTCCAACCTGGTTGGTTCTATGATTCTGTGATTCTTGGCTTTAGGAGGTGGTTGCACTGCACAGTGGGAGCTTGCTGGTTCAGCAGTGATTAAAGAGTCCAAGTTCAGGTAAATTCCTAGCAGTGAGACTTCTGGAGATGGTGATTTTTAAGTCTCTTTTCTTTTTGCCTCTTTGCTCTGACCAGCAGAGCTCTGTTGTTTCCAGCAGACAGGACTTGATGTGACATCTGAAGCCTCTGGGTGATTTCCTGCATCTGGCACATTTGCTTTCTTATAGGCAGTGAAATGCTGATGAAACTGACAAGAGCTTTCTCTGCCTTCTCCTACTTCTGGCTACTCCTGTTCAGGAGTTGGTTCATGTAATTGGGAAGAGTTTCATCCATTTAGTGTCATTAATAGAAGCAGTGTCCTGGGACTTTGGCAGAGAACCACAGAATGCTTGGGGCTGAAAGGGACCTTCAGAGCTCATCCAGAGCAAGATCACCTAAATCAGATCACACAGGAACATGTCCAGGTGAGATGATATTCAACAACCCCCCTGGCAGCCTGTTCCAGGGCTCTGGCACCCTCACAGGGAAAAAATTCCTCCTCATGTATCCTTGGAATTTCCTCTGCCTCAGCTCCCACCCTGTGCCCCTTGTGCTGGCACTGGCATCACCCAGCAGAGCCTGGCTCCAGCCTCCTGCCACTCACCTGCACATCTTTATAGCCACTGCTGAGGTCACCTCTCAGCCTCCTTCCCTCCAAGCCCCAAGCCCCAGCTCCCTCAGGCTCTCCTCATATGGAAGATGTTCCACTCCCTTCAGCATCTTTGTGGCTCTGTGCTGGACTCTCTCAAGAACATCCCTGAGATCCTTCTTGGAGTGAGTGGCCCAGAACTGACACAGTATTCCAGTCGTGGCCCCACCAGGACAGAGTACAAGTGCAGGAGAACCTCTCATGATGTTCCAACTACAGCCCTTCTAATACACCCCAGGATGCCCTTGGCCTTCTTGGCCCCCCAGAACACATTGCTGGCTCATGGCACCCTCCCATCCACCAGGATCCCCAGATTCTTTTCCCTTTCACTGCCTCCTAACAGGTCAGTCCCCAACCTGTGCTGCTCCCTGGGGTTGTTCTTTCCCAGGTGCCAGACTCTACCCTTGCCCTTGTTGGATTTAATTCAGTTTCTCCCTAGGTAAAGGGCTAGTAAAGGTGGATAAAGAGCTAGTAAAGGTGGGTAAAGGGCCAGTAAAGGTGGGTAAAGAGCTAGTAAAGGTGGGTAAAGGGCCAGTAAAGGTGGGTAAAGAGCTAGTAAAGGTGGGTAAAGGGCCAGTAAATGTGGGTAAAGGGTTAATAAAAGTGGGGAAAGTGCTATAGGTGGGTAAAGGACTAATAGAATTGATTCTGTGTCCAGAGAGATGCTGTGGGGGTAATGGTCCTTTGGAAGTTGTTCCTTCCTCACCAATCGCTACCCAAGGCAAACTTTTATCACTGCAGTATTCAGCTGGTGCTGTTCTTTCTCTTGTGGCCCACCCACTCTGCTACCATAAGTGACTCTGAGGTTTTGTTGGTGGCCACCCATGTCATGTGTGACCTTATCTGGGTGCCATGAACACCACTGGTGAGGTTTGGTAATGTTCTGGAGTTCATAAGGTCTAAGGGAGCAGTTTCATCCTGCCTTTGCTTTACTGTTTCAGGAGCATAAAGATGTTGAGTACATAAAACTGCCAAGCTTTGGGTTTCCTGTGCTGGTCTGTAAGGAGTTCCAGCTGTGCTTGCTGTGGGCTGAGCACTGGGAGCTTTAGAAGCTCTCTGTGATTTCCTGTTTCTCCCTAATCACCTTCAGCTTTCTTCAGTGCTCACAGCCCCCTCTGAGCCTGAGCAAGCTGCTGTGCCTATGAAAGCCCCAGGAGCAAGTTCAGAGCCAGCTGACACGATTGTGATGTCTTCATCAGCTGCAGGATCTGTTTCAGTGTTGCCACAGCTGTCAGGGTAAGCAAGGAGACTGTTGCCATTAAATGACTGAAGGAAAAACAGACAACAGAATGCAGGTAGAGATTTCAGCTTCACAGCTTGCACTCTGGGTTGAAAAAGACCCTCAAAGGGCAGCTTGGCCAACCTCCCTGCACCCCCAGCTGAAGCAGGTTGCACAGGGCCACATCCAGTCTCCAGCCTTGGGGCCTCAAGCACATCCCTGGGCAGCCTGGTCCAGGATTTCACTACTCTCACTGTGCAGAACTTCCTCCTGATCCCAGCCTAACTCTGCCCTGCTCCAGTTTCAAACCATTGCCCTTGTCCTATCTAAACAGAGTCACAAAATCAGTCAGGGTTGGAAAGGACCTCAAGGATCAGCCAGTTCGAATCCCCTGCCATAGGCAGGGACACCTCCCACTAGAACAGGTCACTCAAGGCCTCATCCAACCCATCCTTGAGCACCTCCAGGGAGGTCGTGGAGCACAGAATCACCCAATGGGATCAAAGATCACATTGGGTGCTTCTGTGCTCCACGACCTCCCTGGGCAGCCTGTGCCAGTGTCTCACCACCCTCACTGCACAGAACCCTTCCCTAACATCCACTTTCCATCTCCCCTCTGCCACTTCAAACCCATTCCTCCTCCTCCTGCCATTCCCAGACCTTCTCAATAGTCCCTCCCCAGCCCTCCTGCAGCCCCCTGCAGATCCTGCAAGGCCACTCCAAGGGCTCCTCCAAGCCTTCTCCTCTCCAGCCTGCACAGCCCCAACTCTCTCAGCCTGGCCTCACAGCAGAGCTGCTGCAGCCCTCTCAGCACCTTGGTGGCCTCCTCTGCACTGCCTCCAACACTTCCCTGTGCTGCTTGTGCTGGGGGCTGCAGAACTGCCCCCATGGCTGCAGGTGGGGTGTGAGGAGGGCAGAGCCAAGGGGCACAATCCCCTCCCTTGCCCTGCTGCCCACACTGCTCTTGATCCATAGTGGATCTGGAAGTGCCAGAGCCTGCTCTTGTTTTGCCTCGTTCACCTAAGCACATGAGCAGGCATGGATGGCTTGCTCCAAGCTGCTGTGCTTTTCCTTCATGACCAGGCTTCTGTTGTTTTTTTCAGGGGGGGCCTTGTTTTTTCCCACTTCCCACAGTCTTGCTTGCTGCTTATCCATATGGCAGAGTATTTCTGTGATCTCATTAAATGTTGTCTTCTCAGGGGCTGGCCTCCCCCTGCTGTGCTAGCTCTGTGTCAAGTATTGAAGTGTGATGAGCTAGAGCTGTTTGTTTGCTGAGAGCCCTTCTTTTGGCACACAGGTTTTGACTTGCCTCTTTAGGAAGCCAGAGTCAGTGATTCCACAGTTGGGGTTTGGAATTGGTTTCTAGTGTAGCCTAATGTGGAAGGCCAACAGAAACAATAGGCTCTGCCCTGCAGAGGAAGTATCTTGTGCCTTCCAAGTACAACCATTTCAATTAATGATGTTCTCCAGCTTTGTGTTCCCCTTCAGATCCAATCAGTCACCTGAGCTTCTCTCATGCCCATCTTGTTGCATCAAATCCTTTGGTCTTGCCTGCTGGGTAGAGCTAAATGGTGAAATCCTTCTCCATCTGGTCCATTAAATGAGAGGTGCCAGCTCCTGTCTGTGCTCTGCCAGTAGTGCCAGCTTTGACTTCTTGCTTCTTTTCCTCTCCTTCAGGCACCTCATCTCTCTCTTTCTGTTCTCTGTTTAGGAGGATGCTGCAGATCTAGAGCTGTGACCTACTTCTAGCTTTCCTTTCTGAACATGCCTTTTGATTTGCTGTTTATCCTTTCCATGTGTGATGAGCTGGGAGGATGAGCATGGTCTGTGGCTTCTGCTAAACTGTGTCCCCGTTGCCTTTCCTTGCTCATCACTGTCCAGTGTACTCCTGCCCAAGGAAGTACTGCAAACACTCTGAGACAGGAATCATAGACTCAACCATGTTGGAAGAGTCCTCCAAGATCATCCAGTCCAACCTAGCACCCAGCCCTAGCCAGTCAACCAGACCATGGCACTAACTGCCCCATCCAGGCTTGGCTTCATTGCTGTCTACAACTTTGCTCATTGCTATCTGTAGCTCCCTGCAGGGAGGCTGTAGCCAGGTGGGGTTGGGCTCTGCTGCCAGGCAGCCAGCACCAGAAGAAGGGGACACAGCCTGGAGCTGTGCCAGGGCAGGTCTAGGCTGGATGTGAGGAGGAAGTTTCTGGCAGAGAGAGTGATTGGCATTGGAATGGGCTGCCCAGGGAGGTGGTGGAGTGGCTGTGGCTGGAGGTGTTGCAGCCAAGCCTGGCTGAGGCACTTAGTGCCGTGGTCTGGTTGGTTGGGCAGGGCTGGGTGCTAGGTTGGGCTGGCTGAGCTTGGAGCTCTCTTCCAGCCTGCTTGATTCTATGATTCTGTGAAGCAGGATAGAGCTTTAGAGATACTCAGACTGCCCTGGGCTGCAAAGGTCGTCTTGGTGTTGCGGAGGGGGTTCTCTATACCTACACCAATTTGGCAGAGGTGAGAGATTAATTGGAGGCAGTATTAATTTTTTTATATACAAATATAATTTATTAAAATTAATATTTACAAACTCTTGCCACCCCCAACCACTCTTTATCAATATTTAGTTCTTTGTGCAAGGCTATGAAAACAATTTAGAGCTATAATATGCACAGGGATCTGGTTAATAACTGGCAAAGCATTCAATTATAAACTATTCACAGAGAGAGATTTCCCTTTGGCTTTGTGCCTCTTGGGAGCTATGCTACTTGCCCAGCAAGGTGGGCTGAAGTTCTGTCTGCTCTAAGGCAGAGGCAACTTATATTGCAGAGGAATTGAATCTTTACTTGTAGAATTATAGAGTAGAATAGTTTTGGTTGGAAGAGACCTTTCAGATCATCAAGTCCAACTGTTAACCCTGCACTGCCACCAGTAAACACAGCCTGTATGTCATGTACCTGAGGGGTGGTTGTGGCCAGGAGGAGGTTGCTCTCTTCTCTCAAGTGGCCAGCACCAGAACAAGAGGACACAGCCTCAGGCTGTGCCAGGGGAGATTTAGGCTGGAGGTGAGGAGAAAGTTCTTCCCTGAGAGAGTCATTGGGCACTGGAATGGGCTGCCCGGGGAGGTGGTGGAGTCGCCGTCCCTGGAGCTGTTCAAGGCAGGACTGGACGTGGCACTTGGTGCCATGGTCTGGCCTTGAGCTCTGTGGTAAAGGGTTGGACTTGATGATCTGTGAGGTCTCTTCCAACCCTGATGATACTGTGATACTGTGATACTGTGAGCTGTTTGCCTGGACTCTCCCAAATATGGGGACCACATGGGTGGACTCCGGGGATACACGAGTTGGGTGTGTGTGTTACACAACCTGTTCACTACCAGGGGTCTTGGCAGAAAAACATGTCCAGGCATGCAGGCATAAATAAGCCTCTGTCTGGGCTGACAGGCCCTCCACAACACTTGTCCAACCTCCTGCTGTCAGCAGAGACACTTCCAACCAGACAGAATCATAAAAACACAGAACTGTTCTGCTGCCCAGGGTCGAACAACTACCCAAGGCCTTTGCTTGCAACTCCTGGATCACAAGAGAGGAACATTTATTCCAAGAATAAGAAAGAGAAGCAAACCAACTGGTTCCTGATTTACTTATTCCAGTGTGGATTTCATCCCATCCGTTTGGTAGTAACTGTGGAGCACACAAAATTCACCTGAAGAAGAGAGATTGAAAATGTTGCACCATTTAGTTCCAGATTGATCCAAGCCATTTATGCACAAGGCAGCAAAAGGTGGTTTTTGTCAAAGCAGAGTAATCACAGGAATGAACTCAGCTCAGGGAATCTGAAGTTCTCTTTGTCACTCTGCCTTGCATCCCCACGGGGTCTGGAGTAACTGATGGTTGTTTCTCTTTCCCTGCTTGCAAGCAGAGGTAATACTCCTTTTTAATGTTAATCCAGTGTACCACTTGTGCTTTGCTCACTGTAAAGAAGACAGCATCAAAAATCAGCTGTTCTAGACTCTAATTGGTACTCAGGGTAGAATCATGGAATCAGCCAGGTTGGAAGAGACCTCCAAGCTCAGCCAGTCCAACCTAGCACCAGCCCTAGCCAGTCAACCAGACCATGGCACTAGGATTGGACTTGATGATCTATGAGGTCTCTTCCAACCTTGGTGATACTGTGATACCTCCAGGGATGGTGCCTCCACCACCTCCCTGGGCAGCCCATTCCAATGCCAATCACTCTCTCTGCCAACAACTTCCTCCTAACATCCAGCCTAGACCTGCCCTGGCACAGCTTGAGGCTGTGTCCCCTTGTTCTATTGGTGGGTGTCTGGGAGAAGAGGCCACCCCCCACCTGGCTACAACCTCCCTTCAGGTAGTTGTAGACAGCAATGAAGTCACTCCTGAGCCTCCTCTGCTGCAGGCTGCACACCCCCAGCTCCCTCAGCCTCTCCTCACAGGGTTTGTGTTCCAGGCCCCTCCCCAGCCTTGCTGCCCTTCTCTGGACACCTTCCAGCACCTCAACATCTCTCTTGAATTGAGGGGCCCAGAACTGGACACAGCACTCCAGGGGTGGCCTGAGCAGTGCTGAGCACAGGGCAAGAATAACCTCCCTTGTCCTGCTGCCCACACTGCTCCTGAGCCAGCCCAGGATGCCATTGGCTCTGCTGCCCACCTGGGCACACTGCTGCCTCATCTTCAGCCTACTCTCTATCAGCACCCCCAGGTCCCTTTCCTCCAGGCTGCTCTCAGCCACTCTGGCCCCAGCCTCTAGTGCTGCTTGGGGTTGTTGTGGCCAAAGTGCAGAACCCTGCCCTTGGCCTTGTTCAATCTTATCCCATTGGCCTCTGCCCACCCATCCAGCCTGGCCAGGTCCCTCTGCAGGGCTCTCCTACCCTCCAACAGCTCCACAGCTGCTCCTAGCTTGGTGTCATCTGCAAACTTACTGATGCAGGACTCATTCCCCTGCTCCAGATCATCAAGAAAGATACTGAACAGGACTGTTCCCAGCACTGATCCTTGGGGAACACCACTGGTGACAGCTACCAACTGGATGTGGCACCATTCACCACCACTCTCTGAGCTCTGCCATCCAGCCAGTTCCTGACCCAGCACAGAGTGAATCTGTCCAAACCACGAGCTGCCAGCTTGGCTAGGAGCTTCTTGTGGCAGACAGTGTCAAAGGCTTTGCAACCATTGGCCTGTGCTGAAAGAAACCTCAGCAATGGTTGTGCTGTTAAATAGCAATGAGTGACCACAGCTGGTAAATATTCCTTTGTCTGGGGGTCTGACTGGTAACTTCTGCTAGACTGAGATCTCAGGTAGGCCTAAGGCAGCTCTAGGGTAAGGCTCTGGCAGGAGGTGATTGACAGAGTGCAGAATACCAAGGGGCTGGAGCACCTCTTCTTGTTCTGCTGCTTAAAAGAAGTAAATAGATTTGAAACACCAAGAAGCAAGACTGAGTGAGGCTGCCCAGGGAGGTGGTGGAGTCACTGTGCCTGGAGGTGTTGAAGCCAAGCCTGGCTGGGGCACTTAGTGCCATGGTCTGGTTGGTTGGGCAGGGCTGGGTGCTAGGTTGGGCTGGCTGAGCTTGGAGCTCTCTTCTCAGCCTGGCTGATTCTGTGATTCTAATGGCTTTGGATGAATCTGAAGCTGTGGTGGCTCTGATCCATGTTTATCTGCACAGACTTCACCTGAAAGGTTGAAGTTTGAGTAGAGTTGATTGCAAGGTACAACTGAGAGCTGCTCTGCAAAAAGGGGATCCAAGGACTGGGCCACCTCTGCTGTGAGATAGGCTGAGGGAGCTGGGGGTGTTCAGCCTGGAGAAGAGAAGGTTCCAGGGGAACCTTAGAGCTGCCTGCCAGTACCTGAAGGGATCCTGCAGGGAGGCTGCAGAGGGACTTTTCCTGAAGGTGTCTAGAGCCAGGCCAAGGGGGAATGGTTTGAAGCTGAGGCAGAGCAGGGTTAGACTGGAGCTGAGGAAGAAATTCTTCAGTGTGAGGGTGGTGAGACTCTGGAAGAGGCTGCCCAGAGAGGCTGTGGCTGCCTTCTGCCTGGGAATATTTAAGGCCAGGTAGGATGAGGCCTTGAGCAGCAGAGTCTAGCTGAGAGGTGTCCCTGCCCATGGCGGGGAGGTTGGAGGAGATGATCTCTGAGGTCCCTTCCAACCTGAGCCCTTCTGTGATGAACAGATAAAGAACTCCCACATGCAGCAGGAACTGGTGCAGCTATGTCAATAACAAGGGACCAGGTAAGTTGCTTCCTTGCCCAGTTTGGCATTGAGGACATGCAGGCATTTGGGTTTGAAGTTCAGCTCTCTCAGGGTGAGTCGTTACTGAGTCGAAGCCTCTGGGGAGAGCAGGAAGGAGCTGAAATTTCCTGGAAGTAGAAGGCTTTACCTTAGTAACAGCTCTCTCAGATCAGCTTTAAAGTGCAGGTCCTGGGATTCAGATGTGGGTTTGCCAGAAGGCTGATGTTTGCAAAGAGTGGGCTCACAGGTGGGGTACAGGTTCTTTAGCTTGTATTGCTTACACCTTTTCAGGGTAAGCATCTTTGAGGAGGATCTCTGCATCCCTCTCAGGCTCTCTGCCAGCAGTCTCCAAAGAAAGAAACAACAACTTTCAGGATTCTCAGTTGCAGGCTCTGAGCAAGCTGCAGTTGCTGCATGGGAGAGCATGAAAGAATGTGAGATGAGCAGGCAGTTTGAGTGCATGCTCTGTGGCTCCAGAAATGACATCTAGAGAAATCTGTGTTTGTACTCAAGACCAAAGAGCTTTAGCCAGGGGTTCAACACTGCTGAGATGCAGCCAGTACCTCCAGTCCAGAATCTGAGCTGCTGCCTTGTTCTGAGAGACCATCCAAGGCTGAAACCTCACAAAACCCTGTAGGCTTTCCCTGCCTCTTTCTCTGCTTAAGTTTGAATCTCTCAATCCAGGGAAACAGAAATGGTTTGCTGCAGTGTCTGAGAGAATTCTGATGTTTCAGTCTTGCCAAAAATACCAAGTGAGTAGGCACACCCATGAGAAAACTTCAGCAGAGCTATCTGGAATAATTAGTGCAGCTGCAGTTTAGCATTTTAGAAGCAGAACTCTTCTTCAGTGCCTAAAATTAGGTTTCAGTCCTGTAAATCTTTCTGTGCTACTTCTGAGTGGCAGTCAGCGATGGATTGCCATCCACGTCCCCCTTTTCCATAGGGCACAGCACCTTTTCTTCCTTGGAGTGACTTAAAAGTTAATGGAAAGGTAGCAGAAACCAGGCAAGTGCAAAAAAGGTGGCAGGTAGCTGGAGGGCAACACCATCCTCCTCCTGAGAAAGGCAGAGAGAATGCAGCTTGTTCCTCTGAAGCTCTCCCCCAGCCAGTGTGTAAAGGGAAGAGGCAGTGGGATAGAGGCACCCACAGCAAGTTAGTGGTGACACCAAGCTGGGAGGGCTGTGTGAGAGGCAGGAGGGAAGGGATCCACCCAGAGGGACTTGGACAGGCTGGACAGGTGGGCCCAAGGCAACATCATGAAGTTCAACCAGGCCAAGTTCAAGGTCCTGCAGCTGGGTCAGGGCAATCCCAAGCACAAATCCAGGCTGGGCAAGGAGCGGCTCTAGAGCATGGTTGAGGAAGAGTTGATGACATCCTCAAGTCTCACCAGCCTCACACTGCAGAACTTCTTCCTCAGCTCCAATCTAACCCTGCTCTGCCTCAGCTTCAAACCATTCCCCCTTGGCCTGGCTTTGGACACCCTCAGGAAAAGTTCCTCTGCAGCCTTCCTGCAGGATCCCTTCAGGTACTGGCAGGCAGCTCTAAGGTCCTCCCAGAGTCTTCTCTTCTCAGCCTGTCCTCCAGCAGAGCTGCTTCGCCTCTTGGACCATCTTTGTGGCCTCCTCTGGACTCACTCCAGCAGCTCTGTGTCCTCTTTTCTCGTGGAGACAGCAGACCTGGAGGCAGCATTGGAGGTGAGGTCTGAGCAGAGCAAAGGGGCAGAATCCCCTCTCCTGCCCTGCTGCCCACACTGCTCTGGCTGCAGCCAGCACACAGCTGCCTGCTGGGCTGCATGAGGGCACTGCTGGCTCCCGGGGGGCTGCTCAGCACCCAACACCCCCAAGTCTCTTTCTTCAGAGCTGTTCTCAATCCAATCTGCACCCAGCCTGGCTTTGTGCCTGGGACTGGCCTGACCCAACTGCAGCACCTTGCACTTGGACTTTTGCACCTCCTGCTGTTGGCACAGGTCCACTTCTGAATGACCTCCCTGCCCTCCATTAGCTTATGTCTTGCTGACCCTGGGATGAGTTTTTTGGTCCCATTCTCTGCTGTACAAATGAAGAAACTCTGGGCTGTTGTTCTTTTGGTGGTGGTTTGTGTTTTCTGTTTGGCTTTATTTATACCCTTGCTGCAGGCATTCAACAGAGCAGCTGTTAGCAGAGAGGCTTCTTAATGTGCTCTCTGTGCTCTCCAGTCTGCGGTGGTGGAGGGGTCACTGAAGTTATGAATATGGCTGCTACTCAGAGCTGAGAAGCCAGGAGATCAGCAAAAAACCCTCAGTGAAGCCAAAAGCCTTGCAGCTGCTGGCAGTCAGGGTTGTCACTGGGGTCCCTCCAGGAGCTGTGGGCTAACAGGCCTATGGTGGTGTGCAGCTAGCAGCTGCGCTCTCACCGGGCAGGGATGTGATCGTGGGAGGAGGGGGCTTGGTTCTACACTTGGAGCAGAGGGAGGCCGAACAGGTGTATGAAAGAAATGGGTCCCTCAAAGTGTTGTCAGCTGCTGGACAATCATCCCCAAGCCTATAGGATGCAGAGAGTTCCTTGTCCAGTGGAAGAGCAGCTAAACAAGGCTCTGTTTCCTACAGGTGCTTGGAAAGGATGGTGCAGGCTTTCCTGCTTTCCTAGCAGGATAGTCCCAGGTGGAGTTCATTGGACATGGCTTCATTTGATCCTTTTCCCATTCACAGTTGTTTTCTGCAAGCCAGGCTCATCTCCACTGGATTCCAGACACTCCTGTGGTTCTAGGGTGCCCTCAGTGCATGTGGCACTGAATGGTACAGTGAGGTATGAAGGGATCTGTGAGAGCTGTGTGCTGTGCCCTGGCACAGAGCGACAGGGCTGGGTGCTAGGTTGGACTGGAGGAGCTTGGAGGTCTCTTCCAACCTGCAGGATTCTGTGATTCCATGATTCTAATGGCATCAAAGCTGCTTGGCTTATTTGGTAAGGTCTGATTTTAATGAGTGCCTAGAACTGGTTAGATGCAGGTTTCTGAATGGCAGAGTAATCACAGAGTCACACAGTCAGAGAGGGGCTTAGGTCAGAAGGGACCTCAGAGATCATCGACTCCAACCACCTGCCATGGGCAGGGACACCTCTCAGCTAGACTCAGCTGCTCAAAGCCTCATCCAACCTGGCCTTGAACACCCCCAGGCAGGAGGCAGCCACAACCTCCCTGGGCAGCCTATTCCAGAGTCTCACCACCCTCACACTGAAGAACTTCTTCCTCAGCTCCAGCCTAACCCTGCTCTGCCTCAGCTTCAAACCATTCCCCCTTGGCCTGGCCTTAGACACCCTTAGCAAAAGTCTCTGCTGCCGTCCTGTTGGATCCCCTCAGCTATAGAATCAGCCAGGTGGGAAGAGACCTCCAAGATCATCCAGTCCAACCTAGCACCCAGCCCTGGCCAATCCAGACCATGGCACCAAGTGCCTCATACAGGCTTTTCTTGACCACCTCTAGGGATGGTGAGTCCACCACCTCCCTGGGCAGCCCATTCCAGTGCCAATCACTCTCTCTGCCAACAACTTCCTCCTCACATCCAGCCTGGACCTGCCCTGGCACAGCTCCAGGCTGTGTCCCCTTCTTCTGGTGCTGGCTGCCTGGGAGAAGAGCCCAACCCCCACCTGGCTACAACCTCCCTTCAGGCAGCTGCAGGCAGCAATGAGCTCTGCCCTGAGCCTCCTCTGCTGCAGGCTGCACCCCCCCAGCTCCCTCAGCCTCTCCTCACAGGGCTCTGCTCCAGGCTTCTCCCCAGCCTTGCTGCCCTTCTCCAAACACCTTCCAGCACCTCAGCATCTCTCTGCAATGGAGGAGCCCAGCACTGGACACAGCACTGCAGGTGTGTCCTGAGCAGTGCTGAGCACAGGGGCACAAGAACCTCCCTTGTCCTGCTGCCCACACTGCTCCTGAGCCAGCCCAGGCTGCCATTGTATCATTTAATTTTATTTAATGTTATTTTATTTTCTTGCCCCTGCTACTCTTTCAGTTGCTGTTGTGAGAACAGCTGCTGGACTTGCATGCTTAGCAGTGTTTGTGTCTTCACAGCCCACACACAGGCTGGCAGAGTTACCAGCCTGCTGTGCCCCGGATCCCCACCGCTTGCATCTCCGTGGAGGATGCTGAGATGATGGCACGGATGGCTCTGAGGGGCACTAAGATCATGGTGCACCTGAAGATGGGGGCAAAGACCTACCCAGACTCTCCTTCCTTTAACACTGTGGCAGAGATTGTTGGGAGCAAGTACCCAGAGCAGGTATGTGAGAAGATGACAGTAAATGTATTTTGTCCTTTAAAAATGGGGAAAAGACAACCCCAGGGAGCAGCCCTGAGAATCCCCTCAGACTAGTAACCATGGCCAGCAGGGTGATTCTCCCCCTTTGCTCCCCTCTGGCAAGACCCACCTGGAGTGCTGCATCCAGTTCTGGAGCCCTTGCTACAGGAAAGGTCTGGAGGTGCTGGAGAGTGGCTGCCAAGCTGATTGGAGGGCTGGAGCTGCTCTCCTGTGAAGACAGACTGAGAGAGTTGGGGTTGTTCAGTCTGGAGAAGAGTAGGATGTCTTTGCTGAACTCTGCCTGCTGTCATTTCAGCTCAGCTTGTGGAGTGTCCCAATGTATCCCTCAAAGATCAGAGAATCATAGAGTCAATGGCTCAGGTTGGAAGGGATCTCAGGTGTCACCTAGTCCAACCTCCCTGGCCTGAGCAGGGACACCTCTCGACTGGGTGCTTGTCTATACATGGATTTTCTCTGCTCTGTTGCTTTAAGTAAAGAAATGGGCTGGAATCTCTTCACTTCTTCCAGGGGAGCAGCTCAGCTTTGACCAGGCTGGGTAAGGAGCTGCTGACAAGCCCCCTGCTGATGTTAATGCCAGTGGTAGTGGACAAATGTAACCAAGAGACAGAAAAGTACAACCAGTGAATGCTTGCATCTGTGTGCTGCTCAGCTCCTCTCGGAGCCTTTGTGGGTTCTTCACCACACTCACTCCACTGTGCTGCTCTGCTAAGAATGGGAACCTTCTCTCTCTTTAGGCACTGCAGACCCAAGCTCTCACAGTGCCTTTTTAGCCAAAGTGTTTCCCAATGCAGGGCAAGTGCAGGGGAAGAGAAAGTTGCCATTGCCACCAGCCAACCATTTTCAATTCACAGTTGTGAACTGAAACAAAAGAAGATTTGCATCCCTGAAGTCTGGGGGAGAACTCAGCAGTAGGTGGAATGTCTGTTCCAAAGGTCTGAAGCAAAACAGTTTGAAATGAGGCTGAAGGCTGGGAAATGTAACTGGTCACAGGTACTGCAGCAAGTGACAAGGGTTGAGAATGGAACTCAAGTCACAGAACCACAGAATGGTAGGGGTGGAAAGTGACTTTGAAAGCTCATCCAATCCAACCCCCCTGCCACAGCAGCATCACTCAGGGCAGCTCACACAGGAGTACATCCAGGTGGGGTTGGAAATGTCTCCAGAGAAGGAGACTCCACAGCCTCTCTGGGCAGCCTGCTCCAGGGCTCTGCCATCCTCACAGGGAAAAAGTTTCCCTCCTGTTCCCAGGACAGCTCCTCTGCTGCAGCTGGCACCCAGTGCCCTTTGTGCTGCCCTTGGCCAGCCCTGAGCAGAGCCTGGCTCTGTGCTCCTGACACTGCCCTGCACAGCTTGAGCAGCAGCACTGAGGGCAGCCCTCAGGCTCCTCTGCTGCCAGCTCCCAGCCCCAGCTCCCTCAGCCTGGCCTCACAGGAGATGCTCCACTGCCTTCAGCAGCTTTGTGGCTCTGTGCTGGACTCTCTGAAGCAGTTCCCTGAGGTCCTTCTTGAAGTGAGTGGCCCAGAACTGGACACAGTATTGCAGGGGCTGAGCTTTGTTTCTCTTGTGATCTTGGTCTAATGGTCCTTGACCTTCATTTCTGGTTTGGGTGGTGTCAGCTGACAAAAGATGTTTTTTCCTCCGTGTGGTGTGGCAAGTTGAATGTGCTGCTTGTAGGAGAGGCTGAGTTGCCCTCCCTGGAGGTGTTGAAGCCAAGCCTGGCTGGGGCACTTAGTGCCATGGTCTGTTTGGTTGGGCAGGGCTGGGTGCTAGGTTGGGCTGGGTGAGCTTGGAGCTCTTTTCCAGCCTGGTTGGTTCTGTGGCTCTCTAAGGTACATGGGTGACTTTAGGACACCTTCTTCGGTGGTGTGCTGCTCTGTACTGCCATGGGAGGTTGTAGCTAGGTGGGGGTCAGTCACCCAAGTGGTGGGGTTGGGCTCTGCTGCCAGGCAGGCAGCAGCAGAAGAAGGGGACACAGCCTGAAGCTGTGGCAGGGCAGGTCTAGGCTGGATGTGAGGAGGAAGTTGCTGGCAGAGAGAGTGATTGGCATTGGCATTGCCTGCCCAGGGAGGTGGTGGAGTGGCTGTGGCTGGAGGTGTTCAGCAACAGACTGGATGAGGCATTTAGTGCTATGGTCTAGGGCTGGGTGCTAGGTTGGACTAGCTGAGCTTGGAGCTCTCTTCCAGCCTGGCTGATTCTATGATTCCCTTGCAATTGGGACATGTCTGTCAGCTAGCTCCTTGCCAGGAGAACCATCTCTGAGCTCTGAAACCTCTTCTTATAATCAGGGGGAGAACAGGGTTAGAAGGGACCATAAGGAGCAGCCAGTTCCAGCCCCCCTGCCATGCCCAGGGACACCCTACCCTAGAGCAGGCTGCACACAGCCTCAGCCAGCCTGGCCTCAAACACCTCCAGCCATGGGGCCTCAACCCCCTCCCTGGGCAACCCATTCCAGCCTCTCACCACTCTCCTGCTCAACAACTTCCTCCTCACCTCCAGCCTCACTCTCCCCACCTCCAGCTTTGCTCCATTCCCCCCACTCCTGACACTCCCTGGCAGCCTAAAAACTGCATCCAGCTCTGAAGCCCCCATTACAAGAGGGCTGTGGAGATGCTGGAGAGTGTCCAGAGCAGGGCCAGGAGGATGCTCAGAGGCTGCAGCAGCTCTGCTGTGAGCACAGACTGAAAGAGTTGGGGCTGTGCAGGCTGGAGCAGAGGAGGCTGGGGGATAGGTTGGTCTCTTCCAACCTGGTTGATTCTATGATTCTATGAGGTCAGACCACTCTTTGAAGGAAAGGACAAACGAGGTCTTGCACTCTTGACAAGTGTGTTCCTCTCTGTCTCCTCTGACAAGCAGATGCTACAGCTCATGCTCTGTCCTGTTTGTAGGATTTGGTTTCTTGGCACTGTAAACCTGAATTCTTGGATCTGTGTTCTCCACTTGTGCCTGACCTGGTCAGTTTACATGCTGAAATGCCTCAGGGAGCTGTGAGCTTAGCTGGAATCAATGTTCAGCTGATTCTTTGACTGCTTCTTTGCACGTTCTGCAAGTGCTCTGCAAGCCTTTCTGGAGGACTGCAGCTGTGCATATAAATAGGCCTATTAATGAGCTTATTAATAGCAAGCCCGAGTAGATCCCTTCCCTTACCCCCCCTTCTTTTCTTCATTCATTAGTTTCCAACCTTCTAGTAAGTTTGGCATAACACTTGGGTTGCATCCCTGCACCCAGCTAAGGCTGCTGCATCTCTTTTTGTTGAGGAATTTGGTGGCTTCATTTAAAATTGTCTAGAGAACTTCAAATTCATGGGTGCACAGAATGGGTTGGGTTGGAAAGGACCCTGAAGATCATCCAGTTCCAACCCTGGGCAGGGACACTTTTCACCAGTGCAGCTTGCTCAAGCCCTTATCCAGCCTGGCCTTGAACACCTTCCAGGAGGGAGCCTTCTCTTCTCCAGGCTGAGCATCCCCAGCCCTTATCCATCCTGGCCTTGAACACCTTCCAGGAGGGAGCCTTCTCTTCTCCAGGCTGAGCATCCCCAGCCCTTATGCAGCCTGGCCTTGAACACCTTCCAGGAGGGAGCCTTCTCTTCTCCAGGCTGAGCATCCCCAGCCCTTATCCAGCCTGGCCTTGAACACCTTCCAGGAGGGAGCCTTCTCTTCTCCAGGCTGAGCATCCCCAGCCCTTATCCATCCTGGCCTTGAACACCTTCCAGGAGGGAGCCTTCTCTTCTCCAGGCTGAGCATCCCCAGCCCTTATGCAGCCTGGGCTTGAACACCTTCCAGGAGGGAGCCTTCTCTTCTCCAGGCTGAGCATCCCCAGCCCTTATGCAGCCTGGGCTTGAACACCTTCCAGGAGGGAGCCTTCTCTTCTCCAGGCTGAGCCTCCCCAGCCCTTATCCAGCCTGGCCTTGAACACCTTCCAGGAGGGAACCTTCTCTTCTCCAGGCTGAGCCTCCCCAGCCCTTATGCAGCCTGGGCTTGAACACCTTCCAGGAGGGAACCTTCTCTTCTCCAGGCTGAGCCTCCCCAGCCCTTATCCAGCCTGGCCTTGAACACCTTCCAGGAGGGAGCCTTCTCTTCTCCAGGCTGAGCATCCCCAGCCCTTATCCAACCTGGTCTTGAACACCTTCCAGGAGGGAGCCTTCTCTTCTCCAGGCTGAGCATCCCCAGCCCTTATGCAGCCTGGCCTTGAACACCTTCCAGGAGGGAGCCTTCTCTTCTCCAGGCTGAGCATCCCCAGCCCTTATGCAGCCTGGCCTTGAACACCTTCCAGGAGGGAGCCTTCTCTTCTCCAGGCTGAGCATCCCCAGCCCTTATCCAGCCTGGCCTTGAACACCTTCCAGGAGGGAGCCTTCTCTTCTCCAGGCTGAGCATCCCCAGCCCTTATGCAGCCTGGGCTTGAACACCTTCCAGGAGGGAGCCTTCCCTTCTCCAGGCTGAGCATCCCCAGCCCTTATCCAGCCTGGGCTTGAACACCTTCCAGGAGGGAGCCTTCCCTTCTCCAGGCTGAGCATCCCCAGCCCTTATGCAGCCTGGCCTTGAAGACCTTCCAGGAGGGAGCCTTCCCTTCTCCAGGCTGAGCATCCCCAGCCCTTATCCAGCCTGGGCTTGAACACCTTCCAGGAGGGAGCCTTCCCTTCTCCAGGCTGAGCATCCCCAGCCCTTATGCAGCCTGGGCTTGAACACCTTCCAGGAGGGAGCCTTCCCTTCTCCAGGCTGAGCATCCCCAGCCCTTATCCAGCCTGGGCTTGAACACCTTCCAGGAGGGAGCCTTCTCTTCTCCAGGCTGAGCATCCCCAGCCCTTATCCAGCCTGGCCTTGAACACCTTCCAGGAGGGAGCCTTCTCTTCTCCAGGCTGAGCATCCCCAGCCCTTATCCAGCCTGGCCTTGAACACCTTCCAGGAGGGAGCCTTCTCTTCTCCAGGCTGAGCATCCCCAGCTCCCTCAGCCTGTTCCCTTGGATCATCCTTGTGGTCCTGAATTCCCATCTCCATTTTCCAGTACCATGAGCAGTGCCTGTTCCCCATTCTCTCCATCCTTGCTGAGAGTTACTTTAAGCTGCAAACAGTTCCTTACTCTTCCTTCACTCCTTACAGCCAACAACAGAGCACTTGCACAGCATTTTCTCCCAAGCAATGAAGTTTAACATGGGCAGGAGGCTGTAAAAGCATCATAGAGTCATAGAATGGTTTAGGTTGGAAGGGACCTCAAGGATCAGCCAGTTCCAACCCCCTGCCATAGGCAGGGACACCTCCCACTAGAACAGGTCACTCAAGGCCTCATCCAACCTGGCCTTGAACACCTCCAGGGAGGTTGTGCAGCACAGAATCACCCAATGTGATCTTTGATCACATTGGGTGATTCTGTGCTGCACAACCTCCCTGGGTAACCTGTGCCAGTGTCTCACCACCCTCACTGGAATCTCTTCCTTATCTCCAGTCCAAGTCTACCCTCCTCTAGCTTCAATCCATTCCCTCCTCTCCTGTCTCTACAAGCCCTTTAAAAAACTCCCTTCCTGCCTTTCTTGCAGCCCTTTTCAGGTACTGGAAGGCTGCTCTAAGGTGCTCCTTGGGCCTAAGCAGCCCCAACTCTCCCAGCTTGTCCCTACAGGGGAGGTCTGCATCCCTCTGATCACCTTTGTGACCTCCTCTGGACCTACTCCAGCAGCTCATCTGCTGGGGGCATCAGGTTCTGACATCCAAATACTGAGGAAAGCTACAGCTAAGTGAGAAGAAACACAAATAAGCTGACTTTGGCAGGTGGGCTGAGTTTTAACCCAGCTAGTGAAGATGATGATCTAGATTACATGAAGATTTATATCCTCCTCTCTCTGGCATGCAGAGAACTTCCTGCTAGAGCTCAAGCCCAGCCCTGCCTGCCCCTGCACAACACCCTGCAACGTCTCAGATTGTTCACTGCACAAAGGCAGCTTTGGCAAACCTCAGAGTCCTTCCATGGTCACCTCTCTGCAGCAGGACTCTTTTCTGTGAATTCAGAAGGGCTTGGCCAGTGTTCACAGCTTCATTGAGACCTTCTGGTTTCTGCAGCAGGGTGAGGGAGTGAGGGATGGGTTGCAAGTGTTGCTAGGGTCACAGAGATGAAGTGCTAAATGCTCTGGAGGAGAGGAAAACAGCACAGAGGAATCTGGGCAGATTGCTGGGTGTCATCAGGACTCCTCAGGGTGAAGTGGGAGCTGCTCTTCTGTGGGAGGCTGAACTGAACCTACAGCCTGCCCCTGGCAAGGGGGCTCAGGCAGGGTCCACATTTGCCAAGCAGAGCTGTAAGGTGGGAGTTGGAGCATAGGAAGTAGTGGGATGGCTTTTAGCTTTTCCTTGCAAGGGCTGTCCTGTGCTCTCAGCAAGTGTGCTGCAGGCACATCTGCAGGCTGGGGCACTTGGAGAACACTGACCTCCAGTCAGACCTAGACAGGCTGAGGAGCTGGGCAGGGAGACACTGAATGAAGTCCAAGGACAAGGATAGAGGCTGGCATCTGGGAAAGAACAACCCCAGGGACCAGGATAGGCTGGGGACAGACCTGCTGGAGAGCAGTGCAAGGGAAGGAGAGCTGGGGGTGCTGGTGGATGGGAGGGTGCCCATGAGCCAGCAAAGTGCCCTTGTGGCCAAAAAGGCCAAGGGTAGCCTAGGGTGGATTAGCAGGGCTGTGGTGAGTGGGTCAAAAGAGGTTATCCTGCCCCTCTGCTCTGCCCTGCTGAGGCCACATCTGGAGTATTGTGTCCAGTTCTGTGCCCCTCAGGCCAAGAAGGACCTCAGGGAGCTGCTTGAGAGAGTCTATTGCAGAGCCACAGAGATGCTGCAGGCAGTGGAACATCTCCTGTGAGGCCAGGCTGAGGGAGCTGGGGCTGGGAGCTGGCAGCAGAGGAGTCTCCTTCTCTGGAGACTTTCCAGGCCTGTCTGGATGTGTTCCTGTGTGCCCTGAGCTAGGTTGTGTGGTCCTGCTCTGGCAGGGGGTTGGACTGGATGATCTCCTTGGGTCCCTTCCAACCTCTGACGTCCTGTGAGCCTGAGGGCTGCCCCCAGTGCTGCTGACCAAGATGTGCAGGGCAGTGTCAGGAGGATGCAGCCAGGCTCAGGGCTGGCCAAGGGCAGCACAAGGGGCACTGGGTGCCAGCTGGAGCAGAGGAGGTGCTCAAGAACAGAAGGAAACCTCTTTCCCTGTGAGGGTGGCAGAGCCCTGGAGCAGGCTGCCCAGAGAGGCTGTGGAGTCTCCTTCTCTGGAGCCTTTCCAACCCCACCTGGATGTGTTCCTGTGTGAGCTGCCCTGGGTGATGCTGCTGTGGCAGGGGGCTTGGACTGGCTGAGCTCTGAAGATCCCATTCCAACCCCTCACCTTGTGTGGTTCTGTGTACAGAGATGAGTGGAGGCCTCCAGGCAATCTGTCCTGAGCACAAACAGCTCAAGCTGCTGGGAGGACATCTGGCCCTTGGTGCTGGCTGTGGTGCAGTTTGCTTCACAGCTTCTGCACTACCACTTCATTCCTTCTGCTTATCTCTGGACTTATTTAAAGCTCTCTCAGTGACCTTTCTCCAGAGGCTTCTGCTGTACCACAAAGCCCAAATATTTGCTATTTAAGATCTAGCCAGTGGTCAGATGGGAAAATAAAACATTTGTGTGCCTGTCAGATGAAGTCCCTTGCTGCTGAGTTCAGTGTTGAGAAAGCATAGAAGAATCCCAAGTTTGTGGTGACAGCACAAATAAATCCTTTTTAATTGTTGTTTGTTTTCTTATAGGAAGCTTTGCCCTAATTGGGAAAGGCTGTGTGTGTTTTACAGGAAAAGCAAGAGATTCCAATCAGGCTTTTCCCTGCTTAACTGGGAATCACTTCATGTGTCTCACTGAGATGGTATTTGACAGCCAGGAAGGAGCCAGGGGAAGAGCTGCGACCTTGCTCTGATTGTAGCTGCTTGAATCTAGTGGCATTGAAACTCTTCATTAGTAAGTGTGCAGCTGACACCAAGCAGGTGTGGAGCTGTTGGAGGGGAGGAGAGCCCTGCAGAGGGACCTGGCCAGGCTGGATGGGTGGGCAGAGGCCAATGGGATGAGACTGAACAAGGCCAAGTGCAGGGTTCTGCACTTTGGCCACAACAACCCCAAGCAGCACTACAGGCTGGGGCCAGAGTGGCTGAGAGCAGCCAGGCAGAGAGGGAGCTGGGGGTGCTGGGAGAGAGGAGCTGAAGAGGAGGCAGCAGTGCCCAGGTGGGCAGCAGAGCCAATGGCATCCTGGGCTGGCTCAGGAGCAGTGTGGGCAGCAGGACAAGGGAGGTTCTTGTGCCCCTGTGCTCAGCACTGCTCAGGCCACCCCTGGAGTGCTGTGTCCAGTTCTGGGCTCCTCCATTGCAGAGAGCTGCTGAGGTGCTGGAAGGTGTTTGGAGAAGGGCAGCAAGGCTGGGGAGGGGCCTGGAGCAGAGCCCTGTGAGAAGAGGCTGAGGGAGCTGGGGGGGTGCAGCCTGCAGCAGAGGAGGCTCAGGGCAGAGCTCATTGCTGCCTGCAGCTGCCTGCAGGGAGGCTGTAGCCAGGTGGGGGTTGGGCTCTTCTCCCAGGCACCCAGCAACAGAAGAAGGGGACACAGCCTGGAGCTGTGGCAGGGCAGGTCTAGGCTGGATGTGAGGAGGAAGTTGCTGGCAGAGAGAGTGATTGGCATTGGAATGGGCTGCCCAGGGAGGTGGTGGAGTGGCTGTGGCTGGAGGTGTTGCAGCCAAGCCTGGCTGGGGCACTTAGTGCCATGGTCTGGTTTCTTGGGCAGGGCTGGGTGCTAGGTGGGACTGGAGGATCTTGGAGCTCTCTGCCAACCTGCTTGATTCTATGGTTCAGAAGCAAAGCCAGAGAGGAGCGTCTCAGAGGTTTCTAGCAGCTTGTCTGACAGTGTGACCTGCTAAAGTTGGCAGGGTGAGTGTCCAGCCAGAGGCTGAGCTTAACGATTAACAGAGGGACAGCAGTCATTGCTTCTGACTTCTTGGCTAAAATGCTTCAAGTGCTCCCTGAAGCCATCCCCGTGGGTGGTAATGAGACTCCTGTTGTGCAGTCCTCTCTGCCTGCCTTTCAGCAGCCTCAGAGCCGTGGGCTGAGCTGGTAGGACACGGTGGACTCAAGAGCTGACAACGTGAGGTTGACCAAAGTTCACAGGTTCACTCCTCCTTCCTTGACTCGTTTCTATAGCAATGGCACCAAGATTGTATTGATTCTGTGCTTGGGTGAGCTCAGTTAATAAGTTAAGAAGAGCTGGCTGAGGGTGAACTTGACAAGGGGAGAGTCCTGGCAGGGCAAAAAGGTATTCTGAACCTTCTGCACAGCTGCTGAGGTCACAGACTTGTCCTCATGAAGTGTCTTTGGTCATGTCCAAGGTGTTGCTCCTCCTCTGTTGCTCTGCTGTTCTGTGTGGCTGTGCTCCTGGCGTGGAGGCAGGGAGTTACCCTGGCCCAGTTAGGGAAGATAACAAATAGATTCATTTTATTCTCCTGGAACCCTGCCCCCAAGACTATACACAAAATCAGTTCAGTTTGTGAGCAGGTTCAGGCTGATCAGGAATATCCTCCAGAAAAAGGATATTCTGCATGTGCTGAGATAGGAAGTCACAGCATCATGGAAGCAGGCAGGGTGGGAAGGGAGCACAAGGAGCAGCCAGTTCCAACCCCCCCTGCCATGCCCAGGGACACCCTACCCTAGAGCAGGCTGCACACAGCCTCAGCCAGCCTGGCCTCAAACACCTCCAGCCATGGGGCCTCAACCCCCTCCCTGGGCAACCCAGTCCAGCCTCTCACCACTCCTGCTCAACAACTTCCTCCTCACCTCCAGCCTCACTCTCCCCACCTCCACCTCTGCTCCATTCCCCCCAGGCCTGACACTCCCTCAAAAGTCCCTCCCCAGCTTTTCTGTAGCCCCCTCCAGATCCTGCAAGGCCATAAGAAGGTCCCCTTGGAGCCTTCTCTGCTCCAGCCTGCACAGCCCCAACTCTTTCAGTCTGTGCTCACAGCAGAGCTGCTGCAGCCTCTGAGCATCCTCCTGGCCCTGCTCTGGAGACACTCTCCAGCATCTCCACAGCCCTCTTGTAATGGGGGCTCCAGAGCTGCATGCAGGACTCCAGGTGGGGTCTCAGCAGAGCAGAGCACAGCAGAGGGGCAGAATCCCTTCTCTTGCCCTGCTGGCCACACTTCTGCTGCTGCAGCCCAGGCTCTGCTTGCTCTCTGGGCTGCAAGTGCACACTGCTGGCTCCTGTGGAGCTTCTCCTCCAGCAGCACCCCCAAGTCCCTCTCCTCAGGGCTGCTCTCCAGCCACTCACTGCCCAGCCTGCATTGGTGCTTGGCCTTGCCCTGACCCAGCTGCAGGATCTTGCACTTGGTCTTGTTGAACCTCCTGAGGTTGCCTTGTGCCCACCTCTGCAACCTGTCCTGGTCCCTCTGCATGGATCCCTGCCCTCCAGCCTGGCTGCTGCAGCACACAGCTTGGTGTGGGCAGCAAACTTGCTGTGGGTGCACTCAGTCTTCTTCTGTCATCTTCCTGCCAGTGGCATCTGGACCAATCAAGCACTTGAAGATGTCATTTGTGTTCCCCTGTACAGGGAAACAACCCTGGTGGTGCAGGGTCCAGGGCAGCCATCCCTGGGTGGGCTGGCAGATGGGCCCCAGCAGGTGAAGGAACACCTCTGTGCAGGCTCTCCTGATGCAGTCATTCCCACAGCAAGTTTGCAGAAGACACCAGGCCTGATGGCTGTGTCCATCTGCTAGAAGATAGGGAGGCTTTAGAGGACATCTGGACAGGTCAGACCCACAGGCCAAGGCTGTGTGAAGTTCCACAAGGCCAAGCACCAGGTCCCACACCTGGGCCACAACCACCTCATGGTGAGCTACAGACCTGGGCATGTGTGGTTGGAAAGCTGCAACTCAGAGAGGGACCTAGAGGTATTCTGGTTGACAGTCAATTAAGTAGGAGCCAGCAGTGCCCAGGAGGGCAAGAAAGCCTCTGGCTGGGGTTAGGAGCAGGGTGGGCAGCAGGGGCAGGAGGGGTCATCCCCCTGTGCTCAGCTGAGGCCACACCTCGAGTGCTGTGTTCAGCTCTGGGTCTCTCATTGCAGGAAGGACATGGAGGAGCTGGAGTGTGTCCAGAGCAGGGCAATGAGGCTGCAGAAGGGCCTGGAGCAGCTGGGTGTGAGGAGAGGCTGAGGGAGCTGGGGGTGTGCAGGCTGGAGCAGAGGAGGCTGAGGGCAGAGCTCATTGTTGCCTGCAGCTGCCTGCAGGGAGGTTGGAACGAGGAGGGGGCAGCCTCTGCTGCTTGGTGCCAAGAGGCAGGAGCAGAGGAAATGGTTCCAAGCTGTGGCACTAGAGGCTCAGGCTGGATGCTCGGAAGTATTTCTGCACGGAGAGGGTTCTCAGACACTGGAATGGTCTGCCCAGGGCAGTGCTGCAGTCCCCAGCCCTGGAGGTGTTCCAGCAGCTGTGGAGCTGGTGCTCAGGGACATGGCAGAGTGTTGACCCTGCAGTGCTGGGTGGAAGTTTGGACTGGGTGAGCCTGAAGCTCTGTTCTAACCAGATATATTCTGGGATTCCTGGGGATTCTCTTGGATTCTGTAGCTCATGTGGCTGCCCAGAGCACTGTGATGCTAGTGAGTGCTGGCTGAAGCTGAGTTTGCCAACAGAAGCAGTAGGCCAGAGCCATGAGTCATGATGAGCTGTTACTTCCCCCTCCCCCCCATCTCTTTCTTTCCTCTGCAAGAAATTCAGCAGCTTTTCAAAGGCACAGCAGACACCAAATGGCAGCAGCCTGTGTGCTCAGCTCCCATGTCAGAGATCTGCTGAGTGCAGCAGCTTTCTGCTGAGTGCAGGCTCAGGATCTGATGCTGGACCTTCATGTGAATGCTCTACAGGACCTCACTCTCCACTTAAGAAGATGTAGTTTTCCCAGCCTCTACAGCTGGCTTCTCTGCCAGTGAGCAGGAGACACTGCCCTGCCAGGGGATAGGAATATAGATGATGAAGTGGATTCTCCCAAGGGAAAAAAAAAATAAGACTTCATATCCATTTATTAGAATTGTCACTTTCCCTTCTGCTCAGATCTGCCTGTCCCAGCCAGTCACAGAGCCATAGCTGCCTGGGGAGGTGGTGGAGTCGTCGTCCCTGGGGCAGTTCAAGGCAAGGTTGGATGTGGCACTTGGTGCCATGGTCTAGCCTTGGGCACTGTGGTAAAGGGTTGGACTTGATGATCTGTGAGGTCTCTTCCAACCTTGGTAATACTGTGATACTGTGATACTGTGATACATAGCATGGGCTGGGTGGGGAGGCACCTCCAGAGGTCATCCAGACCAAGGCCCCTGCAATGAGCAGGGACATCCTCCACTAGATCATAGGATCAGCCAGGTTGGAAGAGACCTCCAAGCTCCGCCCAACCGAGCAGCCAGCCCTGCCCAACCAACCAGACCATGGCACTAAGTGCCCCAGCCAGGCTTGGCTGCAACACCTCCAGCCACGGCCACTCCACCACCTCCCTGGGCAGCCCATTCCAATGCCAATCACTCTCTCTGCCAGCAACTTCCTCCTCACATCCAGCCTAGACCTGCCCTGGCACAGCTCCAGGCTGTGTCCCCTTCTTCTGTTGCTGGCTGCCTGGCAGCAGAGCCCAACCCCACCTGGCTACAGCCTCCCTGCAGGCAGCTGCAGGCAGCAATGAGCTCTGCCCTGAGCCTCCTCTGCTGCAGGCTGCACACCCCCAGCTCCCTCAGCCTCTCCTCACAGGGCTGTGCTCCAGGACCCTCCCCAGCCTTGCTGCCCTTCTCCAAACACCTTCCAGCACCTCAACATCTCTCTGCAATGGAGGAGCCCAGAACTGGACACAGCACTCAGGTCTGTGCTGCAGGCCTCTCCCCAGCCTTGCTGCCCTTCTCTGGGCAGAGTCCAATATCTGAACACCTGAAACACCAAGGGAAGCTTACTCTAAGTTGGTTTTGATTTGAAGCAAACACAGGTGGGATATGCTGAACCTCCTTTTGATTGCTGGCAGTTATGTGGCAGCTCCTGGCTTGCATACTTGAGAAAGCTTCTGGGCAGGAAATGGATTCTCTGCTCTGCAGTGGGGACAGTTTGGTTCACTTGACCCTGCTCAGGCTGCTGAGAGCTGGCAAACTTTGGGAGAAGGTTTTGCTGCCTCAAGAGGCTTTGTCTCTGGGTGTGACAGCACACCAGTGATGTCTGCCTGGCTGCCTGGGGCTGGAGTTAGGTTGTTCTTGGTGATCTAATCAGGAAGACATGCAGTGAATGTTGTCAGAGCTGGGAACTGAGCAGAGCATAGCTTCATGAAACAACAACTCAAGAGTAACTCACCCTTCTTCCAAACCCTGACCTGGCTATCTCAGTAGAGGTTGCTGCCTAAGCTGTATTCAAGAACCAGAATTGCTTCTGCAAACTCAGTTTTGGTTTGGATTTGTAGAGCTCTTTATTCAAGAGGCTGTTTGAGGAGAAGCTGCGATGAGTGAAGCCAACAGATCGACTTGCTGCTTGTTGGGGCACTTCATTTTTAGCCCCCCCTTGCAGTAGTGGTGACCTGTGGTGACCTGTCCAGTCTCTGTTCTGCACCTCTTTCCACAGGATGGTCTGGGGACATTTAAAGGGCACCCAGTCCAACCCCCTTGCAGTCAGCAGAGACATCTTCCACTAGAGCAGGTTGCTCAGAGCATTCTCCAGCCTGACCTTGAGTATCTCTAAGGATTGGGACCCAACCACCAACCTGTGCAACCTGTTGCAGTGTTCCAGCACCCTCCTGGTGCAGAACTTGCTCCTCACAGCCAATCTCAATCTGCTCTGCTCTCATTTCAAACCACTGCCCTCATCCTGTCCATGCAGTGCTTTGCACACAGTCCCTCTGCAACCTTCTTGTAGCTCCCTTCAGGTACTGGAAGGTTACAATTAGGTCTGCCTGGAGCCTTCTCTTCTCCAGGCTGCACATCCCCAGCTCCCTCAGCCTGCCCTCATAGCAGGGTTGCTCCAGTACCCCAATCACCTTTGTGGCCCTCCTCTGGACTGGGTCCATCATGTCTATAGCCATCCTCTGTTGAGGACCCCAGAGTGGAACACAGCACTGCAGGTGAGATCTCAGCAGAGCAGAGGGGCAGGATCCCCTCTCTCCATCTCTGGCCACAATGCTTTGGATGCAGCCCAGCCTGCCACTGCCCTTCTGGGATACCAGTGCTCACTGCTGGCTCCTGTCCAGCTTCTCACCCACCCTCACCCCAAGCACTTTCCTGCAGTGCTGCTCTCAATCTCACCACTCCCCAGCCTGGACTGATGTCGAGGGTTGCTCTGGCCTAGGGGCAGGACCTTGCACTTTGCCTTACTGACCCTCATGAGATTCTACTCAGCTCACTTCTCCTGCCTGTCCAGGTCGCTCTGGGCCAGTTGGCAGCTGTCACCAGTGGTGTGCCCCAAGGATCAGTGCTGGGCACAGTCCTGTTCAGCATCTTTAGTGATGATCTGGAGCAGGGCATTGAGTCCAGCATCAGTAAGTTTGTAGATGACACCAAGCTAGGAGCAGCTGTGGAGCTGTTGGAGGGGAGGAGAGCCCTGCAGAGGGACCTGGCCAGGCTGGATGGGTGGGCAGAGGCCAAGAGGATGAGCTTGAACAAGGCCAAGGGCAGGGTTCTGCACTTTGGCCACAACAACCCCAAGCAGCACTACAGGCTGGGGCCAGAGTGGCTGAGAGCAGCCAAGCAGAAAGGGCCCTGGGGGTGCTGGGAGAGAGGAGCTGAAGAGGAGGCAGCAGTGTGCCCAGGTGGGCAGCAGAGCCAATGGCATCCTGGGCTGGCTCAGGAGCAGTGTGGGCAGCAGGACAAGGGAGTGTGATTCTAAAGACAGAAGAAGTAGTTCTCATCCCATCAGCAGCTCATTCCCGCATGCTGTAAGTGGATTGCTGTGTACCCAGGGAGAAAACGCACAGAAGAAGAGTCTGAGACTCCTGTTGAGTGCCTTTTGTGCAGCACTGACTAGGCTAGACAGGATGATTAATAAATTACTGCCTTGGTAACTGGAAGCAAATCACTTTTGCTGTAACTGAATTACCAATAAGATCAGGCAGCAACAACAACAACTAAAGGTTTATAGAGGGAATTGAATTATCTTGAGCAGTGCTTTCTTTCCTTGACAAGCTATTGCACCTTTATTTTGTGTGAGGAGAGGCTGAGGGAGCTGGGGGGGTGCAGCCTGCAGAAGAGGAGGCTCAGGGCAGAGCTCATTGCTGCCTGCAGCTGCCTGTCTACAGCCAGGTGGGGTTGGGCTCTGCTGCCAGGCAAGCAGCACCAGAAGAAGGGGACACAGCCTGGAGCTGTGGCAGGGCAGGTCTAGGCTGGATGTGAGGAGGAAGTTGCTGGCAGAGAGAGTGATTGGCATTGGAATGGGCTGCCCAGGGAGGTGGTGGAGTGGTCGTGGCTGGAGGTGTTGCAGCCAAGCCTGGCTGGGGCACTTAGTGCCATGGTCTGGTTGGTTGGGCAGGGCTGGGTGCTAGGTTGGGCTGGCTGAGCTTGGAGCTCTCTTCCAACCTGCCTGACTCTATGGTTCTATGATTTTGCTGTCTCTTAGTAGGGAGAGACTTGGCATAGCAGGCAGAATGTGAACCTCTTGGAGCTAGGTTTGCTGAGATGCCACAAGTGATTGTGCTGGAGCAATGCAGCTCCTTCTTTCTCTGTCATTCTAGTTTTAGCACTGGAGTTGCCTTCCTGTGCTCTTGGCCTCCCTGCCGTGTTGTCACAGCAAGTCTGCAGGAGCAGCTCTGTGCAGCCAACCAGTGAGGGCAGTGAGGCCAGCTGGAGGTGCATCCAGCTGGTGCCATTCAGTCTGCTCCAGCTTTAGTTCACAGACATTCATGGCCCTAGCAGTGTCTCCATGGAGCTGGGAGAAGTGCTCAGGAAGCAGCACTTAGGAGATTCCATGACAGTGACCTGGAACACCAGGCTTATTTTACAGCTTCACACAGTGCATTGGGTTGGAAAGGAGCCTCAAAGGGCATCTGGGCCAAGCCCCTTGCACTCAGCAGGGCCACCTCTAACTAGAGCAGGCTGCACACATCCAGTCTGATCTTCAGTGCCTCCAGCCGTGGGGCCTCAGCCACAGCCTGTGCCAGGATTTCACCCCTCTCACTGTGCACAACTTCCTCCTGCTGTCCAACCTAACCCTGCCCTGCTCCAGGTTCAAATCATTGTCCCTCACCCTATCCCCACAGGCCCTTCCAGATAGTCCCCAGCCTTCCCTGTAGGTCCCCTTCAGATGCTGAAAGGTGTGCCCAGAGCCTTCTCCTCTCCAGGCTGACCAGCCACAGTTCTTTCAAGTTGTCCTCACAGCAGAGGTGCTCCAGCTCTCTGATTATCTTGGTGGCTTCCTCTGGACTGGCTCCATCAGGTTCATGTCTCTCTTGTATTGAGGTCCCCACAGCTGAACACAGTACTGAGGTGAGGTCTCATCAGAGCAGAGGGGCAGGCTTCCCTCTCTCCATCTCTGGCCATGCTGCTTTGGATGCAGCCCAGGCTTACGCCCAGCTTCTCACCCACCAGCACCCCCAAGTCCTTTCCTGCAGTGCTGCTCTCAATCTCATCACCACCCTGACCTGAATTGATATCTAAGGTTGCCCCCTCTTAGGTGCAGCACCTTGCACCTCAAAGACTTGATCCTTGTTTGGTTTTTGTCCCCTAAATAAAGTGGGAAGTGTCTCAGACAAGGACACCCTTCAATGCTGGGCAGTGAGTGGCTGGAGAGCAGCCCTGAGGAGAGGGTCTTGGGGGTGCTGCTGGAGGAGAAGTTCCACAGGAGCCAGCAGTGTGCACTTGCAGCCCAGAGAGCAAGCAGAGCCTGGGCTGCAGCAGCAGAAGTGTGGAGCCCCTGGGACAGGAGAGATCTGGAGGTGCTGGAAGGTGTCCAGAGAAGGGCCACGAGATTGAGCTGGAGCTGCTCTGCTGGATGAAAGAGTTGGGGCTGTGCAGGCTGGAGCAGAGGAGGCTCCCAGGTGACCTTCTTGTGGCCTTCCAGGATCTGAAGGGGGCTCCAAAAAAGCTGGGGAGGGGCTTTTGAGGCTGTGAGGGAGCTGGGGAGAAAAGAGCAAAGCTGGAGGTGGGGAGATTCAGACTGGATGTTAGGAAGAAGTTGTTGAGCATGAGGGTGTTGAGAGCCTGGAACAGGTTGCCCAGGGAGGTGGTGGAAACCTCATCCCTAGAGGTGTTTGTGGCCAGGCTGGATGAGACTCTGCCCAGCCTAATCAAGTGTGAGGTGTCCCTGCTCATGGCAGGAGGGTTGGAACTGGATGATTCTCGTGTCCCTTTCTAACCCTGACTGATTCCATGAGTCTATGATTGAGGTCTTGAGCAACCTGTTCTAGTGGGAGGTGTCCCTGCCTATGGCAGGGGGTTGGAACTGGCTGATCCTTGAGTTCCCTTCCAACCTAAGCCATTCTGTGATTCTATGATCCTGTGATTCCATGATTCCATGATTCCATGACTCTCTGGTGTGCAGGTCCTCACTATGTGGGGATGCAGGACAGCTTTTGGCCTGTGTTTGTGGGGTAGAACAAGGTCTCGTTTCCCGACTCGGTTTGCGTCCTTTACGCTGCTCACATTTTCTCTCTGCTTTCAGCTGATGTTCCTTTGTTCACTGAGTTCACAGAGTCCTCCACACTGGTCACACTGAGGCTTGGGCTCTTTTCCTGCAGGAGCTTGCTGTGCAGGGCTGGATGTGAGGACACTCATCAGAGAAGGCTGCCTCCATCCTGCGCTGTGCTTCGCGCGGGTGAAGAGGCTTCGGACAGTTTACTTCTGCGCTCAGCAGTTCCGGCAGAGGAACCAAGCAGCCCTCTCTGTTTAGACTGCCTCCCTTCTGCAAAGCCTTTATAGCCCTGCCAAGGTTCTCCACATCACTGAGCCTCCCCAGCAGACCCTGTTGTTGACAGGGTCGAGAGCTGCTGGCAGGGTGGGATCCGGGGGAGCGGAGTTTGAGCTGCGCTGAGCAGTTGGAGTCGCCAGAGGAGCGAATCAAAGAGGTTATTTGTTTTGACTGCTGCCTGCTGCGGTTTTGCCAGTGTTATGCTCAGTCAGGAAGGTTTAAAGAGCCCCTTAATTAAGTGTGATATTTTTTTATAAGCAGAGGGAAAAAAAAAGCACCAGGCAAAAGAATTTGGTTTAGCTTTGACTTGTGCCCTCCACGCGGGACCTTTTATCGTCTGAACCGCGCTGGCTTCTCGCTGTTGGGTCTTTGTAGGGGACAACAAACAGGCTTTAAAAATGGGGTGAGAGGATTGTGGCTGAAGCAGGGGGTGGGGAAAGATTGTACCCATATCTAAAAAGCTGATCATGGGAACTGCTCTGCTTCTCTAAATTGTTTATAAGGAATTCAAACCAAGGATGACAGAAATGCAGGAGGAGGAGGGGGGACGGGGGACAAGATGGCCTTGGAGGGTCCCTGCTAGCCCACTGCAGTCTGTGACTGTTGAGTGGGCAAAGCATGATTGTAAAGAGGGAGGGGGATATAAAGTGGGCAAAGCATGATTGTAAAAGAGGGAGGGGGATATAAAGTGGGCAAAGCATGATTGTAAAAGAGGGAGGGGGATATAAAGTGGGCAAAGCTTGATTGTAAAGAGGGAGAGGATATAAAGTGGGCAAAGCTTGATTGTAAAGAGGGAGAGGATATAAAGTGGGCAAAGCTTGATTGTAAAGAGGGAGGGGATATAAAGTGGGCAAAGCATGATTGTAAAGAGGGAGGGGATATAAAGTGGGCAAAGCTTGATTGTAAAGAGGAGGGGATATAAAGTGGGCAAAGCATGATTGTAAAGAGGGAGGGGGATATAAAGTGGGCAAAGCTTGATTGTAAAGAAGGAGGGGATGTAAAGTGGGCAAAGCTTGATTGTAAAGAGGGAGGGGGATATAAAGTGGACAAAGCATGATTGTAAAGAGGGAGGGGGATGTAAAGTGGGCAAAGCATGACTGTAAAGAGGGAGGGGATGTAAAGTGGGCAAAGCATGATTGTAAAGGGGGGGGGATATAAAGTGGGCAAAGCATGATTGTGAAGAGGGAGTGGGATATAAAGTGGGCAAAGCTTGATTGTGAAGAGGGAGTGGGATATAAAGTGGGCAAAGCTTGATTGTAAAGAGGGAGTGGGATATAAAGTGGGCAAAGCATGATTGTGAAGAGGGAGTGGGATATAAAGTGGGCAAAGCATGATTTTAAAGAGGGGGGGGATATAAAGTGGGCAAAGTATGATTGTGAAGAGGGAGTGGGATATAAAGTGGGCAAAGCTTGATTGTGAAGAGGGAGTGGGATATAAAGTGGGCAAAGCATGATTTTAAAGAGGGGGGGGATATAAAGTGGGCAAAGCTTGATTTTAAAGAGGGGGGGATATAAAGTGGGCAAAGCTTGATTGTAAAGAGGGGGGGATGTAAAGTGGGCAAAGCATGATTGTAAAGAGGGGGGGGATATAAAGTGGCCAAAGCATGATTTTAAAGAGGGGGGGGATATAAAGTGGGCAAAGCTTGATTGTAAAGTGGGAGGGGGATGTAAAGTGGGCAAAGCTTGATTGTAAAGTGGGAGGGGGATGTAAAGTGGGCAAAGCATGACTGTAAAGAGGGAGGGGATGTAAAGTGGGCAAAGCATGACTGTAAAGAGGGAGGGGATGTAAAGTGGGCAAAGCATGACTGTAAAGAGGGAGGGGATATAAAGTGGGCAAAGCATGACTGTAAAGAGGGAGGGGATATAAAGTGGGCAAAGCATGACTGTAAAGAGGGGGGGGTGGGAACCCCACAGCACTCTCTTCTTCTTCCTTTTTCTGAGCATTTGCAAGGGATGATGAAAGAATCTAACTTGACAGAGTTGTTAGCAAATGCCCTTTCCAACAGCCACTGGGGAAACTCCTTCTCATTCCCAAACTGTTTCCTTGTGTAAAACTACTTGGGAGAGTCGAGAAAGGAGGCCTGAAGCATTGCTTTCTGCACTGCTAAACTGGCAAGTCAGCAGCTGTGCTGAAGCAGTTGGTGTTAATAGCTCAGGAGCCTTACTGCTGAGCTATGAATGCTTGTGTGAGGAGCAATGATCACAGAATCATAGGATCAAGCAGGTTGGGAGAGACCTCCAAGCTCAGCCAGCCCAACCTAGCAGCCAGCCCTGCCCAACCAACCAGACCATGGCACTAAGTGCCCCAGCCAGCCTTGGCTTCAACACCTCCAGCCACAGCCACTCCACCACCTCCCTGGGCAGCCCATTCCAATGCCAATCACTCTCTCTGCCAGCAACTTCCTCCTCACATCCAGCCTAGCCCTGCCCTGGCACAGCTTGAGACTGTGTCCCCTTCTTCTGGAGCTGGCCTTGCACTTGCACCCTTGTGCATCTTTGGTGCTTGGTATCCAGGATGTGTAGTTACTGTTTTCCTCTTGCTCATCCAGTCCTTCTGGTGAGAATGGAAGCCAGCCTGGGCTCTGTGCAGCAGCATCCCAGAGTCACTGTGTTCCATTTGCTCAAACAGCTCATGGGAGCTGACTGCTGGAGAGCAGCCCTGTGGAGAGGGGCCTGGGAGTGCTGGGGGAGGACATCCATGGCACAGCTTGTGCCCTGCTGGCCAAGGAGGCCAATGGGAACCTGGGGTGTGTTAAGAAGAGTGTGTCCAGCAGATCAAGGGAGGCTCTCCTCCACCTCTACTCTGCCCTGCTGAGATCTCATCTTGAGAAGAATCATAGAGTCATAGAATCAGTCAGGGGTGACCACAAGGATCATCTAGTTCTACCCCCCATGCCATGGGCAGGGGCACCCTACCCTAGATCAGCCTGGCCAGAGCCCCATCCAGCCTGGCCTTAAACTGCCTTCAGTTTTGGGCTCCCCAGTTGCAGAGGGACAGGGATCTGCTGGAGAGGGTCCAGAGGAGGGCTGTGAGGATGTGGGGACTGGAGCAGTGGCTGCTGAGGAGAGGCTGAGGGCCCTGGGGCTGCTTAGTCTGCAGAGGAGAAGACTGAGAGGGGATTTAATCAATGTCTATTAATCTCTGAGGGCTGCTAGGAGGGGGGGACAGGCTCTGCTCACTGCTCCCTGGGATAGCACAAGCAGCAATGGATGGAAGCTGCAGCACAGGAGGTTCCAGCTCAGCACAAGGGGGAACTTCTTGGCTGGAAGGGTCCCAGAGCCCTGGCACAGGCTGCCCAGAGAGGCTGTGGAGTCTCCTTCTGTGGAGCCTCTCCAGGCCTGTCTGGATGTGTTCCTGTGTGCCCTGAGCTAGGTTGTGTGGTCCTGCTCTGGCAGGGGGTTGGACTGGATGATCTCCTTGGGTGCCTTCCAACCCCTGACATCTGTGAGCCTGTGAGCCTCTCCCAGTATATATTTTGGTGAGCTGGTTTTAGGGCTCCTCCAGAGCAAACTCTGATGGAAAAGAGAGGTGGATTGAATTCCTGTTGTCTAAGAAGTGTTACTTCATAAGGGTACTGGAAAGGAGAGGACATTTGCTAGGCACTGGTACTGATTGCTGATCATTCACATGGCGAATGCATGGAGCAAGTTCTGCAACCCCGAAAGAAACAACCTTGGTCCTGATGGATGCAGCCAGAGTGATCAGAGCTATATTTAAACTGGATTAGCTGGAAGAGTTTAGATAAGATACAAACAATTGTTTCTTGGCTGCTGTAGAGAAGGCTCAAGTCTGTCTTCAAAGGCTTTTAGGCAGGGTCAGAACTTCCTTATGCTGTAAAAGCCATGAGAACAAAGCTGTGTCCCTCTCTGCTTTCCTACTCTGTTGCTAGGAGTGTTCTTACTTGCACTCATGTCCTGTATATTCATGGAATGGTTTCCAGAAGGGACATTGTGCAGAGGCTGCTGCTGGGCTCTCCTTACAGGGAACCAGAGACAGAAGAAGGGGGAATGGCCTCAAGCTGAGGCTGGGGAGGTTTACATTGGACATTAGGGCAAAGTTTTTCCTGGAGAGAGTGGTCAGGGATTGGAATGAGCTGCCCAGGGAGGTGCTGGAGTCCCCCAGCCTGGCTGTGTTCCAGGGTGGTTTGGCTGTGGTGCTTGGGGCTATGGTTTAAGGTGAGTCTTGCAGAGCAGGGTTCTAGGTTGGGCATTGGTGATGCTGAGAGGCTTTGCCAGCCTGCATGGTGCTGTGATGCTGTGAACCTTAAAGATCATCCAGCTGCAACCCCCTGCCATGGGCAGGGACACCTCCCACTAGAACAGCTTGCTCAAGGCCTCATCCAACCTGGTCCTGACCACCTCCAGGGAGGTTGTGGAGCACAGAAGCACCCAATGTGATCATGGATCAGAACACTTCCAGGAAGGTTGTGGAGCACAGAATCACCCAATGTGATCAAAGATCAATGTGATCATAGATCAGAACACTTCCAGGGAGGTTGTGGAGCACAGAAGCACCCAATGTGATCATGGATCAGAACACTTCCAGGGAGGTTGTGGAGCACAGAATCACCCAATGTGATCATGGATCAGAACACTTCCAGGGAGGTTGTGGAGCACAGAATCACCCAATGTGACCATGGATCAGAACACTTCCAGGGAGGTTGTGGAGCACAGAATCACCCAATGTGATCATGGATCAGAACACTTCCAGGGAGGTTGTGGAGCACAGAAGCACCCAGTGTGATCATGGATCAGAACACTTCCAGGGAGGTTGTGGAGCACAGAAGCACCCAGTGTGATCATGGATCAGAACACTTCCAGGGAGGTTGTGGAGCACAGAATCACCCAATGTGATCATGGATCAGAACACTTCCAGGGAGGTTGTGGAGCACAGAAGCACCCAGTGTGATCATGGATCAGAACACTTCCAGGGAGGTTGTGGAGCACAGAAGCACCCAGTGTGATCATGGATCAGAACACTTCCAGGGAGGTTGTGGAGCACAGAAGCACCCAATGTGATCATGGATCAGAACACTTCCAGGGAGGTTGTGGAGCACAGAAGCACCCAATGTGATCATGGATCAGAACACTTCCAGGGAGGTTGTGGAGCACAGAAGCACCCAATGTGATCATGGATCACATTGGGTGCTTCTGTGCTCCACAACCTCCCTGGAGGTGTTCAGTGCCAGGTTGGATGAGGCCTTGAGCAACCTGTTCTAGTGGGAGGTGCCCCTGCCTATTGCAGGGGTTGGAACTGGCTGAGCTTTGAGGTCCTTTCCAACCCAATCCTCTGCTAAATCTGCCCTCCAGACTCACCAGTCCAGGCCATCTCATCAGCCTTGTGTGTCATGTTGAAAGCTAAAGGCAATACAATTAGAAGAGGAGCCTCTGAGAACAGCTCCTGGAGGAGGAGGAGTTAAATTCATCCCCACACAATCAGGGAGGAAGTGAAGGTGCAGAGAGAGCAGCAGGAGCAATTTCAGGGTGACTCAAGGTTCCATTCACATACCCCCACAACCTTTCCTGCGTGCAGTGTCAGGGCTGTGGAGGCTGAATGAAGGTAGGGTCTTTTTAAGGCATGTTCTGGGGGTGACTGGGGACTGCTAGCAGGGAGTGGTGCTTGCCAGTGCTGCCCAGATGTCAGAGTTCCCAGAACCACAGAATCTCCAGGAGGGACTAAGCTGAAATCAGAAAGGACCCTGGCAAGTTCCCTTTTCATCTATGCCTTTATTTCCTTTCACTTTCCTGATGGGATTCTGACATCCTACAGCATGATCACAGCATCACAGAGTGCCTTAGATGGGAAGAGCCCTTCAAGCTCACTGAGTCCAATCATCAGTTTCACACTGACAAGTCCCTGACCAACACAAACCCCTCAGCACCACATCTCATCACTGTGAGTGGCTGTGGTTGGAAAGGACCACCAGCATCAGCCAGCCCAGCCTTCATCCCAGCAGCCTTCATCACCAGACCACAGCCTCCAGCACCACAGCCACTCTCCTTTGAAACACCCCCAGGGATGGTGACTCCACCACCTCCCTGGGCAGCCTGTGCCAGTGCCTGACCACCTGCTCAGGAAAGAGCTTCCTCCCAGCAGCCAACCTAACCCTGCCCTGGCACAACTTGAGGCCATTTCCTCTTGTCCTAGCATCAGTAACTGGGGAGCAGAGACCAGCTCCAGCCTCACTGCAACCTCCTTTTAGTTAGTTGCAGAGGGCAATAAGGTCCCCTCTCAGCCTCCTCTTCTCCAGATTGAACACCCCCAGCTCCCTCAGCTGCTCCTCACAGGTCCTGTTTGCCAGAGCTCTCCCCAGCCTCCTTGCCCTTCTCTGTGCCGCTCCAGGCGCTGTGGGCAGGCAGCTCTCTGCCATGTGGCAGCTGCTGGAGTTCAGTAAAGGACTTAGTTCAGCTTAGAGCTGTAGGAAGGGGAAGAAAAGGGATGTGGCACTGGCAGTGAGCCTCAACCTTTCAGAGGAAGGTCAGAGATGCAAATCTAAGGTGCAGTGACAGGGAGTGTTCCTTAGCAGAGCCAGGTTTGGAGTGGCCTGGGGACATGAATGTGATGGTCAGTCCAAGCAGACAGAAGCACACATCACAAACTAGCCTGTGTATCCTAGGCCTAGCTGGTGCTCCTGCTGCCTCTCTTTCTGCTTTCCTGTCTGTAGCTGGATGTGGGGGGGGAAGTTCTGCTGTGTACATTTCCACAAGCTCAGAAATCGTCCGTGGAGACCTCAGTGCTGGAAGGACATGGGCTGGATGGAGCAGCTCCAGAGGAAGGAGGTGCAAGGTCACAAAGGTGGTCCAGGGTCTGGAGCAGCTCTGCTACGAGGGCAGGCTGAGGGAGCTGGGGGTGTGCAGCCTGGAGAAGAGAAGCCTCCAGGCAGACCCAATAGCAGCCTGCCAGTGCCTGAAGGGCTGCAAGGAGGCTGCAGAGGGACTGTTTGCAAAGGCCTGCAGGGACAGGATGAGGGCAATGGTGTGAAATGAGAGCAGAGCAGATTGAGATTGGCTGTGAGGAACAAGTTCTGCACCATGAGGGGGCTGGAACATTGCAGCAGGTTGCCCAGGGAGGTGGTTGAGGCCCAGCCCTGCAGATACTCAAGGTGAGGCTGGACAAGGCTCTGGGCAGCCTGCTCCAGTGGAGGATGTCCCTGCTGACTGCAGGAAGGTTGGACTGGATGACCTTTGGATGTCCACAGGAACACAGAAAGCAGATGGTTGGAAGAGATCTCAAAGATCCAACCTTCAACCCAGCACCAAGAGCTCATCACTAACCCATGTCCTTAAGAGCAAGTCCAGAGGCTGCCATGTCCCAAAGTGCCAGGTGCACAGGCTGGCCCTATGAGGAGAGGCTGAGGGAGCTGGGGCTGTGCAGCCTGTAGAAGAGGAGGCTCAGGGAGCCTCAGAAGAGGCTCAGGGACCCAGCAGGACAAAGGAGGTTTTTCAGCCCCTGTACTCAGTGCTGGTCAGGCCACACCTTGAGTGCTGTGTCCAGTTCTGGGCTCCTCCATTGCAGAGAAATGCTGAGGTGCTGGAAGGTGTTTGGAGAAGGGCAGCAAGGCTGGGGAGGGGCCTGGAGCAGAGCCCTGTGAGGAGAGGCTGAGGGAGCTGGGGGAGTGCAGCCTGCAGCAGAGGAGGCTCAGGACAGAGCTCATTGCTGTCTGCAGCTGCCTGCAGGGAGGCTGTAGCCAGGTGGGGTTGGGCTCTGCTGCCAGGCAGCCAGCACCACAAGAAGGGGACACAGCCTGGAGCTGTGCCAGGGCAGGTCTAGGCTGGATGTGAGGAGGAAGTTGCTGGCAGAGAGAGTGATTGGCATTGGAATGGGCTGCCCAGGGAGGTGGTGGAGTGGCTGTGGCTGGAGGTGTTGCAGCCAAGCCTGGCTGGGGCACTTAGTGCCATGGTCTGGTTGGTTGGGCAGGGCTGGGTGCTAGGTTGGGCTGGCTGAGCTTGGAGCTCTCTTCCAAGCTGTCTGATTCTATGATTCAGATTCAGTATTCCCAGGCAGGAGGTAGCCACAGCCTCCCTGGGCAGCCTATTCCAGACTCTCACCATCCTCAGACTGATGAACTTCTTTCTAAGAGCAAGTCCAAACCTACACTCCATCTGCTTCAAACCCTTCCCTCTTGTCCTGTCTCTAGACACCCCAGAGGGAAATGTCCCTCTGCAGCCTTCCTGCAGCATTCTGTGGAATCACAAAGTCCTGTTAGCAAAAACCAGACTGACAGAGAGGGAACTGCTTCATCCAGCAAGCACTGACACAGCAAACACAGCATTTGCTACCAGTGTCACTTCTTGTCATGGCCTGAGTTGAGTTTGCTGCTGATATTCAATCATAGTCACAGAATCAGTCAGGGCTGGAAGGGAGCACAAGGAGCAGCCAGTGCCAACCCCCCTGCCATGCCCAGGGACACCCTACCCTAGAGCAGGCTGCACACAGCCTCAGCCAGCCTGGCCTCAAACACCTCCAGCCATGGGGCCTCAACCCCCTCTCTGGGCAGCCCATTCCAGCCTCTCACCACTCTCCTGCTCAACAACTTCCTCCTCACCTCCAGCCTCACTCTCCCCACCTCCACCTTTGCTCCATTCCCCCCACTCCTGACACTCCCTCACAGCCTAAAAAGTCCCTCCCCAGCTTTTTGTAGCCCCCTTCAGATCCTGGAAGGCCACAAGAAGGTCACCTATAGAATCATAGGATGGGCACTGAGCTTCAACTTCGTCTTCCCAGATATTGATAAACTGAGCTTGAACTTTGCTTCTGCCCTGCTGAGACCTCATCTTGAATCCTGTGTTCAGTTTTGGGCTCCCCAGTTGCAGAGGGACAGGGATCTGCTGGAGAGGGCCCAGCAGAGGGCTGTGAGGATGATGAGGGGACTGGAGGGCATGGCTGATGAGGAGAGGCTGAGGGCCCTGGGGCTGCTTAGTCTGGAGAAGAGAAGGCTGAGAGGGGATTGGATAAATGTTTATAAGTATCTGAGGGTTGCCAGGAGTGGGGGACAGGCTCTGCTCACTGCTGCCTGGGACAGGACAAGCAGCAATGGATGGAAGCTGCAGCACAGGAGGTTCCAGCTCAGCACAAGGGGGAACTTCTTGGCTGGAAGGGTCCCAGAGCCCTGGCACAGGCTGCCCAGAGAGGCTGTGGAGTCCCCTTCTGTGGAGCCTCTCCAGGCCTGTCTGGATGTGTTCCTGTGTGATGTGTGTCAGATAGGATTGTCCTGCTCTGGCAGGGGGTTGGACTGGATGATCTCCTCAGGTCCCTTCCAGCCTCTATCATCTCCTGAGCCTGGGATCCTGTGAACTCATGGTTGTGTGGATCCAAAGCACAGTGTCCCTGCAAGAGCTCCTGCAACAATTAGCTTGATCAGACAATGCTTGAGACATTCCCTTCTGCTCCCTGTCCTGCTGCTGGAGGATCTGGGTTGGATTGCAGGCAGGAAGATGATGTGTGAAGTCTTCCTTGCAGCCTTGTGTGCTGCTCCAGCACTTAGGATACGACTTCCCCTTGTTTAGCTTTTGGGAGGCCTTTGGGAACAAAACCAAGCAATTGATTTCCAGAGTCTTACTGCAGGAGACAAAGAAAAAACTGTTGGAAGTCTTTTAAAACCAGAGGAATGTTGGGTTGGGTACAGGAATCTGCTTCTGCCCAACTGTGACACATCAAAGAGGAAATGCTCTCTGCCACAGCATCCTCCCAGCTACACTCAGGCAGTGTGCTCTGGGTGGTCCAGGAGTGAGGTGGATGGGAGCTGGTTGAAGAGAAGGAGGCAGAGAGTTGTGGTCAGTGGGATGGAGCCCAGCTGGAGGCCTGTGACTAGTGGGGTGCCACAGGGCTCAGTGCTGGGACCAGTTCTGGTCAATGTATTCATCCATGAACTGGAGGAGGGCACAGAGGGCACTGTCAGCAAGTTTGCTGATGGCACCAAACTGGGTGCAGTGGCTGCCACAGCAGAGCTGTGCTGGCATTCAGTGAGACTTGGACAGGCTGAGATCAGCAGGGAGAGATGGAATGGAATTCAACAAGGGCAAGGGGAGAGTCTGGCACCTGGGAAAGAACAGCCCCAGGGAGCAGGAGAGGCTGGGGACTGACCTGGTGGAAGGCAGTGAAGGGGAAAAGGATTTAGGGGTCCTGATGTGTGGGAGGGTGCCAGGAGCCAGCAATGTGCTCTGGTGGCCAGGAGGGGCAATGCCATCTGGGGTGGATTAGAAGGGCTGTGGTGAGTAGGTCAAGAGAGGTTCTCCTGCCCCTCTGCTCTGCCCTGGTGGGGCCACATCTGGAGTACTGTGTCCAGCTCTGGGCCCCTCACTTCAAGAAGGACCTCAGGGAACTGCTTGAGAGAGTCCAGTGCAGAGCCACAGAGATGCTGAAGGGAGTGAAACATCTTCACGAGGAGAGCCTGAGGGAGCTGAGGCTTGGAGCTAGGAGAGGAGGGGACTGAGAGGTGACCTCAGCAGTGGTGATAAAGATGTGCAGGTGAGTGCCCAGAGGCTGGAGCCAGGCTCTGCTGGGTGATGCCAGTGCCAGCACAAGGGGCACAGGGTGGCAGCTGAGGCAGAGGAAGTTCCAAGGAAACATGAGGAGGATTTTTTTCCCTGTGAGGGTGCCAGAGCCCTGGCACAGGCTGCCCAGGGGGGTTATGGAGTCTCCTTCTCTGGAGATACTCAAACCCTGCCTGGATATGCTCCTGTGTGAGGCTGTGCTGGGTGATTCTGCAGGGGAGTTGGACTGGCTGAGCTTTTGAGTTCCCTCCCAACCCCTACCCTTCTGTGGTGCTGTGCTTCTGTGAAGTGTTAATAACTCTGCAGCTTTGATTCATTTTGCTCTGTGAGTTGGAGTTTTGAGGTGGAGCAGGGAAGAGCAGGGCAGCAAAACCTGGTTACACAGCAACATTTTGTTCCAGAGCTTTGTCCTAGGAAGGGTTTGGGCAAGAATCCATCTGCAACCTGCTGCCTTTAAGAGGGGAAGGCTGCTGTGGGCCCCAGTGCCAGGTGTGCTGTGTGGCTGAGCAGAAGCAAAGCACATTGCTTAGTGTCACCACTTTCCACAAGCCATTTGCAAGCAGTGGCAGGTGATGCTAATGCACCCCAAAGGTGCCAGACCACATTTGCTGCTCTTCATCTGCAAAGCTCTGTGTGTGAGGACTTCACTTCATCATCCTTCTGAAGGCAAGCTAAGCATAATGGGTTTAGATTTGGTCCTGCCAGCTGCTTTATTTGCCCACTAGCTAGTGGCATGATGTGCTGCCTTTCTGTTCTGTTTCTTGCCTTCTCTTGCAGGATCATGGCATAAAATTGCAGCCCTGGGGGTGCTGGTGGCTAACAAGTTCCCCATGGCACAGCAATGTGCCCTGCTGGCCAGGAAGGCCAATGGGGTCCTGGGGTGCATTAGCAGGAGTGTGTGCAGCAGATCCAGGGAGGTTCTCCTGCCCCTCTGCTCTGCCCTGCTGAGACCTCATCTTGAATCCTGTGTCCAGTTCTTGTTTTCATACATCTCAGCAAGCCTATGAGTGCAGCAGACATCACCACTGTTCCCTTTTGACAGCCTGCCATCTCATTCCTCTCACCAAAATGTCTCAGCTAGGCTCAAACTAGCACAGGAGGAATAAGCTGCTCTTCAGATTGTGGCCACAAGCTCTCCCAGCTTCTAAAGCATCACAAGTCCTGGTGTTTGTATTTCATAGTGTGTATTTGACCACCTGCAGCCCTGGGGGCAGTTCTGGAGCCCCCAGCACTAGCAGCACATGGAAGTGTTGGAGGCAGTGCAGAGGAGGCCACCAAGATGCTGAGAGGGCTGCAGCAGCTCTGCTGTGAGGCCAGGCTGAGAGAGTTGGGGCTGTGCAGGCTGGAGAGGAGAAGGCTTGGAGGAGACCTTGGAGTGGCCTTGCAGGGGCTGCAGGGGGCTGCAGGAGGTCTGGGGAGGAACTATTGACAAGGTCTGGGAATGCCAGGAGGAGGAGGAATGGGTTTGAAGTGTCAGAGGGGAGACTGAAAGTGGATGTTAGGAAAGGGTTCTGTGCAGTGAGGGTGTTGAGACACTGGCACAGGTTGCCCAGGGAGGTTGTGGAGCACAGAAGCATCCAATGTGATCTTTGATCTTTGATCCCATTGGGTGCTTCTGTGCTCCACAACCTCCCTGGAGGTGTTCAAGGCCAGGTTGGATGAGGCCTTGAGTGACCTGTTCTAGTGGGAGTTGTCCCTGCCTAGGGCAGGGGGTTGGACCTGGCTGATCCTTGAGGTCCCTTCCAACCTAAACCATTCTCTGATTCTCTGATTCTGCTCGGACACAGCACTGATACTGATACTGGACACAGCATCAGTACTGCTCTGGGTAGTGTCAGATCTTGCTTAAGGTAAAGGGTGCTGGTAGTTGTATTCCTCCACTCTGGTGAGGCTGCACCTGGAGCACCACGTCCAGCTCGGGAGCTGTCAACACAGGAAGGCAGCTGTCACCAGTGGTGTTCCCCAAGCATCAGTGCTGGGCACAGTCCTGTTCAATGTCTTTATTGATGATCTGGAGCCGGAGATCAAGTCCAGCAGCAGTAAGTTTGCAGATGACACCAAGCTAGGAGCAGCTGTGGGGCTGTTGCAGGGTAGGAGAGCCCTGCAGAGGGACCTGGCCAGGCTGGATGGGTGGGCAGAGGCCAAGGGGATGAGACTGAACAAGGCCAAGGGCAGGGTTCTGCACTTTGGCCACAACCCCAAGCAGCACTACAGGCTGGGGCCAGAGTGGCTGAGAGCAGCCAGGAGGAAAGGGACCTGGGGGTACTGATAGATAGTAAGCTGAAGCTGAGGCAGCAGTGTGCCCAGGTGGGCAGCAGAGCCAATGGCATCCTGGGCTGGCTCAGGAGCAGTGTGGGCATCAGGACAACGGAGGTTCTTGTGCCCCTGTACTCAGCACTGCTCAGGCCACCCCTGGAGTGCTGTGTCCAGTTCTGGGCTCCTCCATTGCAGAGAGATGCTGAGGTGCTGGAAGGTGTCCAGAGAAGGGCAGCAAGGCTGGGGAGAGGCCTGGAGCAGAGCCCTGTGAGGAGAGGCTGAGGGAGCTGGGGGGGTGCAGCCTGCAGCAGAGGAGGCTCAGGGCAGAGCTCATTGCTGCCTGCAGCTGCCTGCAGGGAGGCTGTAGCCAGGTGGGGTTGGGCTCTGCTGCCAAGCAGCCAGTAGCAGAAGGGGACACAGCCTGGAGCTGTGCCAGGGCAGGTCTAGGCTGGCTGTTAGGAGGAAGTTTCTGGCAGAGAGAGTGATTGGCATTGGAATGGGCTGCCCAGGGAGGTGGTGGAGTGGCTGTGGCTGGAGGTGTTGCAGCCAAGCCTGGCTGGGGCACTTAGTGCCATGGTCTGGTTGCTTGGGCAGGACTGGGTGCTAGGTTCGGCTGGCTGAGCTTGGAGCTCTCTTCCAACCTGCTTGATTCAATGATTCTGTGTTCTACTCCCTGCAGCATCTTTGTGTGTCTGTGCTGGACTCTTTCAATCAGCTCCCTGAGGACCTTATTGAAGAGAGTAGCACAGAACTGGGCACAATATTCCAGATACAGCCTCAGCAGGGCAGAGCAGAGGGGGAGGAGAACCTCTCTAGACCTACTGACCTCAGCCCTTCTAATCCATCCCAGGGTGCCCTTGCCCTTTTTGGCCACAAGAGGGCACATTGCTGGTTCATGGGCACCCTTCTTTCTATTAGGAGCCCCAGGTCCTTTTCCCCTTCTCTGCTCCCCAGCAGGTCAGTCCCCAACCTGTACTTATCTCTGGGGTTGCTCCTCCTCAGGTGCAGGACTCTACTCTTGAGTGCCTGGAGAAATGTTTCCTTCCTCCTGTTCTAAACTAGAAAGCCAAACTGGAGACAACATCATTCAACTGCTGACATGCTGATCTGGCTGTTCTGCTGCAGTGTGTTCATGTGGGTGTCTTCTCTCCTCCTTGCTTCTGCAGGTTGTGTTGGTCAGTGGACACCTGGACAGCTGGGATGTCGGGCAGGGAGCTATGGATGATGGTGGTGGAGCATTTATATCATGGGAGGCATTGTCACTCGTTAAGGATCTAGGTAAGTGTTTAACTCTCTGTCATTTCTCCTGCACTGTCGTTGCAGGAGCTGCTGAAGGGTGTCTGAGGAAGCAGATTTGGGACTGTAGCACAGACATTCATGCTGGGTATGGACATATTGTAGGTTTGTCCCCTCAAAGCAGCTTCACAGCTGCCATTGGGTTGGGAAGGACCCTCAAAAGGCATCGTGTCCAACCTCCCTGCACTCAGCAGGGGCTCCTCCAGCTGCAGCAGGCTGCACAGGGCCACTGCCAGGCTGACCTTCAATGCCTTCAGCCATGGGGCCTCAGCCACAGCCCTGGGCAGCCTGTGCCAGGATTTCACCACTCTCACCATGCACAGCTTCCTCCTGATGTCCAACCTAACCCTGCCCTGCTCCAGTTTCAAACCATTGCCCTTGTCCTATCCCCACAGGCCCTTCTGAACAGTCCCTCCCCAGCCTGCCTGTAGGTCCTCTTCAGATACAGAAATGCAGCTCTGAGGTCTGCCCAGAGCCTTCTCCTCTCCAGGCTCAACAGCCCAAATTCTTTCAGTCTGTCTTCACAGCAGAGCTGCTGCAGCCCTCTGAGCATCTTGGTGGTCTCCTCTGTACTCTGTGTGCAGCTCTGGAGCCCCCAGCACTAGCAGCACAGGGAAGTGTTGGAGGCAGTGCAGAGGAGGCCACCAAGATGCTGAGAGGGCTGCAGCAGCTCTGCTGTGAGGCCAGGCTGAGAGAGTTGGGGCTGTGCAGGCTGGAGAGGAGAAGGCTTGGAGGAGCCCTTGGAGTGGCCTTGCAGGATCTGCAGGGGGCTGCAGGAGGGCTGGGGAGGGACTATGGACAAGGTCTGGGAATGCCAGGAGGAGGAGGAGGAATGGGTTTGAAGTGGCAGAGGGGAGATGGAAAGTGGATGATAGGAGAGGAGTTGTTTGCAGTGAGGGTGGTGAGACACTGGCACAGGTTGCCCAGGGGGGTTGTGGAGCACAGAAGCACCCAGTGTGGTCAAGCAGCAACAGAAGAAGGGGACACAGCCTGAAGCTGTGCCAGGGCAGGTCTGGACTGGATGTGAGGAGGAAGTTGCTGGCAGAGAGAGTGATTGGCATTGGAATGGGCTGCCCAGGGAGGTGGTGGAGCGGCCGTGGCTGGAGGTGTTGAAGCCAAGCCTGGCTGGGGCACTTAGTGCCATGGTCTAGTTGGTTGGGCAGGGCTGGGTGCTAGGTTGGGCTGGCTGAGCTTGGAGCTCTCTTCCAACCTGCTTGGTTCTGTGGTTCTAAGGTTTCCAGCCTGTAGTTTCAAGGAGGTAATACTCATTTAATTTGCATTGTGCCAAGACAGGAAGAAATAAAGGCCAGGCCTGTTGGCAAATCTCATCCATTTCAGCTAGGAAATGAAGTCAGTTCTGACAGTGTTATGGATATTGTTTCTCCTCAGCACAGCAATGTGTGTGTGCTAATTTATGCCTTATCACTTCTGATAATCACCTCCATGTTTCTTCTCCTTCTTTCATAATTGTTCTGTGTTTTTTTCCGTGGTTTTAAGGGCTTTGTTCTTGCTCAAGCCTAATTAGCATCACACTGCACAGAAAGTGCCCTTTGTCCTCAGCCTGCTTGTGCTTCCCTGCTCCCAGGTTTGCTGCCTCAGATGGATTTGTTTAGTGATATAGTTCCACCTGTGGCAGTGGGTGCAGGGGAGAGACACAGAGAGGAGAGCAGCCTGGAGGAGAAGGCTTGGAGCTGTCAGCTTGTGACGAACTTAGATGCTTGAGTGTGTCCAGAGAAGGGCGACGAGGCTGGGGAGAGGCCTTGAGCACAGCCCTACGAGGAGAGGCTGAGGGAGCTGGGATTGGTTAGCCTGGAGAAGAGGAGGCTCAGGGGAGACCTCATTGCTGTCTACAGCTACCTGAGGGGAGGTTGTGGCCAGGGGGAGGTTGCTCTCTTCTCTCAGGTGGCCAGCACCAGAACAAGAGGACACAGCCTCAGGCTGTGCCAGGGGAGATTTAGGCTGGAGGTGAGGAGAAAGTTCTTCCCTGAGAGAGTCATTGGACACTGGAATGGGCTGCCCGGGGAGGTGGTGGAGTCGTCGTCCCTGGAGCTGTTCAAGGCAGGACTGGACGTGGCACTTGGTGCCATGGTCTGGCCTTGAGCTCTGTGCTAAAGGGTTGGACTTGGTGATCTGTGAGGTCTCTTCCAACCTTGGTGACACTGTGATACTGTGAACTCCCCGTGGTTGCTGGCAGCCCAGAGCAAGCTGTGTGCTGGCTGCAACCAGAGCAGGGAGAACAGCAGCACTCTGTGCTGCTCCTGCTCCTGTACTGTTCTGCTCCTGCTCCTGCTCTGCGCCCGCTCCAGCTCTGCTCTGCTCTGCTCTGCTCCTGCTTCTGCTCTGCTCCTGTTCTGTTCTGCTCCTACTCCTGTTCTGCTCTGCTCCTGCTCCTGTTCTGCTCCTGCTCCTGCTCTGCTCCTGCTCCTGCTCTGTTCTGCTCCTGCTCCTGCTCTGCTCCTGCTCCTGCTCCGCTCCTGCTCCTGCTCCTGCTCCTGCTCTGCTCCTGCTCCTGTTCTGTTGTGCTCCTGCTATGCTCCTGCTCCGCTCCTGCTCCTGTTCTGTTCTGCTCCTGCTCCTGTTCTATTCTGCTCCTGCTCCTGCTCCTTTTCTGTTCTGCTCCTGCTCCTGCTTCTGCTCTGCTCCCGCTCCTGCTCCTTTTCTGTTCTGCTCCCGCTCCTGTTCTGCTCCTGCTCCTGTTCTGTTCTGCTTCTGCTCCTGCTCCACTCCTTCTCCTGTTCTGTTGTGCTCCTGCTGTGCATCTGCTCCGCTCCTGCTCCTGTTCTATTGTGCTCCTGCTATGCTCCTGCTCCGCTCCTGCTCCTGTTCTGTTGTGCTCCTGCTATGCTCCTGCTCCGCTCCTGCTCCTGTTCTGTTGTGCTCCTGCTATGCTCCTGCTCCTATTCTGTTCTGCTCCTGCTCCTGCTCCTGCTCTGCTCCTCTCCTGCCCCTGCTCTGCCCTGCCGTGACCTGCCCTGCCCTGTTCTGGTCTGCTCTGGTCTGCTCTGCAGCACTGAGAATCTTCATCCAACCTGGCCTTGAACATCCCCAGCGAGGAGGCAGCTACAACCTCACAGTGCTGACACCACACCTGCAGCTGGACCTCCAGTTCTGGTGCTCACAGCGTAAGAGGGACCTGGAGCTGCTGGAGAGGGTCCAGAGGAGGTCTTGAAGATGATCAGAGGGCTGGAGAACCTCTCCTATGGGGATAGGCTGAGGGAGTTGGGGCTGTTCAGCCTGGAGAAGAGAAGGCTCCAGAGAGACCTTAGAGCAGCCTTCCAGTGCCTGAAGGGGACTCCAGGAGAGCTGGGGAGGGACTTTTCACAAGGACCTGCAGTGCTAGGACGAGAGGGAGTGGATTGAAGCTTGAGGAGGGCAGCTTTAGACAAGATGGGGAGGAATTCTTGCCAGTGAGGGTGGTGAGACCCTGGAACAGGCTGCCCAGGGAGGTTGTGGCTGCTCCCTGCCTGGAATTGTTCAGTGCAAAAAGAGGAAGGCTCAGCTGTGTGCAATTGAGTGTGAGACCAACATTTGTGACTGTGTTTTAGGCCTTCGCCCCAAGAGGACGCTGCGTGTGGTGCTGTGGACAGGAGAGGAGCAAGGAGGAACAGGAGCCCAGCAGTACTATCAGCTGCACAAGGTGAGCCAGAGAAACAGAGTCAGCCAGGCTGGAAGAGGCCTCCAAGCTCAGCCAGCCCAACCTAGCACCCAGCCCTGCCCAACCAACCAGAGCATGGCACTCAGTGCCCCAGCCAGGCTTGGCTTCAACACCTCCAGCCACAGCCACTCCACCACCTCCCTGGGCAGCCCATTCCAGTGCCAATCACTCTCTCTGCTATCACTCCTCTTAACATCCATCCTGGACCTCCCCTGGCACAACTTGAGACTGTGGGATGAAAGGGCCCTCCAAAATCATCCAGTTCCAACCCCCTGCCATGAGCAGGGACAGCTTCCACTAGCCAGGGTTCTTCAAGGCCTTATCCAACCTGGTCCTGAACACCTCCAGGGAGGTTGTGGAGCACAGAAGCACCCAACGTGATCAAAGATCAAAGATCACATTGGGTGCTTCTGTGCTCCACAACCTCCCTGGGCAACCTGTGCCAGTGTCTCACCACCCTCACTGCAGACAACTTCTTCCTCACATCCAACAAGGCCTAGAATACCTCTTAGGAGTGGGCATCCTCCCTGGGCTACCTGTTCCAGTTTCAGACACAGCTCAGTGCCTGAGAATGACTTTCAAACGGTCTGTGTGTGCTGGCAGTGTACATAAACTTTCCCTGCCCTGTACACTGCTGTTCCCTTGCCTTTTCCCATCACATTTCACAATGTCCACCATAAAACTCTTAATGAAAGTAGAGTAAACTCCCAAGGAGGGTGGAGGTGGTGGATTCATTACATTAGACAGTCCCAAAGCTGTGCTTTCCAGGGTGCTGGGCCAGCTCATTGAAGCTGTATCCTTACACTGAAAGGTTGGACTGGATGATCTTTCCAGCCTGGCATTCTGTGGATCTCTCAGTCTCTGAATGGTGTGAAATTTTCAATACTCTTTTCCAGTTATCATTTTTAAGGGATCTGGAACATTTAACAGGATGGATGCTGCTGTTGCAAGGAGCACACAAACAGTCTGACTGCTGCCTGTTGTCCCATTGCTGCCTGCAGCTCCCTGAAGAGAGGCTGGAGCCAGGTGGGGTTGGGCTCTGCTGACAGGCAGCCAGCAACAGAAGAAGGGGACACAGCCTGAAGCTGTGCCAGGGCAGGTCTAGGCTGGATGTGAGGAGGAAGTTGCTGTCAGAGAGAGTGATTGGCATTGGAATGGGCTGCCCAGGGAGGTGGTGGAGTGGCTGTGGCTGGAGGTGTTGAAGCCAAGGCTGGCTGGGGCACTTAGTGCCATGGTGTGGTTGGTTGGGCAGGGCTGGGTGCTAGGTTGGGCTGGCTGAGCTTGGAGCTCTCTCCCAACCTGCTTGAATCTATGATTCTAGGATATGATTCTATGAACTACCTGAAGGGAAGCTGTAGCCAGGTGGGGCTGGTCTCTTCTCCCAGGCAACCAGCAGCATAAGAAGAGGACATCAAATTGTGCCAGGGCAGGTTTAGGCTGCACATTAGGAAGAAGTTCTTCACAGCAAGAGTGATTGGCATTGGAATGGGCTGCCTGGGGAGGTGGTGGAGTCCCCATCCCTGGAGGTGTTTAAGAGGAGGCTGGAGGAGGCACTTAGTGCCCTGGGTTAGTTAATTAGCAGGGTTAGGGATAGGTTGGGCTGGATGATCCTGGAGGTCTCTTCCTGATTCCGTATAGAAAAGCCCAGTGTAGCTTCCCAACAGTCTGTAGTCCACAGAGAGAATTCCATCAGGAATGACATCCTTCTGTGGTTTGTTGCTCATCTTTCCCCCCCCTCCCCCCTCCTCTCCCTGATCTGGCAGAATTATGAATCACTCTGGGCACAGGACAGTGCATTACTCAGAACAACAACAGGGAGCAGATGAATATTGTACAGGCCATATTTAGCATGAAAAATATCTTCACCTCTTTGTGAAGCAGAATCTCTGGCACTGAGGAGTGCCTGGCAGAAAGGTTGCCTGCTGCTGCTAATGAGCACGAGGTAACCAGGAGTGGCATTTAAAGGTGCCTTGTAAAATGAAGCATGGTCTCTGTGACTCATCTCCATGGCTGGGCTGGTTGTGGCTTCAGCTAGCTACAAGCAAGTGGAAATATGAGGGCAGTAACTCAGCACAGACAGACATGGATTGCCTTCATGGTGTAAATCACCTCCTCCTGTCAGTGGACATGTGGCAAGAGAGAAGAAATGAAGACAATGGAGCACTGGACAAGTACAAATACTCTTCCTTTGGTAGCCTGTTTGTTATTTCTTTCCATTTCATTTGAGGTCCTCCTCCCTCATCTGTCATTGTAGGTTGCCTCTGCTGGGAAGTGGATAAGTTACTGGAGAAATAACAGAGAGCAGCAGCAGCAGCAGTGTGGGTTCAGTATGGTGCCAAAACTTAACTCATTTGCCTGCATTCAGAATAGAATAGAACAGAATCAATCAGGTTGGAAGAGACCTCCAAGATCATCACCACCCCCATGGTGCACAAATTGATTCATAGCACCTAATCTGAATTTGGTCTTAGAATCCTAGAATCAGGCAGGTTGGAAGAGAGCTCCAAGCTCAGCCAGCCCAGCCTAGCACCCAGCCCTGCCCAACCAACCAGACCATGGCACTAAGTGCCCCAGCCAGGCTTGGCTGCAACACCTCCAGCCACATCCACTCCACCACCTCCCTGGGCAGCCCATTCCAGTGCCTATCACTCTCTCTGCCAACAACTTCCTCCTCACATCCAGCCTAGACCTGCCCTGGCACAGCTCCAGGCTGTGTCCCCTTCTTCTGTTGCTGGCTGCCTGGCAGTGGAGCCCAACCCCACCTGGCTACAGCCTCCCTGCAGGCAGCTGCAGGCAGCAATCAGCTCTGCCCTGAGCCTCCTCTGCTGCAGGCTGCACCCCCCCAGCCTCCTCAGCCTCTCCTCACAGGGCTCTGCTCCAGGCCCCTCCCCAGCCTTGCTGCCCTTCTCTGGACACCTTCCAGCACCTCAACATCTCTCTGCAACGGAGGAGCCCAGAACTGGACACAGCACTCAAGGGGTGTCCTGAGCAGTGCTGAGTACAGGGGCACAAGAACCTCCCTTGTCCTGCTGCCCACATTGCTCCTGAGCTAGGCCATTTTATGGCATTATTTCTGTCACCAGGGAGGTGGTGGAGTGGCCGTGGCTGGAGGTGTTGAAGCCAAGCCTGGCTGGGGCACTTAGTGCCATGGTCTGGTTGCTTGGGCAGGGCTGGGTGCTAGGTTGGACTGGCTGAGCTTGGAGCTCTCTTCCAGCCTGCTTGATTCTGTGATTCCATGAACTTGAACTCTTTCAGCTTTTTCCCACAGCAGGGTCAGATCCCTTCACCTATGCTTAACCTCTCTGAGGCAGCTCTGTGTTGATGTGCTCACCCTGCTCACCCTCCAGAACCCAGCACATGCTGCCAGTGTCGACAGCAACCACCCAACAATCTCTTCCTTCCTTTTGTGCTCAGGAGAACATCTCCAACTTTGATATCGTCATGGAGTCTGATGCTGGCACCTTCAGGCCATCTGGACTGGGGTTTACTGGCAGTGCTGAGGCTCAGGACATCATGAAGGAGGTCATGGCTCTGCTGCAGCCCATCAACGTTACAGCTGTCTATGATGGTGCCGATGGAACCGACATTGACTACTGGATGAGAAATGGAGTGCCTGGTGAGCATGACCCTGCCCTGCACTGCATGGGTCACAGGATGGTAGGGCTTGGAAGGGACCTCTAGAGGTAGAATCAGAGAATGAGTTAGGTTGGGAGGGACCTCAAAGCTCAGCCAGTTCCAACCCACTGCCACAGGCAGGGACACCTCCCACTAGAACAGGTCGCTCAAGGCTTCATCCAACCCGGCCTTGAACATCTCCAGGGAGGCTGTGGAGCACAGAAACACCCAATATGATCACACTGGGTACTTCTGTGCTCCACAGCTTCCCTGGGCAACCTGTGCCAGTGTCTCACCACCCTCACTGCACAGAATCCTTTCCTAACATCCACTTTCCATCTCCCCTCTGCCACTTCAAACCCATTCCTCCTCCTCCTGGCATTCCCAGACCTTCTCAATAGTCCCTCCCCAGACCTCCTGCAGCCCCCTGCAGATCCTGCAAGGCCACTCCAAGGGCTCCTCCAAGCCTTCTCCTCTCCAGCCTGCACAGCCCCAACTCTCTCAGCCTGGCCTCACAGCAGAGCTGCTGCAGCCCTCTCAAGCATCTTGGTGGCCTCCTCTGCACTGCCTCCAACAGTTTCAGACCAACCTCCCTGCCAGAGCAGGACCATTATGTCCTGGTTTAAACTTTCCAGACACTCAAATCCTAACAGAACAACAATATATATAGGATGCCTCCCCCTCTCCCTTCTCTCCATACAAGAAGATGTTAGGTAGAAGGGTAGAAAGGGGTAGAGAGCACCCAAACAGTCATCCACTGCTGTGGAAGTGAAAAGGAAAACCTGAACAATCAGTAAAAGCTACTTAAGGTAAGGGGAGTTCCAAAAAAGGAATAGGGAAGGGAATCAAAATACAAGATGTGTCTGCAGCCAGATGGGTGGCAATGGATGGAGCTGGATTCAGGAGCAGGTTGCTCTACCACGTGCTTGGCTGGCCCCGTGGCAGAAGCAGGAGCAGCTGGAACGGGTTGGTGCTGTCCAGCCAGGCAGAGAGAGAGACAGGAAGTTGTGATAGAACTGTGATAGAGTCAAGAGGTTAGAAGAGAGCTCCAAGCTCAGCCCTGGCCAAGCAACCAGACCATGGCACTAAGTGCCCCAGCCAGGCTTGGCTTCAACACCTCCAGCCACAGCCACTCCACCACCTCCCTGGGCAGCCCATTCCAATGCCAATCACTCTCTCTGCCAGCAACTTCCTCCTCACATCCAGCCTCGACCTGCCCTGGCACAGCTTGAGGCTGTATCCCCTTCTTCTGCTGCTGCTTGCCTGGCAGCAGAGCCCAACCCCACCTGGCTACAGCCTCCCTGCAGGCAGCTGCAGGCAGCAATGAGCTCTGCCCTGAGCCTCCTCTGCTGCAGGCTGCACCCCCCCAGCTCCCTCAGCCTCTCCTCACAGGGCTCTGCTCCAGGCCCCTCCCGAGCCTTGCTGCCCTTCTCCAAACACCTTCCAGCACCTCAACATCTCTCTTGAACTGAGGAGAAGTTCCTCTGCTTTAGTAGGCAACAGCAAGTGGCAGTGGGCTGACCATTGCACCCTGGGGTCAAGTTCAAGGTCCCTGGAGTGACGTTCCAGACCATCCCCAGGAGGAGTCAGGATGAGCTGGGCTCATGTTCAGACCACTCCCCAGGAGAGGTTAACCCTTAACACCCTAGAATCTAGTGCAGGTCACGCAGGAGCTCGTCCATACAGAGCTTGAAGAAGCCTCTAGAGAAGGAGACTCCACAACCTCTCTGGGCAGCCTGCTGAGCTGGGTGGGCTGGTGGTTTGCAAAGAGGAAGAAATCCTTTCTCCCAGGGAGGAAGCAGAACTGCTGTAGGGGAAAGGCAGCAATGCCAGAAGGTGAGCAAGGGAACCAGGGCATGGAGCGGCAGCGTTTGCAAATGGTGAGGGTTGTGCAGAGCATAACAGACCTCGAAGCTTCTTTGCAGCTTTAAGGATTTATAATAATTAATCCCAGCCTGCTGGGTTATAAATAGTAAACCAAGGCAGGGGGGAACTCCCCAGGGCAGAGCACATCATCTTTCACAGTAACGTTTTGACTTTGCAGCTCAGAGCTTTTCCTCCTTCTTCTGTGTGCCAGAGAAGCAATGGGCTTGAGGTGTGAGATTTAAAAGGCTCTGAGCAACCTGCTCCAGAATCACAGAATCACAGAATCAGGCAGGCTGGAAGAGAACTCCAAGCTCATCCAGCCCAACCTAGCACCCAGCCCTGCCCAACCAACCAGACCATGGCACTAAGTGCCCCAGCCAGGCTTGGCTTCAACACCTCCAGCCACAGCCACTCCACCACCTCCCTGGGCAGCCCATTCCAATGCCAATCACTCTCTCTGACAGCAACTTCCTCCTCACATCCAGCCTAGGCCTGCCCTGGCACAGCTTGAGGCTGTGTCCCCTTCTTCTGTTGCTGCTTGCCTGGCAAAAGAGGCATCCTCCAGTACAGAATGTCCCTGCTGGCTGCAGGGGTGTTGGCCTAGATGTCTTTTGAAGGTTCCTTCCAACCCAACCCGCTCCAGTTTCAATCTCCTCTCTCCCATATCAAACCCATTCCTCCTCCTCCTGTCTTAACAAGACCTTGTCAACAGTCCCTCCCCAGCCCTCCTGTAGCCCACTTCAGATACCCTGGAAGGCCACTCCAAGGTCTCCTCCAAGCCTTCTTCTCTCCAGCCTGGAGAGCCTCAACTCTCAGCCTGGCCTCACAGTAGAGCTGCTGCAGCCCTCTTCTTCCCAGAGAGAGTGATTGGCATTGGAATGGGCTGCCCAGGGAGGTGGTGGAGGCACCATCCCTGGAGGTGTTCAAGAAAAGACTGGATGAGGCACTTAGTGCCTTAGTTCTGGTTGACTGGACAGGGCTGGGGGATTTTGGACTGAATCATCTAAGAGGTATCTTCCAACCTGGTTGATTCTATGATTGTCTCAGCATCTTGGTGGCCTCCTCTGCACTGCCTCCAACACTTCCCTGTGCTGCTTGTGCTGGGGGCTCCAGACCTGCCCCCAGGGCTGCAGGTGGGGTGTGAGGAGTGCAGAGCCAAGGGGCACAATCCCCTCCCTTGCCCTGTGCCCACACTGCTCTGGCTGCAGCCCAGCACAGGGTTGTGTCTGGGCTGCACTCACCCTGCAGGCTCCTGGGGAGCTTTGCATCAGCCCAGAGCCAGATCTTGCTGCTCTGTCTGCAGCATTCTCGCTGCCAGAGTGAGCCCTTATGGTGTCTAATAACATTGGAACCCTCTGTAAGAGCTTTGCTAATTGAGGCCAATTTAAAGAACCAGCCAACTGTGGCCACTTCATCAATCCTGTCTGAACTCTCCTGTTGATGGCTTTGTTTCTGCAGCACCAAGAGGGAATGTGGTGGACTTCATCAGCAGTGACAGTGGTTTCTGATGGCATTGCTCTGGAATTTTTCTCCTCTCCAGTGTTCAGTAGGTTGTGGGATTTGTCTTTTCAGAATCCTGGCTTTGTAGAATGGCTTCGGTTGTAGGGGACCTTGGAGATCATCCAGTTCCAACCCCTCTGCCATGGGCAGGGACACCTCCAGGTTGGCCTCATCCAACCTGGCCTTAAACATCTCCATGAAGGTTGTGGAGCACAGAATCACCCAATGTGATCAAAGATCAAAGATCACATTGGGTGATTCTTTGCTCCACAACTTCCCTGGGCAGCCTGTGCCAGTGTCTCACCACCCTCACTGCAAACAACTTCTTCCTAACATCCACTTTCAATCTCCCCTCTGACACTTCAAACCCATTCCTCCTCCTCCTGCCATTCCCAGACCTTGTCAATAGTCCCTCCCCAGCCCTCCTGCAGCCCCCTGCAGATCCTGCAAGGCCACTCCAAGGGCTCCTCCAAGCCTTCTCCTCTCCAGCCTGCACAGCCCCAACTCTCTCAGCCTGGCCTCACAGCAGAGCTGCTGCAGCCCTCTCAGCATCTTGGTGGCCTCCTCTGCACTGCCTCCAACACTTCCCTGTGCTGCTTGTGCTGGGGGCTGCAGAGCTGCCCCCAGGGCTGCAGGTGGGGTGTGAGGAGAGCAGAGCCAAGGGGCACAATCCCCTCACTTGCCCTGCTGCCCACACCTGCTGCAGCCCAGCACAGGGTTGGCTGTCTCTGTATTCTGTTTGGTGCTCTAAAAGTCCTAACCAAACCCACAGACAGACATTGCATCAGCTCTTTGCTTTCAAATTACAGAGGCTCTGAATGAGCTGAATGGATTGGAAATGGAGCACAGCAGCTGTGTTTTGGGTTCTGTTTCAGAGGAGAACAGAACTAAAGCCCTGTGTGTGTGCACCACAGGTGTCCCCAAAAGAAGTCTCCAGAAAAGCACTGCTAAAGCTGCAGAAATAGGTTGTCCCTCCCAGCTCACACCCCTAGCTCTGGCAGAGCATAGCTTTGCTCTGGAGGTGACTTTTTCCCCTGTGCAAAACAGCTGGGGAGGATCCTAAGCTGTTTGCACAGTGCCACTGCCTGCCTTCAACATTAGCATAGAATGGTCTAGGTTGGAAGGGACCTCCAAAGCTCACCCAGTCCAATCCTCTCTGCAGGCAGCAGGGACATCCCCCACTTGAGCAGGTTGCCCAGAGCCTTGTCCAGCCTGACCTTGAATATCTCCATGGATGGAGCCCCAACCACCTCCCTGGGCAGCCTGTTGCAGTGTTGTGCACCACAATCATCACACAGTGTCACAGTCTCACAGTCACACAGTATTATTAGGATTGGAAGAGACCTCACAGATCATCAAGTCCAACCCTTTAGCACAGAGCTCAAGGCCAGACCATGGCACCAAGTGCCACGTCCAGTCCTGCCTTGAACAGCTCCAGGGACGGCGACTCCACCACCTCCCCGGGCAGCCCATTCCAGTGTCCAATGACTCTCTCAGGGAAGAACTTTCTCCTCACCTCCAGCCTAAATCTCCCCTGGCACAGCCTGAGGCTGTGTCCTCTCGTTCTGGTGCTGGCCACCTGAGAGAAGAGAGCAACCTCCTCCTGGCCACAACCACCCCTCAGGTAGTTGTAGACAGCAATAAGGTCTGCCCTGAGCCTCCTCTTCTCCAGGCTAACCAATCCCAGCTCCCTCAGCCTCTCCTCGTAGGGCTGTGCTCAAGGCCTCTCCCCAGCCTCGTTGCCCTTCTCTGGACACGCTCAAGCATCTCAATGTCCCTCCTAAACTGGGGGGCCCAGAACTGAACACAGCACTCAAGGTGTGGTCTAAGCAGTGCAGAGTACAGGGGCAGAATGACCTCCCTGCTCCTGCTGGCCACACCATTGCTGATGCAGGCCAGGATGCCACTGGCTCTCTTAGCCACCTGGGCACACTGCTGGCTCATGTTCAGGTGGGTATCAATCAGCACCCCCAGATCCCTCTCTGTCTGGCTGCTCTCAGCCACTCCGACCCCAGCCTGTATCTCTGCATGGGGTTGTTGTGGCCAAAGTGCAGCACCCTGCACTTGGAGCTATTGAACACCATCCCCTTGGACTCTGCCCATCTGTCCAGGTGGTCAAGGTCCTGCTGCAGAGCCCTTCTGCCCTCCAACCCAGCCACATCTGCCCCCAGCTTGGTGTCATCTGCACACTTGCTGATGACTGACTCCATGCCCTCATCCAGATCATCTATGAAGATGTTAAAGAGGATGGGGCCCAGCACAGATCCCTGAGGGACACCACTAGTGACAGCTGCCAGCTGGATGTGGCACCATTCACCACCACTCTCTGGGTCCAGCCCTCCAGCCAGTTCCTAACCCAGCACAGAGTGTTGCAGAACTTGTTCCTCACATCCAATCTAAATCTGCTCTGCTCTAGTTTGAAGCTATTGTCCCTCATCCTGTCACTGCAGGCCTTTGCAAACAGTCTCCCCCTGTCCTCTTTGTAGCCCACTCTGGGTACTGGAAAGCTGCTATCAGGTCCCCATGGAGCCTTCTCTTCTCTGGGCTGAACACCCTCAGCTTCCTCAGACTGTCCTTGTAGCAGAGCTGATCATTTTTATGGCCCTACTGTGGACCTGCTCCCCAGCCACCATTACTCTTCAGCTTGAAACTGCTTGCAGCATGAAGAGCTCAAGTCTGACAGGGCAACTCTCCCTCTCTTAGAGTCATAGACTCAAGCAGGTTGGCAGAGAGCTCCAAGCTCAGCCAGCCCAACCTAGCACCCAGCCCTGGCCAAGCAACCAGACCATGGCGTCTTGCTGTGCTGGAATGTGTGAACCAGAGCCTGAAGAACTCAGAATGCTCCACTGCAGCTGCATCTTTTCTTGGCCTGGAATATATTTATCTCTTCTAACTTCCAGCTAAGAAAGAGCTAAAACTCAAGGGCAGCATGAAGAGCTCAGGTCTGACAGGGCAGTTCTCCCTCTCTTAGAATCACAGGATCAAGCAGGTTGGCAGAGAGCTCCAAGCTCATCCAGCCCAACCTAGCACCCAGCCCTGCCCAACCAACCAGACCATGGGTTCCTGCTGTGCTGGAGTGTGGAAAGCAGAGGCTGAAGAACTCAGAATGCTCCACTGCAGCTGCATCTTTTCTTGGCCTGGAACATATTTATCTCTTCTACCTTCTAGCTAAGAAAGAGCTAAAACTAAAGGGCAGATTTTAGACATCTTGCTTTTGAAAACATCCCAAAGTATGCACAGCTGATTTGAAATCCCCAGGATGTGCTAGGTGGGGAGTGTGGAGGAAAGTTAATTAGTCTGCCTGCCTCTTGCTTTACATCTTAATTACTAAGAGTGCTTTTCTTGTCCACTAAACCCTGCTGGCTAGACCTTAGGGCAGATGTTGCTCTGCAGTCACAGTTAAAAGCATATGCACTTGATGCTGGCAAAGCCTCTGGGTGCTCTGCATTGAGGTCTTTCATTTCAGGATGCTTGGGGGGGAAAGAGGGAATCATCAGACAGTTCAAAGTGTCATTTGCTTGCTTCCTTTCCATGCAGCTCCTCTCCTCCAGCCAGACAAGTAGCTGCAAAGCCATCTAATAGTGCCAAGCCAGCTCTGAGCCATGGGGCAGTGTTGCTGACAACATTATCTTAGTACCTCTAAACACTTTGTCACTCCACGCTCAACCTAGTGACAGTTTGATTTTGCTGTCCCTTGGCCCAAGCAGTGATCTCAACTTTCTAATCAGACAGCAGGTGGGAAAGGACTGTGTGGACTCAGGACCTGAGTGAAGAGAGTGCTGAGAAACACTCCTGCAATCACTCCCCAGGCAGGAGAGCTCCTGGCTGCTGAGCCAGCTGCCCTGCCTCTGGAAACAGCGTTGCTCTGTCTGCTCTTGGTCAGGAGGTTCAACCAGGCCAAGTGGAAGGTCCTAACCAGTGGGCAAGGGAAGGGCAACTGACATCATCTACCTGGAGCTGAGTAAGGCATTGGACTCTGTCCCACATGGCATCCTGGTCACCAGACTGGGATAGCACAGCCTGGCTGGGTGCAGCACTGCTGGGTAAGGAACTGGCTGGATGGTGGCACCCAGAGAGTGGGGATCAAGGGCACAGTGTCCACCTGCAGACCAGTGCCAAGTGGCTCCCTCAGGGGTCAGTGCTGGCACCAGTGCTGTGGAACATCTCTGTCAGTGCCATGGGCAGAGCAATCAGTGCAGCCTCAGCAGGTGTGCAGCTGGCACCAAGCTGTGTGGCACAGGTGACTTGCTAGAGGGCAGGGACCCATCCAGAGGGAGCTGCACAGGCTGCAGAGCTGTGCCCAGGCCAACCTCAGGACATTCAGCAAGGCCAAGTGGAAGGTCCTGCACCTGGGTGGGAGCAATGCCAAGCACAGCTGCAGGCTGGGTGGGGAATGGCTGAGAGCAGCCCTGAGGAACAGCCCCTGGGGGTCTGGGCTGATGCAAAGCTCCACAGGAGCCTGCAGTGGGAGTGCAGCCCAGACACAAGCCTGTGCTGGGCTGCAGCCAGAGCAGTGTGGGCACAGGGCAAGGGAGGGGATTGTGCCCCTTGGCTCTGCTCTCCTCACACCCCACCTGCAGCCCTGGGGGCAGTTCTGGAGCCCCCAGCACAAGCAGCAGAGGGAAGTGTTGGAGGCAGTGCAGAGGAGGCCACCAAGATGCTGAGAGGGCTGCAGCAGCTCTGCTGTGAGGCCAAGCTGAGAGAGTTGGGGCTGTGCAGGCTGGAGAGGAGAAGGCTTTGAGGAGCCCTTGGAGTGGCCTTGCAGGATCTGCAGGGGGCTGCAGGAGGGCTGGGGAGGGACTATTGACAAGGTCTGGGAATGCCAGGAGGAGGAGGAATGGGTTTGAAGTGGCAGAGGGGAGATGTAAAGTGGATGATAGGAAGGAGTTGTTTGCAGTGAGGGTGGTGAGACACTGGCACAGGTTGCCCAGGGAGGTCGTGGGGCACAGAAGCACCCAGTGTGATCTTTGATCTTTGATCACATTGGGTGCTTCTGTGCTCCACGACCTCCCTGGAGGTGTTCAGGACCAGGCTGGATGAGGCCTTGAGCAACCTGTTCCAGTGGGAGGTGTCCCTGCCTATGGCAGGAGGTTGGAACTGGCTGAGCTTTGTGGTCTCTTCCAACCTAAACCATTCTATGGTTCTATGTCTTGGCTTCCCCTGCCCTCTGCCAGTCTTGGCTTGGGCTGCTCTCTGATCTGCTCAGGTGCAGAGCATCCTTTCTGTGGGGAAAGCCCCAGGGAGCACTGAGTGCCTGTCCTCACTGTGCCCAGGGCCAGCCCTTGCCTTTTGCTGCTTCCCCCCCCAGCCATTCTTTTGCTTTGTGCTGTGCAGTGCATTGGAAACTCACTGAGAGAGGAGAAGAAGTGTGATTGCTCTTGCACTCTGTGAAGAGGAGGAGGTTTGGCTGCTGCAGTCACTAAACCAGAGAGCTGTAAAGGCACCCTGGCTGCTTTCTCTAATTGCATTTAAGCCTTGGGCTCTTAATGCACAGCACAAGACTAATTATTGAAGTAATTATGATTGCCTTCTCTGCTGCACCATGTTTTTTTCCAAGGCCAGAGACATTTCTGGAGGCACAGTGTGGATCCTTGCTGGCAGCCTGGGAACAGTTTGACTGTCCTCACCTGGAATGAGTTCCTTCTTTCAAATCTCACTTGTCTGCTTCTTGACCTTGAAGAGAAAAAGCCACAAGGCTGTGTCAGGAGGCAGTTTTCTCTTCTTCACTCAGTGTATGCTGATTTCAGTGGCTGCCTTGCTGCTAAAGCTGCATTTCACCTCTTCTGAGGAACCTGCTGCTGGCTTAGGCTGAGCTTCACACAATCAGAATCACAGAATATCTTGGGATTCAATCCAGAGGCAGTATTTGACTTCCTCAGCTACCCAGAGACACAGTCCCTGCTCACAGAAAGCCATTCCCCCTCTCCATGCTCCCAGTTTACTGTGGAATCTTTAACATGCCCAAGAGCAGCAAGGAGCTGAGCACAGGGAGGTTGCCCAAGATGCCCTCTGAATGTCCCTTCCAACCCAGTGCAAGCTGTGATGCTGAGAATTTGGCTCCTGGAAAGATTTCAGTCGTGCATGCCTTGGTTCATAGAATCACAGGCTTGGAAGGGACCTCCAAAGCTCATCCAGTCCAACTCCCCCTGCACTCAGCAAGGACACCCCCCACCAGATCAGGTTGTGCAGAGCTCTGTCCAGCCTCACCTTGGATATCTGCAGGGAGGGGCTCCCAAGCACCTCCTGTGTGTATGGAGCTGTTTGCTGTGTTGCATGCCTTTGAGAGGAGCCAAAGGTCCTGTCTCTTTCTTGTCCAGTTAAAATGGATTATGTTGGGCTCTGAGGTTTAGTTGTATCCTCAGGCTCCTCTGAAGGGTGAGTAGAGTCTAGGACACATAACTGCTTTGAGAAGTAGTACTACAGGCATCCAAAGGAAGGCAGGTGAGAGGCCACCCCTGGAGTGCTGTGTCCAGTTCTGGGCTCCTCCATTGCAGAGAGATGCTGAGGTGCTGGAAGGTGTTTGGAGAAGGGCAGCAAGGCTGGGGAGGGGCCTGGAGCAGAGCCCTGTGAGGAGAGGCTGAGGGAGCTGGGGGTGTGCAGCCTGCAGCAGAGGAGGCTCAGGGCAGAGCTCATTGCTGTCTGCAGCTCCCTGCAGAGCAGGGTTAGACTGGAGCTGAGGAAGAAGTTCTTCAGCGTGAGGGTGGTGAGGCTCTGGAACAGGCTGCCCAGGGAGGCTGTGGCTGCATCCTGCCTGGGGGTGTTCAGGGCCAGGTTGGATGAGGTTGTTCAGTGCTGCAGGTGCAGTCTCAGCAGAGCAGAGCAGCAGAATCCCCTCCCTGAGCTGCTGCTCTCCTTGCTCTGGATGCAGCCAGCACATAGCTGCCTGCTGGGCTGCCAACAACCCTTGCTGGCTCCTGGGGAGTTTGTCAACCAACTGACACCCCCAGGTCCTTCTCCTTGAGACCATTCTCAAGCTACTCCTCACCTCCTCACCCATGACCTTTCCTTTGAGGAATAGGAGTGCCCAAAGGAGAACAGATCAAAGGTATGAAGAGGAAACTAATCTCTTATCCTGTTGTTGCTGTCTTCATTTTGAGCCTCTCTAAAGCCTGGCAGCCACAACCCCTCGGTGGTAGGGGGTACAGGTGCTGCAGCAGGAGCTGGGCAGGGGCAGGCTGGCTGGAAGGCTTCCCCCACCCCACATCAGCCCTGCTGCTGCAGGCTGTGTGCAGAACCGAGCCTGTTGGGCTGGGTGCTGCACAGGTGCTTTGTGAGCTGGCCTGGCTTAAGCACAGCCTGCAGAGTTATTGCTGCAATGAAAACTCAGGGATTGCCTTGCCTGTGTTTCAGAGCCCACATTAACCTCTTCTTTGCTGGGCTAGCCCATAGCTGCCAGCTGGCTTTCAAGCCAATGATTCCATTAGCCACGTTTCAATTAAGCAGGAGCACTGGAGAATGCTGATGGTGTTTTTTAGTGGGGCACTGGCAGCACTTCTTGCCCCTGTCGTTTATTCTCAGCTGATGAAATTACAGGGCTAAGCTGCTCGGGTTTCATGGCTACAGCCACTGAAATAGTTTCCAGTACAGAGCTCATAAATAACAGCAAGAGCCCTGCTGTGTCACCCTCCTGAGTCATGCTCTCAAAGCCTTTAAAATTCATGAATCAAACAAGGCAGAGGGAAAGCTTTCAGCTGCCTGCTTCAGTGGCTAATGAAATGAGGCTACAGTGTGAAGGAGGCAACCTGAAGTGTGCATTATTTCCTTGTTTGGCTTCAGGCACTGGAGATTCATCCTCTGGATACACTAAACGTGGCTAAGTTACAGCCCAGGATTAGCACAGGTACTTCTGCAGCCTGCAGGGAGGCTGGAGCCAGGTGGGGTTGGGCTCTGCTGCCAGGCAAGCAGCACCAGAAGAAGGGGACACAGCCTGAAGCTGTGCCAGGGCAGGTCTAGGCTGGATGTGAGGAGGAAGTTGCTGGCAGAGAGAGTGATTGGCATTGGAATGGGCTGCCCAGGGAGGTGGTGGAGTGGCTGTGGCTGGAGGTGTTGAAGCCAAGCCTGGCTGGGGCCCTGAGTGCCATGGTCTGGTTGGTTGGGCAGGGCTGGGTGCTAGGTTGGGCTGGCTGAGCCTGGAGCTCTCTTCCAGCCTGCTTGGTTCTGTGATCTGGAGTGTGTCCAGAGAAGGGCAACAAAGCTGGTGAAGGGACTGGAACACAAACCCTATGAGGAGAGGTTGAGGGAGCTGGGGGTGTGCAGCCTGCAGAAGAGGAGGCTCAGTGCAGAGCTCATTGCTGTCTACAACTACCTGCAGGGAGGCTGTAGCCAGGTGGGGGGTGGCCTCTTCTCCCAGACAACCAGCAACAGAACAAGGGGACACAGTCTCAAGCTGTGCCAGGGCAGGTCTAGGCTGGATGTGAGGAGGAAGTTATTGGCAGAGAGAGTGATTGGCATTGGAATGGGCTGCCCAGGGAGGTGGTGGAGGCACTGTCCCTGGAGATGTTCAAGCCAAGCCTGGCTGGGGCACTTAGTGCCATGGTCTGGTTGACTGGATAGGGCTGGGTGCTAGGTTTGACTGGATGAGTTTGGAGCTCTCTTCCAACCTGGTTGATTCTATGATTCTGTGATTCTGTGAGTCTGGTAGCCTTAGAGGAAGGTGACTGCCTCCTGCCACTGAGGAGAACAGTGTCCCAGGGGAAGGTCAGCTCTTTCCCAGTGGGATTGTCCCCCCATGCTCACTCAAGTCAGTCAACCTAATGCCTGCAAACTGCAAGGGCCACAACTCGGTGCAGCTGTTACACGCAGCATCATCCAGCTGCATGTGGGTTTGGTCCTGCAGAGCCCAGGAATGGATTCCAGTTTACATTCCCTGCAGAGGGACCTGGCCAGGCTGGATGGGTGGGCAGAGGCCAATGGGATGAGATTGAACAAGGCCAAGGGCAGGGTTCTGCACTTTGGCCACAACAACCCCAAGCAGCACTAGAGGCTGGGGCCAGAGTGGCTGAGAGCATCCAGGAGGAAAGGGACCTGGGGGTACTGATAGAGAGTAGGCTGAAGATGAGGCAGCAGTGTGCCCAGGTGGCCAAGAAAGCCAATGGCATCCTGGCCTGCATCAGGAGCAGTGTGGCCAGCAGGACAAGGGAGGTTATTCTTCCCCTGTGCTCAGCACTGCTCAGGCCACACCTTGAGTGCTGTGTCCAGTTCTGGGCTCCTCAATTCAAGAGAGATGTTGAGGTGCTGGAAGGTGTCCAGAGAAGGGCAACAAAGCTGGTGAGGGGCCTGGAGCACAAACCCTATGAGGAGAGGCTGAGGGAGCTGGGCCTGTTTAGCCTGGAGAAGAGGAGGCTCAGGGGTGATCTTATTACTGTCTACAACTACCTGAAGGGGCATTGTAGCCAGGTGGGGGGTGGCCTCTTCTGCCAGGCAACCAGCAATAGAACAAGGGGACACAGTCTCAAGTTGTGCCAGGGCAGGTCTAGGCTGGATGTTAGGAGGAAGTTGTTGGCAGAGAGAGTGATTGGCATTGGAATTGGCTGCCCAAGGAGGTGGTGGAGGCACCGTCCCTGGAGGTGTTGCAGCCAAGCCTGGCTGAGGCACTTAGTGCCATGGTCTGGTTGATTGGCTAGGGCAGGGTGCTAGGTTGGACTGGATGATCTTGGAGGTCTCTTCCAACCTGGTTGATTCTGTGATTCTAATCATTCTTCTTCTATGATTCATTCTGTTCCTCTCCTGGGCTATTGCCATTTCCCTCTGCAGGTGCCAGCTTGTACGATGACCTCAGTAAATACTTCTGGTTTCATCACTCTGAAGGGGACACAATGACAGTTCAAGACCCAAAGGAGATGAACCTCTGTGCTGCTGTTTGGGCTGTTGTCTCCTGTGTCGTTGCTGACATGGAGGAGATGTTGCCAAGGTAATAAAGAAGCAAGAAAGAAGATTCCTGTTGTTTCCTAAAGCCTGGGAGTCCACCAAGGCATGTGGGCCACAGCTGTGGGACATGCTGCTTTCCTACTCTGCTCTGGCACACTACTGTGTCCCTTTCCCTTCCAACATGTGCTCTGTGCCACTTTCTTCCTGGGCTTTTCTGAGTCCATTCAGGATTTCTCACTGAAAATGTCTTCTTTTGGTGACTTCTCTCCAGTGTCTGCTGAAGGGAGGATGTCCTGCTGCCCATCTGCATGCAGAGGGATGCTGTGCAGCAGGGAAAATGCACCAAATAAATCTCTGGCAGCAGAATGATGAATGTGTTGAGTTACTGCTCAGGTTCCTGCCTTTCACTCTGTGCATCAGGAGGTTCAACAAGACCAAGTGCAAGGTCCTGCAGCTGGGTCAGGGCAAGGCCAAGCACCAATGCAGGTTGGGCAATGAGTGGCTGGAGAGCAGCCCTGAGGAGAGGGACCTGGGGGTGCTGCTGGAGGAGAAGCTCAGCAGGAGCCAGCAGTGTGCACTTGCAGCCCAGAGAGCAAGCAGAGCCTGGGCTGCAGCAGCAGAAGTGTGGGCAGCAGGGCCAGGGAGGGGACTCTGCCCCTCTGCTGTGCTCTGCTCTGCTGAGACCCCACCTGGAGTCCTGCATCCAGCTCTGGAGCCCCTGGGCCAAGAGGGCTGTAGAGATGCTGGAGAGTGTCCAGAGCAGGGCCAGGAGGATGCTGAGAGGCTGCAGCAGCTCTGCTGTGAGCACAGAGTGAAAGAGTTGGGGCTGTGCAGGCTGGAGCAGAGGAGGCTCCCAGGGGACCTTCTTGTGGCCTGCCAGCACCTGAAGGGGGCACCAAAATGCTGGGGAGGGACTTTTGAGGCTGTGAGGGAGTGTCAGGAGTGGGGGGAATGGAGCAGAGGTGGAGGTGGGGAGAGTGAGGCTGGAGGTGAGGAGGAAGTTGTTGAGCAGGAGAGTGGTGAGAGGCTGGAATGGGTTGCCCAGGGAGGTGGTTGAGGCCCCATGGCTGGAGGTGTTTGAGGCCAGGCTGGCTGAGGCTGTGTGCAGCCTGCTCTAGGGTAGGGTGTCCCTGGGCATGGCAGGGGGGTTGGCACTGGCTGCTCCTTGTGCTCCCTTCAACCCTGACTGACTCTGTGGTTAGAATGCAGTAGAGTCACACCACTACTGTTATTGACATCATTTTACTCTTTCAATGCTATATACAATACTGTTGATGTAAATTGTATTAATGCCATGCTGGTGATGATGCTGCAGTTTGTGTGCAGGTTTTAGGTGGTAAGTCTGTAGGACAAACTCATCTTGGCTGGTTTAATGGTGGTAGATGATAAAATGGTCAAATAAAAGTTAACATGCTGAAAGAACAAAGCTGTTAATAGGTCACAGAATGGCTCAGGTTGGAAGAGACCACAGAGATCATCCACTCCAAACTCCCTGCCATGAGCAGGGACACCTCTCAAGTAGACTCAGCTGCTCAAAGCCTCATCCAACCTGGCCTTGGACACCTCCAGGCAGGAGGCAGCCACAGCCTCCCTGGGCAGCTTATTCCAGAGTCTCACCAGCCTCACACTGAGGAACTTCTTCCTCAGTTCCAGTCTAACTCTGCTCTGCCTCAGCTTCAAACCATTCTCCCTTGGCCTGGCTCTAGAGGAAAAGTTTCTGCATCCTTCCTGTACTTTCCTTCAGGCATTGGCAGGCAGCTCTAAGGTTCCCCTCAAGACTTCTCCAGGCTGAACAGCCTCAGCTTGGCCTCATTCAGGTCCCTCTGCTGAATCTTGATAAAGGCTGCTTGGTGGGTGACTCAGCTAACCCAGGAGACAGAGGACAGGCAGGCAGCCACAGCACTGCAGATCACACAGAGAGTGGTTGGCATTGGAATGGGCTGCCCAGGGAGGTGGTGGAGTGGCCGTGGCTGGAGGTGTTGCAGCCAAGCCTGGCTGGGGCACTTAGTGCCATGGTCTGGTTGGTTGGGCAGGGCTGGGTGCTAGATTGGGCTGACTGAGCTTGGAGCTCTCTTCCAGCCTGCTTGATCCTATGATCCCATGATCTCTGTGGCTCTGCAGGCCCCTCCTGGGGACAGCTGAGTGTCCTTCGCTCCGTGGTAGAGGAGGTGCCATAGGGCTGTGCAGCAAGTTCTGCAGGGCACTTTTTGCTCTGAAGTGCCAGGATGGCTCAGAAGGGGCATCACAGCTGTGATTTGTGACCTTCATCCCCTGCCAGCTGATGTCCAGCGTGGGAGAGCAGCTTCTGATTCTGACTTCTGAAGCCATTCCCTGCTGCTCTTGCCCTGCTGCTTGCTGGCAGCTGGGCAGGAGGATTCACAGCTTGCACTGGGTTGGGAGGGACCCTCAAAAGGCATCTTGGGCAACCCCCTGCACTCAGCAGGGACACCTCCAACTAGAGCAGGCTTTGCAGGGCCACATCCATCCTGGTCCTGAATGCCTCCAGCCATGGGGCCTCAGCCACAGCCCTGGGCAGCCTGTGCCAGGATTTCACCCCTCTCACTGTGCACAGCTTCCTCCTGCTGTCCAACCTAACTCTGCCCTGCTCCAGTTTCATACCACTGCCCTTCTCCTATCCCCACAGGCCCTTCTGAACAGTCCCTCCCCAGCCTGCCTGTAGGTCCCCTTCAGATGCAGAAATGCAGCTCTAAGATCTGCCCAGATCTTTCCCTTCTCCAGGTCGAGCAGCTCCAACTCTCTCAGCCTGTCTTCACAGCAGAGCTGCTGCAGCCCTCTGAGCATCTTGCTGGCCTCCTCTGGACCCACTCCATCATATTCATGTCCCTCTTGTGTTGTGGTCTCCAGAGCTGGGCAGAGCACTGCAGGTGAGGTCTGACCACGCTGGTGTGTGCACATGGGTGGGGGAATTCACCTGGGGATTAGATTCTTGCTTACTTTGTTGGGTCTTTTGGTTTGGTTGGGGTTTGGTTTATTTTCCTGCTCAGAGTTCATGAACACTCAGATGAGCTTCAGGCATACCTGTGGAGAAGGCAGAGCTGGTGTTGGGGGGGGGGGGGGATATTTTAAGGGATATGATTCCTGCTCATTTCTTTATGCTGTGACCCTTGCTTGTGGTCTTAAGTTCTACAACTTGCTGATGTGAAGAGCTGCTGCAGTACAACCAAGAAGAAAGAGCCAATGGGAGGAACAAGATCACACCCAAAGGCAGGCAGTCCCTGGAGCTGTGCAGCACTTCTGCAGCTGGTGACTGGCTGAGTGATGAACCATTGCAGGGTTAGTGCCAGCAGATCTGTTTGCCATGGCAATGGCAGCTTTATGTCACAGCTGTTAAGCATTGTGGTCTTCCCTTCAATAGTCCTAGGAACACAAAAGCTGAAACAGTACTGAAATAAAGTTAACCTGGAGTGCACCAAGAAAAGTGTCCAGGGAGGTTCTCCTGCCCCTCTGCTCTGCCCTGCTGAGACCTGGAATACTGTGTCCAGTTTTGGGCTCCCCAGTTCAAGAGAGACAGGGATCTGCCAGGGAGAGTCCCAACAGAGAGCCACAAGGAGGATTGGAAGACTTAAGTATCTCTGCTAGGAAGAAAGCCTGAGAGCCCTGGGGCTGCTTAGTCTGCAGAGGAGAAGGCTGAGAGGGGATCAAGAGCTGAGAGCCAGGAGGAAGGTGTTGGTCTCTTTTTTGGTGGCTCCCAGTGATAGGACAAGGAACAACAGGCACAAGCTGGAGCACAGGAGGTCCCACCTCAATGCCAGGAGAAATTTTGAGGTTGGCAGAGCTCTGGAGCAGACTGCCCAGAGAGATTGTGGATTTTCCTTCTCTGGAGGCTTTCAAACCCACCTGGATGTGTTCCTCTGTGACCTGCCCTTGAGTGATGCTGCTCTGGCAGAGGGGTTGGACTGGAAGAGCTCTGGAGGTCCCTTCCAACTCCTAGTATTTTCTGATTCTAAGACAGACCATGTGTAGATTTCCTTCCAGTGAACCAAATCACTCAGCTTTGGACTAGATTGCTCTTTGCCTGTGAAGATTGTGAACTGAGTTCATAGAATCATGGAGTCAAGCAGACTGGAAGAGAGCTCCAAGCTCAGCCAGCCCAACCTAGCACCCAGCCCTGCCCAACCAACCAGACCATGGCACTAAGTGCCCCAGCCAGCCTTGGCTGCAACACCTCCAGGCACAGCTACTGCACCACCTCCCTGGGCAGCCCATTCCAATGCCAATCACTCTCTCTGCCAGCAACTTCCTCCTCACATCCAGCCTAGACCTGCCCTGGCACAGCTTGAGGATGTGTCCCCTTCTTCTGTTGCTGGTTGCCTGGCAGCAGAGCCCAACCCCACCTGGCTCCAGCCTCCCTGCAGGCAGCTGCAGACAGCAATGAGCTCTGCCCTGAGCCTCCTCTGCTGCAGGCTGCACACCCCCAGCTCCCTCAGCCTCTCCTCACAGGGCTCTGCTCCAGGCCCCTCCCCAGCCTTGCTGCCCTTCTCCAAACACCTTCCAGCACCTCAGCATCTCTCTTCAATTCAGGAGCCCAGAACTGGACACAGCACTGCAGGGGTGGCCTGAGCAGTGCTGAGCACAGGGGCACAAGAACCTCCCTTGTCCTGCTGCCCACACTGCCCAGGATGCCATTGGGTCTGCTGCCCACCTGGGCACACTGCTGCCTCCTCTTCAGCTCCTCTCTGCCAGCACCCCCAGCTCCCTCTCTGCCTGCCTGCTCTCAGCCTCTCTGTTGACAGAGCAGCAGTAATACTTCAATACATTTCCCAAACTGTCCCTCTTAAATAAACATGTTCTTCAAGTCATTACCAACCTCTTCTGCATAGGCTGAGGAGGGAAGCCCCTGGGTAGCTTTTCTTCTGTGCTACAGCTCAAAGCTTTCAGGCATACCTACAGAGGCCAGGAGATAATTCATCCAGCAGAGCAGGCCACAGAAAAAGTGCTGCTGAAAAGTCTCTTTTCAGTGCTGCATTATGCAACAGAGGTGATTGTGCCAGTAACAAGAGAAGAAATGCAAGACAGGAAACTGAGTTGGTGCTTCTGTCTTGACAGATGAAAGACAAAAGCAGCTCTGCTGTGAGGCCAGGCTGAGAGAGTTGGGGCTGTGCAGGCTGGAGAGGAGAAGGATTGGAGGAGCCCTTGGAGTGGCCTTGCAGGATCTGCAGGGGGCTGCAGGAGGGCTGGGGAGGGACTATTGACAAGGTCTGGGAATGCCAGGAGGAGGAGGAATGGGTTTGAAGTGTCAGAGGGGAGATGGAAAGTGGATGTTAGGAAGAAGTTGTTTGCAGTGAGGGTGGTGAGAGACTGGCACAGGTTGCCCAGGGAGGTTGTGGAGCACAGAATCACCCAATGAGATCTTTGATCACATCAGGTAGTTCTCTTCTCCATAACCTCCCTGGAGGTGTCCAGGACCAGGTTAGATGGTGAGAGCTGTTCAAGTGAGAGCTGTTCCTGCCTGTGGCAGGGGGTTGGAACTGGCTGAGCTTTGAGGCCCCTTCCAACCTAACCCATTCTCTGATTCTATGATTCTCTGGTATTAATGGAGTTCCACTGCCTCATTCTGTGATTGAGTTCTGGGTGATGCCACCAAACTTTGACCTCTCTTAAAATACTTAAAGGCAAAGAAAAGAGAGCTGCTTCCTGGACCCACAGAATCATAGAATCACAGAACCAAGCAGGTTGGAAGAGACCTCCAAGTTCCTCCAATCCAACCTAGCACCCAGCCCTGGCCAATCATAGAATCATCCAATCACAGAACCAAGCAGGTTGGAAGAGACCTCCAAGTTCCTCCAATCCAACCTAGCACCCAGCCCTGGCCAATCATAGAATCATCCAATCACAGAACCAAGCAGGTTGGAAGAGACCTCCAAGCTCCTTCAGTCCAACCTAGCACCCAGCCCTGGCCAATCATAGAATCATCCAATCACAGAACCAAGCAGGTTGGAAGAGACCTCCAAGCTCCTTCAGTCCAACCTAGCACCCAGCCCTGGCCAATCATAGAATCATCCAATCACAGAACCAAGCAGGTTAGAGGAGACCTCCAAGCTCCTCCAGTCCAACCTAGCACCCAGCCCTGGCCAATCATAGAATCATCCAATCACAGAACCAAGCAGGTTGGAAGAGACCTCCAAGTTCCTCCAATCCAACCTAGCACCCAGCCCTGGCCAATCATAGAATCATCCAATCACAGAACCAAGCAGGTTGGAAGAGACCTCCAAGCTCCTTCAGTCCAACCTAGCACCCAGCCCTGGCCAATCATAGAATCATCCAATCACAGAACCAAGCAGGTTGGAGGAGACCTCCAAGCTCCTTCAGTCCAACCTAGCACCCAGCCCTGGCCAATCACCCAGACCATGGCACTAAGTGCCCCAGCCAGGCTTGACTTCAACACCTCCAGGGCCTGCAAACATCCCTGGCTGTGTCTTTAGTTAGTATTCTTCCTCCCATCCCCTGCACCATCTGAGATGCTTCCATTTGCCATGAGTAAGTATCAAACTGATCTTGATATCTGTATCTGTCTCATGAAATATACATCCCAGCTCAGTGTGCCCAAATGATTAATGCACTGCTGTGTAACCATTAGCATAAAGCCCTCATCACTGCCCAGGCTGCAAATGTTACCACTAATTGCTGGTTGAAGTGAGCAATGTTTTTCTGCCTGGGAATTAATGGTGCCTGCACCACAGCTCCTGGATGGGAACATTCAGCACTTGGTGGAGGAGCTGCATTCATTGACCTGTTCTTGCCTCTTTTCTGCTGAGGAATAGGAGAGCCTGATCATAGGAGGGAGTGTTCTTTAGGACATGCTCCATTTGCTCTTTGAGGAGGTACCAAGGAGGGGGCTGGATGTTGCTGGGCACAGGCTGCATGCAGTAACAGTGGGCAGCCTGTGCAGAGAGGTCTGTGGTGGCCAAGAGAGCCAATGGCATCCTGGGCTGGCTCAGGAGCAGTGTGGCCAGCAGGACAAGGGAGGTTATTCTGCCCCTGTACTCAGCACTGCTCAGGCCGCACCTGGAGTGCTGTGTCCAGTTCTGGGCCCCTCAATTCAAGAGAGATGCTGAGGTGCTGGAAGGTGGCCCAGGAAGGCCATGGGTGCCCCTTGCCTGGAAGTGTTCAAGGCCAGGCTGGATGCAACCTGCTGTAGTGAAGACCTGCCCTAGGTGATCCTACTGCATCCAGTTCTGGGCTCCTCAGTCCAACAGAGATGTTGAGGTGCTGGAAGGTGTCCAGAGCAGGGCAGCAAGGCTGGGGAGGGGCCTGGAGCAGAGCCCTGTGAGGAGAGGCTGAGGGAGCTGGGGGGGTGCAGCCTGCAGCAGAGGAGGCTCAGGGCAGAGCTGATTGCTGCCTGCAGCTGCCTGCAGGGAGGCTGTAGCCAGGTGGGGTTGGGCTCTGCTGCCAGGCACCCAGCACCAGAAGAAGGGGACACAGCCTGGAGCTGTGCCAGGGCAGGTCTAGGCTGGATGTGAGGAGGAAGTTGCTGGCAGAGAGAGTGATTGGCATTGGAATGGGCTGCCCAGGGAGGTGGTGGAGTGGCCGTGGCTGGAGGTGTTGCAGCCAAGCCTGGCTGGGGCACTTAGTGCCATGGTCTGGTTGGTTGGGCAGGGCTGGGTGCTAGGTTGGGCTGGCTGAGCTTGGAGGTGATCTGCTGGAGAGCAGCCCTGTGGAGAGGGCCCTGGGGTGCTGGTGGCTAACAAGTTGCCCATGGCACAGCAATGTGCCCTGCTGGCCAGGAAGGCCAATGGGGTCCTGGGGTGCATTAGCAGGAGTGTGTGCAGCAGATCCAGGGAGGTTCTCCTGCCCCTCTGCTCTGCCCTGCTGAGACCTCATCTTGAATCCTGTGTTCAGTTTTGGGCTCCCCAGTTGCAGAGGGACAGGGATCTGCTGGAGAGGGTCCAGCAGAGGGCTGTGAGGATGATGAGGGGACAGGAGGGCATGGCTGATGAGGAGAGGCTGAGGGCCCTGGGGCTGCTTAGTCTGGAGAAGAGAAGACTGAGAGGGGACTTGATAAATGTTTATAAGTATCAGAGGGCTGCCAGGAGTGGGGGACAGGCTCTGCTCACTGCTGCCTGGGACAGGACAAGCAGCAATGGATGGAAGCTGCAGCACAGGAGGTTCCAGCTCAGCACAAGGGGGAACTTCTTTGCTGGAAGGGTCCCAGAGCCCTGGCACAGGCTGCCCAGAGAGGCTGTGGAGTCTCCTTCTGTGGAGCCTCTCCAGGCCTGTCTGGATGTGTTCCTGTGTGATGTGTGTCAGATAGGATTGTCCTGCTCTGGCAGGGGTTGGACTGGATGATCTCCTTGGGTCCCTTCCAACCCCTGACATTCTGTGTGCCTGGCATCCTGTGAGGTGTCTTCCAACCTGGTTGATTCCATGACTCAGTGATCTCTAGGGTTCCACTCCAACCCCTGGCTCTCTGTGCTTGCTCCAAAGCAGGTCAGAAACCCCTGCCTCTGCAAACTGAAAGTGCTGAGCTGTTGCTCCTGTGGCTGTTGGCAAGCCTGAGGCCATCAGTATGCTGAGCTTCATGAAAGGCATCTCTGGAAAGTGAGTCATAAGGCATTTGACCATGGAAACTTGAGCAGGCATAAATCATTGCAGGGTTTCTGAATGGCAGTAAAATGTTGACAGCTTCTCCCCTGTAAATTGCTGGTGAAGGAAGCAGGGGAAGCTATAAATAGCCCTGAGAGAATGCAGGCTTCCCTTCAGCTGTGCTTCCCAGTGCTGCCTTCTGCACTGCAGCTGTTTTAAGCCTCTCTGATGGAGCCTGAACCTTTACCTTGAAGCTTCAAGAAGTAAATTCACAGGCAGTAAATCCCTGCATGCTTTTCCTGCAGTGATAATGAGGAGGTAGCTCTGCTGGGGTCTTGTTCTGGTGTGGGCATTGCTGTCCCTCCAAGCAGGAGCCCCTCCTGGCTCTCTGTCAAAGCTACTAGAGGCATTCATTCAGCCTGCAGGAGAGAAGGCTCCAGGAAGACCTAATAGCAGCCTTTCAGTGGGCTACAGAGAAGGCTGCAAAGGGATTGCCTTGGCAAGGAGGTTGGATGAGGCACTTAGTGCCATGGTCTAGGCTAGGTTGGACTGGATGAGCTTGGAGGTCTCTTCCAACCTGCTTGATTCTATGGCTCTGTGGTCTCTGGAGGTCCCTTCCAGCCTCTGTGATTCTGTGACTTTGCAAAGGCCTCCAGTGACAGGATGAGGGCAGTGGTTTGAAATGAGGGCCATGAAGATGCTGAGAAGGCTGCAGCAGCTCTGCTCTGAGCACAGGCTGAGTTGGGGCTGTGCAGGCTGGAGAGGAGAAGGCTTGGAGGAGCCCTTGGAGTGGCCTTGCAGGATCTGCAGGGGGCTGCAGGAGGGCTGGGGAGGGACTATGGACAAGGTCTGAGAATGCCAGGAGGAGGAGGAATGGGTTTGAAGTGGCAGAGGGGAAGTTGAAAGTGGATGTTAGGAAGAAGTTGTTTGCAGTGAGGGTGTTGAGACACTGGCACAGGTTGCCCAGGGAGGTCGTGGAGCACAGAATCACCCAATGTGATCTTTGATCACATTGGGTGATTCTGTGCTCCACGACCTCCCTGGAGATGTTCAAGGCCAGGTTGGATGAGACCTTGAGCAACCTGTTCTAGTGGGAGGTGTCCCTGCCTGTGGCAGGAGGTTGGAGCTGGCTGAGCTTTGAGGTCCCTTCCAACCTAACCCATTCCATGAGTCTAATAGCAGATGTAAATTGGATGTTAGGACAAACTCTGCCCCATGAGTGTGCTGGAACACTGCAGCAGGTTGCCCAAGGAGTTAGCTGAGATCACATCCCTGGAGATGCTTAAGGTGAGGCTGCACAAGGCTCTGAGCATCCTGCTCTAACAGAGGGGGTTGGACTGGATGACCTTGGGAGGTCCCCTCCAACTCAAACCAGGCTGATTCTGTGAAGATCACTGCTCAGAGCAGGAGTCAGTGACCTGCTCACTTGGCCTTTTCCTATACCACTGATGGAGGCTTACCCCAGGAAGCCTTTCTGCTGATCCCCTGGGTGCAGAGGTCCCTTGCATCCATGCCTCTGCAGGACTCAAATGAGAGGGGAGCTGTCATGCTTGGTGACTCCTTTTTCCCTCCAGTGCTGGAGGTTCAGAAGGAGCCCAGGGTCAGAGGCTCTTTTTCCCCCCCCTGCAATGCTGATGGTTCAGAAGGAGCCCAGGGTCAGAGGCTCTCTTTTCTTCCCTCCAATGCTGGAGGTTCAGAGGGAGCCCAGGGTCAGAGGCTCTCTTTTCTTCCCTCCAATGCTGGAGGTTCAGAGGGAGCCCAGGGTCAGAGGCTCTCTTTTCTTCCCTCCAATGCTGGAGGTTCAGAGGGAGCCCAGGGTCAGAGGCTCTCTTTTTTCCCCCCTCCAGTGCTGGAGGTTCAGAGAGAGCCCAGGGTCAGAGGCTCTCTTTTCTTCCCTCCAATGCTGGAGGTTCAGAGAGAGCCCAGGGTCAGAGGCTCTCTTTTTTCCCCCCTCCAATGCTGGAGGTTCAGAGGGAGCCCAGGGTCAGAGGCTCTCTTTTCTTCCCTCCAATGCTGGAGGTTCAGAGAGAGCCCAGGGTCAGAGGCTCTCTTTTCCCTCCTCCAATGCTGGAGGTTCAGAGAGAGCCCAGGGTCAGAGGCTCTCTTTTCTTCCCTTCAATGCTGGAGGTTCAGAGAGAGCCCAGGGTCAGAGGCTCTCTTTTCCTCCCTCCAATGCTGGAGGTTCAGAGAGAGCCCAGGGTCAGAGGCTCTCTTTTCCTCCCTCCAATGCTGGAGGTTCAGAAGGAGCCCAGGGTCAGAGGCTCTCTTTTTTCCCCCCTCCACTGCTGGAGGTTCAGAGGGAGCCCAGGGTCAGAGGCTCTCTTTTCCCTCCTCCAATGCTGGAGGTTCAGAGGGAGCCCAGGGTCAGAGACTCTCTTTTCCCTCCTCCAATGCTGGAGGTTCAGAGGGAGCCCAGGGTCAGAGGCTCTCTTTTCCCTCCTCCAATGCTGGAGGTTCAGAGAGAGCCCAGGGTCAGAGGCTCTCTTTTCCTCCCTCCAATGCTGGAGGTTCAGCGAGAGCCCAGGGTCAGAGGCTCTCTTTTCCCCCTCCAATGCTGGAGGTTCAGAGAGAGCCCAGGGTCAGAGGCTCTCATTTTTTCCCCTCTCCAATGCTGGAGGTTCAGAGGGAGCCCAGGGTCAGAGGCTCTCTTTTCCCTCCTCCAATGCTGGAGGTTCAGAGAGAGCCCAGGGTCAGAGGCTCTCATTTTTTCCCCTCTCCAATGCTGGAGGTTCAGAGGGAGCCCAGGGTCAGAGGCTCTCTTTTCCTCCCTCCAATGCTGGAGGTTCAGAGGGAGCCCAGGGTCAGAGGCTCTCTTTTCTTCCCTCCAATGCTGGAGGTTCAGAAGGAACCCAGGGTCAGAGGCTCTCTTTTTTCCCCCTCCAATGCTGGAGGTTCAGAGAGAGCCCAGGGTCAGAGGCTCTCTTTTCTTCCCTCCAATGCTGGAGGTTCAGAAGGAGCCCAGGGTCAGAGGCTCTCTTTTTTCCCCCTCCAATGCTGGAGGTTCAGAGAGAGCCCAGGGTCAGAGGCTCTCTTTTCCTCCCTCCAATGCTGGAGGTACAGAGAGAGCCCAGGGTCAGAGGCTCTCTTTTCCTCCCTCCAATGCTGGAGGTTCAGAAGGAGCCCAGGGTCAGAGGCTCTCTTTTCCTCCCTCCAATGCTGGAGGTACAGAGAGAGCCCAGGGTCAGAGGCTCTCTTTTCCCTCCTCCAATGCTGGAGGTTCAGAGGGAGCCCAGGGTCAGAGGCTCTCTTTTCCCTCCAGTGCTGGAGGTTCAGAGGGAGCCCAGGGTCAGAGGCTCTCTTTTCCCCCTCCAATGCTGGAGGTTCAGAGGGAGCCCAGGGTCAGAGGCTCTCTTTTCCTCCCTCCAATGCTGGAGGTTCAGAGGGAGCCCAGGGTCAGAGGCTCTCTTTTCCCTCCAGTGCTGGAGGTTCAGAGGGAGCCCAGGGTCAGAGGCTCTCTTTTCCCCCTCCAATGCTGGAGGTTCAGAGGGAGCCCAGGGTCAGAGGCTCTCTTTTCCTCCCTCCAATGCTGGAGGTTCAGAGGGAGCCCAGGGTCAGAGGCTCTTCTTTTGCCCTCCCAAGTAGCCTGAGTTTTAGCTCAAAGTGCAGCACTTGCAGTCTGTGAGCCTGGGCTTTGCAGTGGATTTGTCACCAAGCTCTGATACATTTCATGTTCCATATCTGAGCCTTTCAGAACTGTGTCTAAACAAGGCAGGCACAGTCAGGGCTGTCAGCAGAGCCCTTGACAAGATCTTCAAAGCAAGGAGCTGGCTAAACATTTGCTGTGCCTGCTCTATTAGGTGTCAAGGAAGGTTTTTATCCCTCCCTGCTCTCTGGAGTGATGGATGGGGGGGATGTGAGTGCTCTGTGTTTCTGCAGCAGCTACTCTGGGGGCTTCAGACTTGAGGTGTAGGATTGTGAGAGACATCAGGATCTGGGGAGCTGCAAATGCAGCAGCTTTGTTTATTGGCAGAGCAGTGGCTGAGCCTTTAAAAGAGAAGTGCAAGAGCTTGGCCCTGCTTGCAGCAAGGTTTTGCTGACCAGCTGAAGCTTTGAAAGACCTCTGCTGCTTTCTTGCTGTAAACTGACAGAGTGAAGTTCAGGCTTGTCTTGTTGGCTTTTCTTTCACCTCACCACATTTAGGTTCTTCCATGGAAAAACCTCCACCAGCCCAGGTTGAAGTAACTGTAGGGAGAGGGTCCAGGGTTGCTGTGATTTACACTGGCTTCAAGTATCATAGACTTGCTCAGGGTGGGAGGGACCTCAGAGGTCATCTACTCCAACCCATGGGCAGGGACACCTCTCAACTGGACTTGGCTGCTCAAGGCCCCATCCAGCCTGGCCTTGAACACCCCCAGGAAAGAGGCAGCCACAACCTCCCTGGGCAGCCTGTTCCAGAGTCTCACCAGCCTCACACTGAAGAACTTCTTCCTCAGCTCCAGTCTAACCCTGCTCTGCCTCAGCTTCAAAGCAAGGCACTGTCCCTGGAGGTGTCCAGGAAAAGCCTGGATGAGGCACTTGGTGCCATGGTCTGGTTGACTGGATAGGGCTGGGTGCTAGGTTGGGCTGGATGAGCTTGGAGCTCTCTTCCAACCTGCTTGATTCTATGATTCTATTCTATGATTCTATACATACCCTTAGGAACTCACAAGTCCCTCTGCAGCCTTCCTGCAGGATCCCTTCAGGCACTGGCAGGCAGCTCTAAGGTCCCCCTGGACCCTTCTCTGGGCTGCACCCCCCCAGCTCCCTCAGCCTGTCCTCACAGCAGAGCTGCTTCAGCCCTTGGACCATCTTTGTGGCCTCCTCTGGACTCACTCCAGCACCTCTGAGTCCTCTCTTCTGCTGGGGACAGCAGCACTGGAGGCAGCATTGGAGGTGAGGTCTCAGCAGAGCCCAGGGGCAGAACCCCCTCTTTAGCCCTGGAGTCTCTGGCTGCAGCCAGCACACAGCTGCCTGCTGGGCTGCATGAGGGCACTGCTGGCTCCTGGGGAGCTGCTCAGCACCCAACACCTCCAAGCCTCTTTCTTCAGAGCTGCTCTCAACCCACTCTGCACCCAGCCTGGCTTTGTGCCTGGGGCTGGCCTGACCTAACTGCAGCCCCTTGCACTTGCTGCTGGCACTGCCCCACTCTCCAGCCTGTCAAGCTGAAGCAGCAGAGGTTGCAGCTTCAGGGCAGCATTGGTCCTTGGGCAGGCATTTCTGTGGAGCCTTTAGGTGCTGGGTGTTGTGTGCTGCACCAGAGCCAGCAGTCCCATGAGACTCTTCTTTTTCCTACTGATACCCTCCATAAGAGTTCTCCTGCTGCCTTTGACCTCCAACATTCTAACAAGCTCTGAACTCCACTGCCATGTTGGGAAAGATTCCTTTCTGGCCACATAATTATTTTCCCTCTTAAAATAAGCTCAGCCTGGTGGTTTTTTGACTTAATAAAGCAGGAACTCCCAAGTTCTGATTTCTGCCTTGGTAACCTTCTTGCTGGGAGGTCTTGGCACACCCTAAAGCTTCTGTGCAGGTTTAAATTGGCAACAGTGGACTAAACCTTGGTCCAGTTCCTGGCTTGGAGGCGTGGGACAGTGTTTGCTCTAGTGAGGTGTCCTCTGTCTTCAGCTGCAACCTGGAAACAGCTGGAGTTGGGGCATCTTTGGCTGACTGGAGAGGTCCCTGAAGACTGGGAGCTGCTAATGTGATCCCATCCACAAGAAGGACTGGAAGGAGGAAGTGGGAAATGACAGAGCTGTCAGCCTGACCTCAGTGCCAGGCAGAGTCATGGAACAGGTTGTCTTGAGTACCACTACAGAGCAGCTACAGGATGGCCAAGGGATCAGGCCAGGAAGGGCAGGTCCTGCCTGACCAACCTGATCTACTTTTGTGATCAGGTTCCTGCCTGGTGAATGTGGGGCAGGCTGTGGATGGAGTCTGCCTGGGCTGCAACAAAGCCTTTGACACTGTCTGCCACAAGCAGCTCCTGGCACAGCTGGCAGCTCATGGCTTGGACAGATTCACTTTGTGCTGGGTCAGGAACTGGCTGGAAGGCTGGAGCCAGAGAGTGGTGGTGAATGGTGCCAATTGGTAGCTGTCACTACTGGTGTGCCCCAGGGATCAGTGCTGGGCACAGTCCTGTTCAATGCCTTTATTGATCATCTGGAGCAGGAGATCGAGTCCAGAGCAGCAAGTTTGCAGATGACACCAAGCTAGCAGCAGCTGTGGAGCTGCTGGAGGGGAGGAGAGCCCTGCAGAGGGACCTGGCCAGGCTGGATGGGTGGGCAGAGGCCAATGGGATGAGACTGAACAAGGCCAAGTGCAGGGTTCTGCACTTTGGCCACAACAACCCCAAGCAGCACTACAGGCTGGGAACAGAGTGGCTGAGAGCAGGCAGGCAGAGAGGGAGCTGGGGGTGCTGGGAGAGAGGAGCTGAAGAGGAGGCAGCAGTGCCCAGGTGGGCAGCAGAGCCAATGGCATCCTGGGCTGGCTCAGGAGCAGTGTGGGCAGCAGGACAAGGGAGGTTCTTGTGCCCCTGTGCTCAGCACTGCTCAGGCCACCCCTGGAGTGCTGTGTCCAGTTCTGGGCTCCTCCATTGCAGAGAGATGCTGAGGTGCTGGAAGGTGTTGAGAGAAAGGGCAGCAAGGCTGGGGAGGGTCCTGGAGCAGAGCCCTGTGAGGAGAGGCTGAGGGAGCTGGGGGTGTGCAGCCTGCAGCAGAGGAGGCTCAGGGCAGAGCTCATTGCTGCCTGCAGCTGCCTGCAGGGAGGCTGTAGCCAGGTGGGGTTGGGCTCTGCTGCCAGGCAGCCAGGGACAGAAGAAGGGGACACAGCCTGGAGCTGTGGCAGGGCAGGTCTAGGCTGGATGTTGTTAGGAAGTTGCTGGCAGAGAGAGTGATTGGCATTGGAATGGGCTGCCCAGGGAGGTGGTGGAGTGGCCGTGGCTGGAGGTGTTGCAGCCAAGCCTGGCTGGGGCACTTAGTGCCATGGTCTGGTTGGTTGGGCAGGGCTGGGTGCTAGGTTGGGCTGGCTGAGCTTGGAGCTCTCTTCCAACCTGCTTGGTTCTATGATCTTCTAATTCCCACTCCATGGATCAATTTGCCTTGCAGCTTGTGATCAGGTTTTGGCTGGAGCTGAGTCCCTTTGTGGTCTGTCTTCACTGGGGCTGAGTCCCACTTTGGAATGGAAGAGACATCAGAATTTGATAGTCTTATTTTGTAACCTCAAAAGAGATGGAACCTTGGAGCTGGGGAGTGTTTTCTGGGGGTTTAAAGAGAAAGGGTTTTCTGCTTGTGAAATTGTAGGTGGTTCCCCTTCTGGGTGCTGCAGAGAGGCTTCTAGAAAGTGACATCAGGGGAACCTGCACAAGCTGGAGAGGTGAGCACAGTTGGACCTTGTGAGGCTTAACAAGAGCAAGTGCAGGGTTCTGCACCTGGGCCTGAACAATCCTCACTATCAATGCAGGCTGGAGGAGGAGGAGGAGGAGATAGAAGCAGCTCTGAGGAAAAGGACTTGGGGGTGCTGGTGGATGAGAAGCTGGACATGAGCAGACAGTGTGAGCCTGCAGCCCAGGAGGCAAATCACATCTTGGGCTTTATCCAAAGCAGCACTGCCAGTAGATCCAGAGCTGCTTTGGATGTGCTGCCAACAGATCCAGAGAGGTGATTCTGCCACTTTACTCTGCTCTGGTGAGACCTCACCTGCAGTGCTGCGTCCACCTCTGGAGCCCTCAACTCAGGAAGGACATGAAGCAGGTCCAGAGGAAGCCATGGAAATGATCAGGAGGTTGCAGCAGCTCTGCTGTGAGGACAGGCTGAGAGAGCTGAGGGTGTTCAGCCTGGAGAAGAGAAGGCTTCAGGCAGACCTAATAGCAGCCTGCCAGTACCTGAAGGGACTACAAAAGGGATGGAGAGACTCTTTGCAAAGGCCTGAAGTGACAGGGTGAGGACAGTGGCTTCAAACTAGAGCAGATCAGATGTAGATTGCATGTTAGGAACAAGTTCTGCACCATGAGGGTAGTGGAACACTGCAACAGGTTGCCCAGGGAAGTGGTTGGGTGCCCATCCCTGGAGATATTCAGGATGAGGCTGGACAGGGCTGTGGGCAACCTGCTCTAGCAGAGGATGTCCCTGCTGACTGCAGGATGGGTGGACTGGATGAGGTCACTTCCAGCCCAAACCATTCTGTGGTTCTATGAAGACAACAAATGCTTGGTACAGAAACCACCCTGAGTAGGAGTGCCATGAGCATGGGAATAGGAGTGCAGGGATTGGCACACTTTGGTGTTTTGGGCTCTTGTGTGTGTGTGTTTCCTGGGAGCTTTCTCATCTCTTGTCTTAAGGAGGTTTTTCCCCCTGTGTTTTTTGTGCTTTCATGTTGAGTTTGGTTTTGTTCTTGCAAGAGAGTGGAAAGCTGCAGAGCAATTGGAATGTACTGGTGTTAACCTAGTGATATTGAGTGATTAATGGAGGGGTAATGCCATGATATTAGTGTAATGGTGTTGAGTGCTCTGGACTTGGTGATCCTGAGGGATATGCATTCAGTGATGCTGATTTAGTAACAGGTTAATGCTCTTGATTTGATCCTGAGGGATATGGGTTCAGTGATGCTGATTTAGTAACAAGTTAATGCTCTTGAATTGGTGATCCTGAGGGATATGGGTTCAGTGATGCTGATTTAGTAACAAGTTAATGCTCTTGAATTGGTGATGCTGAGGGATATGGGTTCAGTGATGCTGATTTAGTAACAAATTAATGCTCTTGATTTGATCCTGAGGGATATGGGTTCAGTGATGCTGATTCAGTAACAGTTTACTGCTCTTGGTTTGGTGATCTTGAGGGATATGCATTCAGTGATGCTGATTTAGTAAGAAGTTAATGGTCTTGATTTCATCCTGAGAGACATGGGTTCAGTGATGCTGATTTAGTAACAAGTTAATGCTCTTGATTTGGTGATCCTGAGGGATATGGGTTCAGTGATGCTGATTTAGTAACAAATTAATGCTCTTGATTTGGTGATCCTGAGGGATATGGATTCAGTGATATTAATAGCAATTTAATGCTTTTGATTTGGTGATCTTGAGAGATATGGATTCAGTGATACTGATTTAGTAACAAGTTAATGCTCTTGATTTGGTGATCCTGAGGGATATGGGTTCAGTGATGCTGATTTAGTAACAAGTTAATGCTCTTGATTTGGTGATCCTGAGGGATATGGGTTCAGGGATGCTGATTTAGTAACAAGTTAATGCTCTTGATTTGATCCTGAGGGATATGGATTCAGTGATATTAATAGCAATTTAATGCTTTTGATTTGGTGATCTTGAGAGATATGGATTCAGTGATACTGATTTAGTAACAAGTTAATGCTCTTGATTTGGTGATCCTGAGGGATATGGGTTCAGGGATGCTGATTTAGTAACAAGTTAATGCTCTTGATTTGGTGATCCTGAGGGATATGCATTCAGTGATGCTGATTTAGTAACAGGTTAATGCTCCTCATTTGGTGATATTGAGGGATATGGACTCAGTGATATTGATTCAGTAACAGTTTGCTGCTCTTGGTTTGGTGATCCTGAGGGACATGGATTTAGTGATATTGATTCAGTAACAGATTAATGCTCTTGACTTGGTGATCCTCAGGAATCAGGAATATGGATTCAGTGATATTAATAGCAATTTAATGCTCTTGATTTAGTGATCTTGAGGGATATGGACTCAGTGATATTGATTCAGTAACAGTTTACTGCTCTTGGTTTGGTGATCTGGAGGGATATGGACTCAGTGATATTGATTCAGTAACAGTTTGCTGCTCTTGGTTTGGTGATCTGGAGGGATATGGACTCAGTGATACTGATTCAGTAACAGTTTGCTGCTCTTGGTTTGGTGATCTGGAGGGATATGGACTCAGTGATACTGATTCAGTAACAGTTTGCTGCTCTTGGTTTGGTGATCTGGAAGGATATGGACTCAGTGATATTGATTCAGTAACAGTTTGCTGCTCTTGGTTTGGTGATCTGGAAGGATATGGACTCAGTGATATTGATTCAGTAACAGTTTGCTGCTCTTAGTTTGGTGATCTGGAAGGATATGGACTCAGTGATATTGATTCAGTAACAGTTTGCTGCTCTTGGTTTGGTGATCTGGAAGGATATGGACTCAGTGATATTGATTCAGTAACAGTTTGCTGCTCTTGGTTTGGTGATCTGGAGGGCTATGGACTCAGTGATATTGATTCAGTAACAGTTTGCTGCTCTTGGTTTGGTCATCTGGAGGGCTATGGACTCAGTGATATTGATTTGATTTTAACCCAAAGTAACTTTCTTGGGGGAGCAGGAAATGAACTGGAGTCAAATCAGAGTCAATTCAGCAAATAGAAGTGAGTCCAAATCCACCTCCAGCACCCTGAGCAGGATCTGCTTGAATCTTCCATCTTCTGCTCCTGCTGCTTGCTGAGCCTTTAGTACCTGTACTTGGAGACATCCCTCATAAAGCACTTTTACAAGCTAGTGAAGTGCCAGAGGACTTCCCTCTATGTTCAGTTTTATTGCACATTAATCCACTAACCTCCCACTTCTCTTAGTGGAGACAATTAGCAAGACTGAAGGCTTCTCAGGGTGTAAATCCAGCCACAATGGGAGAGCTTAAGGAGGCAGGTTTACCCAGTACTAGGTCTTCCCTCCCCCCACTGCATTATTATTCACTCTTTCAGCCACCAGCCTTGGCTCTGGATTTGATGCCTGCTATTAAGGGCATCTCTTTGCCAAAGGAAATGACACCAGAACTGAACCATCTAAAACTGTCCTCTTGGGTTGGCCAGAGGGGTTGTGGATACCTCTTCTCTGGAGGTGTTTGGGGCCAGATTGGGTGAGGAGGCAGCCACAACCTCCCTGGGCAGCCTGTTCCAGACTCTTGCCACCTTCACCCTGGAGAACTTCTTCCTCAGCTCCAGTCTAACCCTGCTGTCCCTCAGCTTCAAACCATTCCCCTTTGGCCTCTCTCTAGACACCCTTAGGAAAAGTCCCTCTGCAGCCTTCCTGCAGGATGCCTTCAGGTTCTGGCAGGCAGCTCTAAGGTCCCCACAGAGACTTCTCTTCTTCAGGCTGAACACTCTCAGCTCCCTCAGCAGAGCTGCTCCAGCCCTTGGATCATCTTTGTGGCCTCCTCTGGACTCATCCCAGCAGCTCTGTGTCCTCCTTCTGCTGGCCACATCAGAAGCTGTGGTTGGAAAAGTGCAGTGTGTAGCCCTGCTGCAGGAGGACTCTTCACCTGCTTTGCCTCTTGCTGAGGGTTGTTTTCGTGCTGTCCCTGCTGAGTCTGCTGCCAAGGTTCAGGTTAAAGCCTGGAATTGATGTGCTTGCCATGATTCCCCCTGAGCAAGTTCTCCTTGCAATGAATCTTCTCTACAAGCTTCTGTGGAGCTTGTGACTTAGCAGTGGGCTGAGGCTTGGCTTTCAACCTGCTTGCACAGTTTTTGCAGGCACAAAGTAAGTGCTCCTTTAATTTGCCTTCTAGGAGAAAACCACATTCCTGCCACTGCTGCTGATTTATTTATGTAGCATGCAGTGATCCTTCATTGAAGAAAGCAAACCCCAACTGTTTGGCTGCTTCTGCAGCCTTGTGAGGTCAGCAGCTTCCTGGAACCCCTGCAGCAGCTTGGGAATAGCAGGTGGAAAGAAAACTGCTGCCTGGAGAGCCTAGGCAGGGCCAGTCCATCATCCCGTTGCTGTGCTGTTTGCTTTCCATGTGCCACTACAAATTCACTTGCAAAAGCCAAAGGCCATTTCTGCCTTGATAAGGGATGTGTGGAAATGCCTGGACTTGCCTCCCTGCCCTGCAAAGGTGTTTGTCCTACAGTCACAGACTGGCTCAGGGTGGGAGGGAACTCAGATGCCACCTCCTTCAACCTCACTGCCATAGGTAGGGACACCTCTCCACTGGACTTGGTTCCTCAATGCCTCATCCAACCTGGCCTTAAATGCCCCTAGGAAAGAGGCAGCCACAGCCTCCCTGGGCAGCCTGTTCCAGAGTCTCACCACCCTCACACTGAAGAACTTCTTCCTCAGCTCCAGCCTAACCCTGCTCTGCCTCAGCTTCAAACCATTCCCCCTTGGCCTGGCTCTGGAGACACTCAGGAAAAGTCCCTCTGCAGCCTTCCTGCAGGATCCCTTCAGGCACTGGCAAGCAGCTCTGAGGTCCCCCTGGAGCCTTCTCCTCTGCAGGCTGCACCCCCCCAGCTCCCTCAGGCTGTGCTCACAGCAGAGCTGCTTCACCTCTTGGACCATCTTTGTGGCCTCCTCTGGACTCACTCCAGCAGCTCTGTGTCCTCTTCATGCTGGGGACACCAGACCTGGAATCAGTATTGGAGGTGAGGTCTGAGCAGAGCCCAGGGGCAGAATCCCCTCTCCTGCCCTGCTGCCCACACTGCTCTGCCAGGAGAGGTCTAGGCTGGATGTGAGGAGGAAGTTGCTGGCAGAGAGAGTGATTGGCACTGGAATGGGCTGCCCAGGGAGGTGGTGGAGTGGCCGTGGCTGGAGGTGTTGCAGCCAAGCCTGGCTGGGGCACTTAGTGCCATGGTCTGGTTGGTTGGGCAGGGCTGGGTGCTAGGTTGGCCTGGCTGAGCTTGGAGCTCTCTTCCAGCCTGCATGATCTATAAGGCCAGGAGGTTGCTAAAGGTTATTTAGCACCTTCAGGACAAAACTAATGTTAAAGCAGGGCTGTTGCCTGCTGGTAAGGGCTAAGAGAACAGAGAAGGAAAACAAACCATGCAAGGCAGAGGGAAATGACACTGAAGTCAGCTCCAAAGGCATGAGGAAGGAGATGTGATTACAAGGCAGATGCAGCAGGGAGTCCACAGCCTGAGCCTCCTGCATTATCTAGTGGAAGGCTCCAAAAGCTGTGGCTGAAGTGGGAGCTCTCAGCTAACAGGTCTGTTTATACAGACTTCTCTAAACACTTCTCCACTCAGATCTTCTGCTCCTTCAGAACCTTTCTTCTTCCCTCGTGGTTTGATGCCTTTCATCTTAAAGGGCACCCTGCCATTTCCCCAGGCTGTGAATACAGCTCACACTGATAGAGGTCACAAGCTCAGGCTCCAGGGAGAATTTACCCTGCAGAAAAGGAAAAGCCAACAAGGGGCCTGGCAGGCCTACTCCTGGCATCCCCTGCTGAGGCCTGGTGAAGGATGCCCAGCTCCTTACCTCTGCTGAGCTTGCACCAGTGTCAGATGCAATGGTGGCACCAAGCTGCAGAGCCTGCTTGACAGGCTGGAGGGAAGGGATGCAGCCAGGGGACCTGGATGGGATGCAGAGCTGGGTCCAAGCCAACCTCAGGAAGTAAAAGGACAGGGGCAAGGTCTTACACCTGGGTCAGGGCAATCCTGAGCACAAATCTTGGTTGAGCAAGCAGTGGCTCAAGAGCAGCCTGAGGGAGAAGGCCTTGGGGGTGTCAGTTGGTGCCAGAGTGCCCAGCAGCCAGCACTGGTGGCTGGCAGCCCAGAGCCAGCTGTGTGCTGGCTGCAGCCAGAGCAGGGAGAGCAGCAGCACAGGGAGGGGACTCTGCCCCTCTGCTCAGACCTCGCCTGCAGCACTGCCTCTACCTCTGGGAATCCAGCACAAGAGGGATGTGGACTGCTGGAGAGAGTCCAGAGGAGGCCATGAAGATGATCAGGGGGCTGGAGAATCTCTGCTGTGGGGACAGGCTGGGAGGGAGGTGGCTGTTCAGCCAGGAGAAGGCTCTGGGAAGACCTTAGAGAAACCATCCAGTACCTGAAGAGGGCTGCAAGAAAGCTGGGGGGGGGGGTGTCTAAAAGGGCTTGTAGTGCTAGGGTGAGAGGGAGTGGATTGAAGCTTGAGGAGGGCAGACTCAGACTGGAGATGAGGAAGAAATTCTTGACAGTGAGGGTGAGGAGACACTGAGATAGTCTATATAGGAACATCAGGGATGTCCCCTCCCTGGAGGTGCTCAGGGCCAGGGTGGATGAGACCTTGAGCAATCTGCTGCAGTGAGAGGTGTCCCTGCCCATGGCAGGGAGGTTGGAATGAGATCATCTTCAGTATCCCTTCCAACCTCAACCCTTCTGTGAAGCTGTGAGTTATCCTGTGCTGCACAGCCAGCGGGGCTGGAGTTTGCTGAAGGGTCAGGACAGAGTCCTGCTGAGTAGAGAGCAAAATCTGAACCTCTCTGTGGGCTACTAGGGTGGGAATAGCATTTGCAGGGCAGGTGTGGGATTGGCTTCTTCTGTATAGTCATAGACTCAAGCAGGCTGGAAGAGAGCTCCAAGCTCAGCCAGCCCAACCTAGCACCCAGCCCTGCCCAACCAACCAGACCATGGCACTAAGTGCCCCAGCCAGGCTTGGCTGCAACACCTCCAGCCACAGCCACTCCACCACCTCCCTGGGCAGCCCATTCCAATGCCAATCACTCTCTCTGCCAACAACTTCCTCCTCACATCCAGCCTAGACCTGCCCTGCCACAGCTCCAGGCTGTGTCCCCTTCTTCTGTTGCTGGTTGCCTGGCAGCAGAGCCCAACCCCACCTGGCTACAGCCTCCCTGCAGGCAGCTGCAGGCAGCAATGAGCTCTGCCCTGAGCCTCCTCTGCTGCAGGCTGCACACCCCCAGCTCCCTCAGCCTCTCCTCACAGGGCTCTGCTCCAGGCCCCTCCCCAGCCTTGCTGCCCTTCTCCAAACACCTTCCAGCACCTCAGCATCTCTCTTGAATTCAGGAGCCCAGAACTGGACACAGCACTGCAGGGGTGTCCTGAGCAGTGCTGAGCACAGGGGCACAAGAACCTCCCTTGTCCTGCTGCCCACACTGCTCCTGAGCCAGCCCAGGATGCCATTGGCTCTGCTGCCCACCTGGGCACTGCTGCCTCCTCTGCAGCTCCTCTCTCCCAGCACCCCCAGCTCCCTCTCTGCCTGCCTGCTCTCAGCCCCTCTGGCCCCAAAGCCAGCTGCATGAGGAGATCCCTGGCAGCTCAGATGCTGCCATGTTTATCTGTCAGCCTTCAGGCCGAGGAGCTGTGCCCCCTGGCTGCCCTCACTCTGCTGCAGCGCAGCAGCAGCTGCCACACACGAAAGCCGACAGAAGAGCCCCTGCCAGGCATGGCTTGGGTCAGACTCACACTGCTCCTTCGTGCAGCTCCTTTCCTCAGTCCTTCAGCCCCCCAAGCTCCATGTCAGAAGATGTGTGCTGACCCTGTGCAGTGCAGACATGACAGAGTGTGGCTGCTGCCTGCTCGTAAGCGGCAGATTGACTCCTCCCTGGCATGTACACATTTTCATGTCCTCTAACATCTAATTGTGCTGAAGCATCCCACAGAAAGGTCACATTGGGAGGTTTGAATGCTAACAAAAGGCAATGCAACTCTTCTGAGATCCTTATGGCAGCAGCCAGCCCCTGGCTGCTTCCAGGCAGGCATTCATGGGAACCCCTTGTGGGCGTTCAGGCAGTGTGAGAAAATAGCGAGGCCACTGCATCTCATTTCTCTGGCACAGGCACTGCAGTGGCCTGGGCTGCCTCAGAGCTAAGAAACCTCTGAAACATCAACATTTGGTTTCCTGCTTGCTCTAAGCTGGCCTGGCCTGGGGCAGGGGTCGATAACAAAGCGCTCTGTTGTTTGCCAGCAGCAAGGCTAGCGGAGCTTGCCTCATCAGCTCCCTCTCCAGCAGTGGCAAAGGGCCTCCTTCACATTACATAGCACCAGGCTGTGACCCATTTCCCTTCTGGTGTTGAAATGTGGAGTCATACAGTCGTAGAGTCATGGTATTGTAGAGCCACAGAGTAATAGAATCGGAGTCGAGAATCATGGAGTCATAGAATAAGAGTGATAGAATGATGGAGTCAGAGAGTCATAGGATGCTAGAATCACAGTCATAGAATGATAGTCATAGAGAAATAGTCAGAGTCATAGAATGATAGAATCACAGTCATAGAATGATAGTCATAGAGTCATAGAGTCATAGAATGATAGAATCACAGTCATAGAATGATAGTTATAAGTAATAGAGTCATAGAATGATAGTCATAGAGTGATAGAGTCAGAGTCATAGAATGATAGAATCATAGAATGATAGTCATAGAGTAATAGAGTCATAGAATGATAGAATCATAGAGTCATAGTCATAGAGTAATAGAGTCATAGAACGATAGAATCACAGTCATAGAATGATAGTCATAGAGTGATAGAGTCAGAGTCATAGAATGATAGAATCATAGAATGATAGTCATAGAGTAATAGAGTTAGAGTCATAGAATGATGGAATCACAGAGTCATAGAATGATAGTCATAGAGTAATGGAGTCATAGAATCATAGAATCATAGAGTCATAGTCATAGAGTAATAGAGTCATAGAATGATAGAATCACAGTCATACAATGATAGTCATAGAGTGATAGAGTCATAGAATGATAGAATCATAGAGTCATAGAATGATAGTCATAATGTGGTAGAGTCAGAGTCATAGAATCATAGAATCATAGAGTGATAGAATGATAGCCATAGAGAAATAGTCATAGAATGATAGAATCATAGAGTCAAAGAATGATAGTCATAGAGTAATAGAGTCAGAGTCATAGAATGATAGAATGACAGTCATAGAATGATAGTCATAGAGTAATGGAGTCATAGAATGATAGAATCACAGAATCATACAATGATAGTCATAGAGTGATAGAGTAATAGAATGATAGAATCACAAAGTCATAGAATGATAGTTATAGAGTGATAGAGTCATAGAATGATAGAATCATAGAATGATAGCCGTAGAGTAATAGAGTCATAGAATGATAGAATCATAGAGACATAGAATGATAGAATCATAGAGTCATAGAATGATGGTCATAGAGTGATAGAGTCATAGAATGATAGAATCACAGTCATAGAATGATAGTCATAGAGTGATAGAGTTGGAGTCATAGAATGATAGAATCATAGAGTGATAGTCATAGAGTAATAGAACGATAGAATCACAGAGTCATAGAATGATAGTCATAGAGTGATAGAGTCAGAGTCATAGAATGATAGAATCATAGAATGATAGTCATAGAGTAATAGAGTTAGTCATAGAATGATAGAATCACAATCATAGAATGATAGTCATAGAGTAATAGAGTTAGTCATAGAATGATAGAATCACAATCATAGAATGATAGTCATAGAGTCATAGAGCCATAGAATGATAATCATGGAGTCATAGAATAATAGAGTCATAGAATAATAGAATCATAGAGACAGAACAATAGAATCACTGAGTAAGAGGCATAGAGTCATAGAATCAGAGAGTCATGGAGTCAGAGTTACCAGGCAAGCAGCACCAGAAGAAGGGGACACAGCCTGGAGCTGTGGCAGGGCAGGTCTAGGCTGGATGTGAGGAGGAAGTTGCTGGCAGAGAGAGTGATTGGCATTGGAATGGGCTGCCCAGGGAGGTGGTGGAGTGGCCGTGGCTGGAGGTGTTGCAGCCAAGCCTGGCTGGGGCACTTAGTGCCATGGTCTGGTTGGTTGGGCAGGGCTGGGTGCTAGGTTGGGCTGGCTGAGCTTGGAGCTCTCCTCCAACCTGCTTGATTTGGTGATTCTATGACTGAGCAGCACCTGCAATTTCACTTAATTCCCACTAACTTCTATGTCTCTTGACACAAGTGCCAGGCTCTTGTGTGCCCCTGAGAGGGCTGCAGGCAGGAAGCTGCAGTCGAGCGAGTTACAGCAGCAGTCCTGAAGTCTGTCAAGCAGCTTCCAGGGAAAGAGCAGGTTATGCTGGGACAGGAGAGCAAATTCCATGTGACAACCTGTTTTGTTAAGCTGAAGTGGCACTGCTTAACGTGGCTGCCTGAGCCCAGGTCAGTTCTCACTCCAGATTCAAGGTTTTACCTGGAATAAAGCAGCAAGACATGAGGTCTGTTATTGCACAGCATCACAGCAGCAGCCAGCTTGGGAAGACCCCACAGTATCACCAAGGCAGACCTGTAACCCTAATCATAGAATCATAGAATCAGTTAGGGTCAGGAGGGACCGCAAGGAGCAGCCAGTGCCAACCCCCCCTGCCATGCCCAGGGACACCCTACCCTAGAGCAGGCTGCACACAGCCTCAGCCAGCCTGGCCTCAAACACCTCCAGCCATGGGGCCTCAACCACCTCCCTGGGCAACCCATTCCAGCCTCTCACCACTCTCCTGCTCAACAACTTCCTCCTCACCTCCAGCCTCACTCTCCCCACCTCCACCTTTGCTCCATTCCCCCAACTCCTGACACTCCCTCACAGCCTCAGAAGTCCCTCCCCAGCTTTTTTGGAGCCCCCATCAGATGCTGGAAGGCCACAAGAAGGTCCCCTGGGAGCCTCCTCTGCTGCAGCCTGCACAGCCCCAACTCTTTCAGGCTGTGCTCACAGCAGAGCTGCTGCAGCCTCTGAGCATCCTCCTGGCCCTGCTCTGGACACTCTCCAGCATCTCCACAGCCCTCTTGGAATGGGGGCTCCAGAGCTGGATGCAGGACTCCAGGTGGGGTCTCAGCAGAGCTGAGCACAGCAGAGGGGCAGAATCCCCTCCCTGGCCCTGCTGGCCACACTGCTGCTGCTGCAGCCCAGGCTCTGCTTGCTCTCTGGGCTGCAAGTGCACACTGCTGGCTCCTGTTGAGCTTCTCCTCCAGCAGCATCCTCAAGTCCCTCTCCTCAGGGCTGCTCTCCAGCCACTCACTGCCCAGCCTGGACTGGTGCTTGGCATTGCCCTGACCCAGCTGCAGATACTCTACAGGGTTCACAAGGTCTTCTGTGGCTAGCAACTGATTCTCCTCTTCCAGTGGGGTGAGCTGTGGTTGCTTCTGATGCACAGTTCCCCCTTTGGTTGTGTTCTGCTTGGGTTCATTTTACTAGCACAGAACTGTTTTCAAGTGCTCCTTTTCTCCTCTGTTCTCTCCTCATTGCTCTTTGAGATGCTTTAGGATTTGCCTGCCCCCAGCACTCTTATGAACTCACCCAGATGAGCTGGAAGTTAAGGAATGAAGCTATATTTACAGCCTAGCACGAGATACAAGCAGTTCTATACACAAATGCTTAGTTAGGTACAGATTAATTGCATTACATAATTCTCCCTCCAGGAATCAAAGTCCCCAGGAGGGGCTCCCGACCCAAACCTCCTCCCCACTCCCTCTTTCCTTCCCTTCAGAAACAACCTCAGCAGTCTCTCTATATCTCACATGGTAAATCCAGAGAGATCTGAGGTGAGAGGTCAAAAAGCTGACAAGGAGGTTAGAGAAAAAGGGTTAGGTCAGATTAAAGAGTTAAGTTAGAGGCAACCACAGAGACCAGACAGCCAGAGAGATGGAGCAGAACAGAAGTGAGAGCTGAGAAGTGTGGGAGAAGTGAATTTGTGCTAGGGCAGGTCTAGGCTGGCTGTGAGGAGGAAGTTGCTGGCAGAGAGAGTGATTGGCATTGGAATGGGCTGCCCAGGGAGGTGGTGGAGTGGCCGTGGCTGGAGGTGTTGCAGCCAAGCCTGGCTGGGGCACTTAGTGCCATGGTGTGGTTGGTTGGGCAGGGCTGGGTGCTAGGTTGGGCTGGATGAGCTTGGAGTTCTTTTTCCACCTGCTTGGTTCTGTGACTCTGTGATTCTTTAGGTACTGGCAGGCTGCTCTAAGGTCATCACAGATTCTTCTCTTCTCCAGGGGAGTCCCTTCCAGCTCCTGGCATTCTGTGATTCTGGGATTTTCCATCACCAGACAGCAGAAGACAAGCTTGCAAAAGCAATGCCTTTGCCCTGAGCTTTGAGTGCCTGGGAAATGAGTTGCTCTGTCATTTTCCAGCAGGGGGGAAGGCTCAGTGTAGAGTGATGTCTGCTTCTGTGTGCAAATCACATTTGCCAGAGCAAGTCATTCATTACAGTTTAATTTCAGCTTTAATTTCCAGTCTCTCATTCATTAACTCCTGGTTTGATTCCAGGAAAGGCAGGGAAGAGAAAACTCATTTTCTTTGTCTTTTATTAGTTCTGTTAACTTTGGCTCCTGTAGGCTAATTATATTGTAGGTTCTGAAGTAATTCAAGTAGTACCAGGAGCAGAGTGGGTGAAGAGCATCAGAGCTCACAGATGAGAAGGAAGAAAACCCCTCTGGGCTTGAGCCTTGAGGGTGGACGAGCAGGAGGAACACTCAGCAGCCACCTCACCACTGTCAGCAACCTGACTGAGCTCAGTGCAATGAGGTTCAACAAGCCCAAGGGCTGGGTCCTGCCCTTTGGTTACAACAGCCCCAAGCAGTGCTCCAGGCTTGGGGGCAGAGTGCCCAGAGAAGGATGAGGGGGTGCTGGTGGATAGCCAGCTGGACAGGAGGCCAACAGCATCCTTGTATGGGTCCAAGCCAGTGTCCAGCAGGAGTGGGGCAGCGATGGTGTGGCCACAGCTTGAGTAGAATCATAGAACCACAGAACCAGTCAGGGCTGGAAGAGACCACAAGGAGCAGCCAGTGCCAACCCCCCTGCCATGCCCAGGGACACCCTACCCTAGAGCAGGCTGCACACAGCCTCAGCCAGCCTGGCCTCAAACACCTCCAGCCATGGGGCCTCAACCCCCTCCCTGGGCAACCCATTCCAGCCTCTCACCACTCTCCTGCTCAACAGCTTCCTCCTCACATTCAGTCTGAACCTGGGTACAGTTCTGAGCACCACAGCATAGGAAAGCCACTGAGGGGCTGGAGGGTGTCCAGAGAAGAGCAATGAGGCTGGGGAGGGGTTTGGAGGGCATCATACAAGGAGCAGCTGAGGGAGCTGGGGTTAGTCTGGAGAAGAGAAGGCTCCAGGCAGACCTTAGAGCTGTGTTTCAATATCTGAAGGGCACCTACAGGCAGGGTGGGGAGGGGCTGTTCAGAAGGGCTTGGAGTGATGGGATGATGGGCAATGATTTGAAGCTGGAGCAGGGCAGAGTTAGGTTGGACATCAGGAGGAAGCTGTGCACAGTGAGAGGGGTGAAATCCTGGCACAGGCTGCCCAGGGCTGTGGCTGAGGCCCCATGGCTGGAGGCATTGAAGATCCCAGGCTCACAGGATGTCAGGGGTTGGAGGTACCCAAGCTGATCATCCAGTCCAACCCCCCTGCCAGAGCAGGACCACACAATCTAGCTCAGGGCTCACAGGAACACATCCAGACAGGCCTGGAGAGGCTCCGGGGAAGGAGACTCCACAGCCTCTCTGGGCAGCCTGTGCCAGGGCTCTGTCAAGTTCCCCTTTGTGTTGAGCTGGAACCTCCTGTGCTGCAGCTTATATCTGTTCCTCTCATTTTGCACTGGGAAGGGACCCTGGGGTACATGCCAGGGCTCTGCTGCCCTTAGACATCATCCTGGAGAGGACACTCCCTTGTTGGCTTCGACCTGACCGAGAGGTTTTGTCAGTCCTAAACAGTAGTGTGGCTGGAGTGAGCACACTGCAGTCCTGCCTGCCTCACCTGCCTGGCTGCAGGGACAAGAGGTGGTGCTTATCTAGCACTGACACAAGTTGTCTCCTGGGTGGGATGTGACAGCTTCACACTATGCTTCCAGAAGGTCAGTGGGGTGGTGCATCTGCTCTGCTTCCCCTGGCTTCTTCCTTCAGTGGCACCCAGGCTGGTGGCATCCTAGAGTCATAGAATGAGCAAGGTCGGCAGAGAGCTCCAAGCTCAGCCAGCCCAACCTAGCACCCAGCCCTGCCCAACCAACCAGACCATGGCACTAAGTGCCCCAGCCAGGCTTGGCTGCAACACCTCCAGCCACAGCCACTCCACCACCTCCCTGGGCAGCCCATTCCAATGCCAATCACTCTCTCTGCCAGCAACTTCCTCCTCACATCCTGCCTAGACCTGCCCTGGCCACAGCTCCAGGCTGTGTCCCCTTCTTCTGTCCCTGGCTGCCTGGCAGCAGAGCCCAACCCCACCTGGCTACAGCCTCCGTGCAGGCAGCTGCAGGCAGCAATGAGCTCTGCCCTGAGCCTCCTCTGCTGCAGGCTGCACACCCCCAGCTCCCTCAGCCTCTCCTTGCAGGGCTCTGCTCCAGGCCCCTCCCCAGCCTTGCTGCCCTTTCTCTCAACACCTTCCAGCACCTCAACATCTCTCTGCAATGGAGGAGCCCAGAACTGGACACAGCACTGCAGGGGTGGCCTGAGCAGTGCTGAGCACAGGGGCACAAGAACCTCCCTTGTCCTGCTGCCCACACTGCTCCTGAGCCAGCCCAGGATGCCATTGGCTCTGCTGCCCACCTGGGTACAGCTTTCACCCCTCTCAGTGGGTCTTGGAAGGATGCTGCCTTCTCGGTGGTTAGATGCTGGCTGTCACCTTGCCTTGTGCTGCCTGCTTAGTACCACAGTACCTGCAGTACCACAGCCAATAATCAGGTGCTGTGCAGCTTTCATCTTTCCCCACTCATCTTCTCCTGGCAAAACAATTTGCACATCTTTGCTGGGCTGATTCCCCAAAGCTGCCTGAGAGCCTTATCTGTGTTGAGTCAACAGGGAACAACGTGAGGATTTAACCAGAAAGGCACTTTCTCTGCTCTTTTAATTGGAGGGGGGGAGGGGGTAGGAGGGTTAACAGGCAATTTACAGGAGCCAGCTTGGAGGGGGAATCGATTCTCTCTACAGCTCCACGCTTCAGCATCCGTGCGTGAGTTCTGCCTGCTGAGAGGCAGAAGTGGTGATGAAGCTGTGGGAGGTTAGTGATGGGTTTCAAGGTGTGAGGAGAAGCCAGGGTCCAGTTGCTAGGTGATAGGTGTCCAGCAGCCCACTCCTCTGAAGGGAAGAGGCAGGGTTCCTTTTCTCTCAGCAAACACCACTGCAGCCAGCAGATCACACTCAGGGCACAGCTCTGCCTCTTCTCCTGCTTCCCCTGACTGAGGGGGTTGAGTGATTGATTAGCTCTTTCTCTATCCTCTGCTTCTCTTTCTGCACTCTTCTCTACAGTTAATGGAACCATAGAAATCAGATAGGGTTGGAAGGGACCGCAAGGATCATCTAGTTCCAACCCCCCCCTGCCAAGGGCAGGGACACCCTACCCTAGGGCAGGACTGAGTACCTCACAGTAGCTGAAAAGGAAGTTTTGTGTGAGCTATGGAGGCTAAGTCACAAAATAAGCCTTATTCTTGCTCTGAAGAAGCAGAAGCTGACCTCTCTGAGGCCTCACCTGCACTGCTGTGGCCAGCTCTGGGGCCTCCAACACAAGAGAGACATAGACCTGCTGGAGCAGGACCAGAGGAGGACACCAAGGTGCTCAGAGGGCTGTGAAGACAGGCTGAAGGAATTTGGGCTGCTCATGATAGAGGAGAGAAGACTCCAGGGAGACCTTAGAGCTGTGTTTCAATATCTGAAGGAGACCTACAGGAAGGCTGCAGAGGGAGTTTTCATAGGGATGTCTAGAGACAAGACAAGGGGGAATGGTTTGGAGCTGGAGGAGAGCAAGGTTAGACTGGAGCTGAGGAAGAGGTTTTTCAGTATAAGACTGGGGAGGGATTGTTTAGAAGGGCTTGGAGTGATAGGATGAGGAAGAAAGGTTTGAAGCTGGAGCAGGGCAGAGTTAGGTTGGACATCAGGAGGAAGCTGTGCACAGTGAGAGTGGTGAAATGCTTGCACAGGCTGCCCAGGGCTGTGGCTGAGGCCCCATGGCTGGAGGCATTCAACCTGGCTGTGTCCCTGAGCAGCCTGCTGCAGTTGGAGGTGTCCCTGCTGAGTGCAGGGGGTTGCCCAAGATGCCCTTTGAGGGTCCCTCTCCCAACCCAATGCAAGCTGTGAAGCTGTGACTCCAGAGGACACCTTCCTGCCTTAGCTCACATTGAACTGAGTGCTCTTCCCACGCCCTGGTCCATGCCCATGTCAGCACTGCCTGCTTCCCTGTCACTGCTATTTGCTGAATCCTTTGGGTCTCTTGGATTCAATCCCTTAAGCAAGGAGATCCTGAAGCCACCTGAAGGTCCAGAAGATGCCTGTGCCATGCTTTATGGCCAGAAACTCATCTGATTTGTCTTCCAGGTGGGGTTAGCTGTGCTTCTGGGAGAGCTTCCCTAGCACCTTCTTGGGATTCAATCCAGAGGCAGTATTTGACTTCCTTAAGCTACCCAGAGACACAGTCCCTGCTCACAGAAAGCCATTCCCCCTCTCCATGCTCCCAGTCTTTTCTTTCCACTGTTCCTGGTCCAGGCCAGGATGCCATTGGCTCTCTTGGCCAGTGGTGTTACTCCAGGAAACCTTTGGGCCAGCTTTGCCTAATTTCAACCTCCCGTGGTGTCTGGAAGCATCTTCTGCACTTTGGCCACAACAACCCCAAGCAGCCCTATAGGCTGGGGACTGAGTGGCTGAGAGCAGCCAGGAGGAAAGGGACCTGGGGGTACTGATAGATAGTAAGCTGAAGATGAGCCAGCAGTGTGCCCAGGTGGGCAGCAGAGCCAATGGCATCCTGGCCTGCATCAGGAGCAGTGTGGCCAGTAGGACAAGGGAGGTTATTCTTCCCCTGTGCTCAGCACTGCTCAGGCCACACCTTGAGTGCTGTGTCCAGTTCTGGGCCCCTCAATTCAAGAGAGATGTTGAGGAACTGGAAGGTGTCCAGAGAAGGGCAACAAAGCTGGTGAGGGGCCTGGAGCAGAGCCCTGTGAGGAGAGGCTGAGGGAGCTGGGCCTGTTTAGCCTGGAGAAGAGGAGGCTCAGGGGTGATCTTATTACTGTCTACAACTACCTGAAGGGGCATTGTAGCCAGGTGGGGGGTGGCCTCTTCTGCCAGGCAACCAGCAATAGAACAAGGGGACACAGTCTCAAGTTGTGCCAGGGCAGGTCTAGGCTGGATGTTAGGAGGAAGTTCTTCACAGAGAGAGTGATTGGCATTGGAATGGGCTGCCCAGGGAGGTGGTGGAGGCACCGTGCCTGGGGGTCTTCAAGCAAAGCCTGGATGAGGCACTTAGTGCCATGGTCTGGTTGACTGGTTAGGGCTGGGTGCTAGGTTGGACTGGATGATCTTGGAGGTCTCTTCCAACCTGGTTGATTCTATGATTCTATGATTCTCTCTTGCAGCCCCAGGCTGTGTCTGTCCCTTGCTCAGAGCTGTCTGGCTCCTGCCCATAGCCCTGAAGCCAGGACCCAGAGCATTGCTCATAGGCATGAGTGAGCTCAACCCCTTCAGCCCACGTCAGGGATGTCCTGGCAGTGGCCCCTGGCAGGCATTATCCCCAGGTCATGACTGGGCAAGGGCCAGGAGAGTGCTTGTTGGCAACCATGGCCAAACATGGTGCTGGGGGAAGGGCTGGGAGTTAAAAGAGTGTGGACACTGGAGGTCTTCAGGAAAAGATTGGATGGGGCACTTAGTGCCATGGTCTGGTTGACTGGATAGGGCTGGGATGATCTTGGAGGTCTCTTCCAACCTGGTTGATTCTATGATTCTGTGATTCTATGGCAGAGTGCCCTGTGTAAGCCCAGCTCAAGCTTTCCAGCTTCAGCATTCAGTCCAGCTGCTCCTTCCCTGCAGCTGCTATGGCTTAGAGTCATAGGCTACTAGAATCACAGAGTCACAGGCTCATGGAATCAGAGTCACAGACTCATAGAATCACAGTCACAGGCTCATGGAATCACAGTCACAGACTCATAGAATCACAGTCACAGGCTCATAGAATCACAGTCACAGGCTCATGGAATCAGAGTCACAGACTCATAGAATCAGAGTCACAGGCTCATGGAATCAGAGTCACAGGCTCATAGAATCACAGTCACAGGCTCATAGAATCACAGTCACAGGCTCATGGAATCACAGTCACAGGCTCATAGAATCACAGTCACAGGCTCATAGAATCAGAGTCACAGGCTCATAGAATCACAGTCACAGGCTCATGGAATCAGAGTCACAGGCTCATAGAATCACAGTCACAGGCTCATACAATCACAGTCACAGGCTCATAGAATCACAGTCACAGGCTCATACAATCACAGTCACAGGCTCATAGAATCACAGTCACAGGCTCATAGAATCACAGTCACAGGCTCGTGGAATCAGAGTCACAGGCTCATAGAATCACAGTCACAGGCTCATAGAATCAGTCACAGGCTCGTGGAATCACAGTCACAGGCTCATAGAATCACAGTCACAGGCTCATAGAATCAGTCACAGGCTCATAGACTCATAGGATCATAGAATCAGTCATGGTTGGAAGGGACACAAGGCTCAGCCAGTTTCAACCCCCTCACCATGGACAGGGACACCTCACACTAGATCAGGCTGCCCAGAGCCCCATCCAGCCTGGCCTCAAACACCTCCAGGGATGAGACTTCCACCACCTCCCTGGGCAACCCATTCCAGCCTCTCACCACTCTCCTGCTCAACAACTTCCTAACATCAACATCCAGTCTGAATCTACCCATTTCCAGCTTTGCTCCATTCCCCCCACTCCTGCCACTCCCTCACAGCCTCAAAAGTCCCTCCCCAGCTTTTCTGTAGCCCACTTCAGATGCTGGCAGGCCACAAGAAGGTCCCCTGGGAGCCTCCTCTGCTGCAGCCTGCACAGCCCCAACTCTTTCAGGCTGTGCTCACAGCAGAGCTGCTGCAGCCTCTGAGCATCCTCCTGGCCCTGCTCTGGACACTCTCCAGCATCTCCACATCCCTCCTGTCCCAGGGGCTCCAGAGCTGGATGCAGTACTCCAGGTGGGGTCTCAGCAGAGCAGAGCAGAGGGGCAGAATCCCCTCCCTGGCCCTGCTGGCCACACTTCTGCTGCTGCAGCCCAGGCTCTGCTTGCTCTCTGGGCTGCAAGTGCACACTGCTGGCTCCTGTGGAGCTTCTCCTCCAGCAGCACCCCCAAGTCCCTCTCCTCAGGGCTGCTTTCAAGTCTGTAGGCAGCTGGGGTTGGGCTCTGCTGCCAGGCACCCATCACCAGAAGAAGGGGACACAGCCTGAAGCTGTGCCAGGGCAGGTCTAGGCTGGCTGTGAGGAGGAAGTTGCTGGCAGAGAGAGTGATTGGCATTGGAATGGGCTGCCCAGGGAGGTGGTGGAGTGGCCGTGGCTGGAGGTGTTGAAGCCAAGCCTGGCTGGGGCACTGAGTGCCATGGTCTGGTTGGTTGGGCAGGGCTGGGTGCTAGGTTGGGCTGGCTGAGCTTGGAGCTCTCTTCCAACCTGCTTGGCTCTGTGATTCTATGCAAACAACTTCTCTATTGGTTGTGTTTTGTTTCTCATTCAGGGGAAAAGGACTTACCCTGCTCAGGTAGTGGAGGCAGGGCTGGCAGAGTAACATCATTATTTCCCATTGGAATGTGCTGCCCAGGGAGGTGGTGGTGTCATCATCCCTGGAGATGTTCAAGAAAAGACTGGATGAGGCACTCAGTGCCATGGTCTGGTTGACTGGATAGGGCTTGGGGGTAGGTTGGACTGGATGATCTTGGAGCTCTCTTCCAACCTGGTCTATTCTATTCTATTCTATTAGCCTGGAGATAACCAAATGGGCTGAATTCTGAGCCATCAACATCTGGTGCTGATAACTCTCCAGAGTGCTCCTAGCAGCTGATGAACTCTGAATTTTTAGTGGGTGGTTTGCTTTTGCTTTTTATCACAAGTCACACAGTATCATCAGGGTTGGAAGAGACCTCACAGATCATCAAGTCCAACCCTTTAGCACAGAGCTCAAGGCCAGACCATGGCACCAAGTGCCACGTCCAGTCCTGCCTTGAACAGCTCCAGGGACGGCGACTCCACCACCTCCCCGGGCAGCCCATTCCAGTGTCCAATGACTCTCTCAGGGAAGAACTTTCTCCTCACCTCCAGCCTAAATCTCCCCTGGCGCAGCCTGAGGCTGTGTCCTCTTGTTCTGGTGCTGGCCACCTGAGAGAAGAGAGCAACCTCCTCCTGGCCACAACCTCCCCTCAGGTAGTTGCAGACAGCAATAAGGTCTCCCCTGAGCCTCCTCTTCTCCAGGCTAACCAATCCCAGCTCCCTCAGCCTCTCCTCGTAGGGCTGTGCTCAAGGCCTCTCCCCAGCCTCGTTGCCCTTCTCTGGACACACTCAAGCATCTCAATGTCCCTCCTGAACTGGGGGGCCCAGAACTGAACACAGCACTCAAGGTGTGGTCTAACCAGTGCAGAGTCCAGGGGCAGAATGACCTCCCTGCTCCTGCTGGCCACACCATTCCTGATGCAGGCCAGGATGCCACTGGCTCTCTTGGCCACCTGGGCACACTGCTGGCTCATGTTCAGGCAGAGTGTGCCTGCCTTTCAGCTCAGAGGTTTCCTTGCCTGGCAGAAGGAAAACCAAAGGAGCTTTCGTGTGTGTTCCCTGTGCCTTAGGTCACCCTGTGCCTTTGGTGGCTGTAGCCACGTCCTATGACTTCACTCACCATACAGATTCTCAGTACCCACTGTTCTCTTTCTCCTCCAACTGAAGCTATAATCAGTGGTGGTGGAGACCAAGACTTCTATTAGTGTAAATTAATCTAATGCACGACTCTGCTTTGGCCTCCTTCTTTTCCTCCTTTGGTCAAAGGGTTGGCAAACTTCCCTGCAATTCCATTCTCCAGCAATGAGTTCAGAGCAGTAGGAACCCTCAAGGTACCAAAACTTTGCTTTCAGCTTTTCCTCCTTTCCACAAGAGGATTCTTGGTCTACTTTCTTCATATGCTCAGGAAGAAAAATGGTGCCCCTGAAGATTCTTCATGGCTTACCTTAAGAGCCACAGCATTTATCTGGTGCTTTGAAGTGGAGTCAGAACTACAGCTGAGAAGGTAGCCACAAGCACACAGGCCCAAACCCTTCTGTTTCCCTGTCTCAGTTTTGTAGAAAGGAAGCATAAAATGGTTTGGGATGGAAAGGACCTTTAGAGACTTACAGGCTGCATTGGGTTAGATGGGATCCTCAGAGGCCATCTGGTCCAACTCCCCTGTCCCACAGTCAGAGAAATGGCAGGGATGGAAGGGACCTCAAGGATGGGACCCTCAGAGGTCATCTGGTCCAACTCCCCTGTCCCACAGTCAGAGAAATGGCAGGGATGGAAGGGACCTCAAGGATGGACCCTCAGAGGCCATCTAGTCCAACTCCCCTGTCCCACAGTCAGAGAAATGGCAGGGCTGGAAGGAACCTCAAGGATGGGACCCTCAGAGGCCATCTGGTCCAACTCCCCTGTCCCACAGTCAGAGAAATGGCAGGGATGGAAGGGACCTCAAGGATGGGACCCTCAGAGGCCATCTGGTCCAAATCCCCTGTCCCACAGTCAGATAAATGGCAGGGCTGGAAGGAACCTCAAGGATGGGACCCTCAGAGGCCATCTGGTCCAACTCCCCTGTCCCACAGTCAGAGAAATGGCAGGGCTGGAAGGGACCTCAAGGATCATCCAATTCCAGCTCCCCTGCCATGAGCAGGGACACCTCACACCAGATCAGGCTGCTCAGAGTCATATCCAGCCTGGCCTTAAGAACTTCCAGGGATGAGGTTTCCATCACCTCCCTGGGCAACCTGTGCCAGTGTCTCACCACTCTCATGGAGAAGAACTTCTTCCTAACACCCAATCTAAATCTGCCCTCCTCTAGCTTGGATCCATTCCCCCCCAGTCCTGTCACTACCCAACAGCCTGGAAAGTCCCTCCCCAGTTTTCTTGCAGCCCCCTCAGATACTGAAAGGCCACAATAAAATCTCCTGGGAGCCTTCTCCTCTCCACACTGAGCAGCCCCAACTCTCTCAGCCTGCCCTCACATGAGAGCAGCTCCAGCCCACTGATCCCTAAGTGATGGAGACCAAACATGCTCTTGGGGGCTAGATCTAGGATCTAAAAATGACCAATCTATCCAAACCAGGACTGTTTTCACCATCTGACATACTGCAACCAGTTTCAGCCTCCTGGAATTCCTTCTGCTTAAATTAGTCCAGGGGGAAATGTGGCTCCTGGTGCTATGTTCAACCAAGCCAGCTGGGGTGTGCAGGCTCTGGAAAGAGTGACAGAGAGAAAGAGCTCAGAGGAAGATGATGGATGCTGTGGCAGGGGGGAAAAAGTGAGCTTTAATTTCTCAGGGTTAATGACTTTATTGAAGATGGCTCAAATGCTAGGATGAGAATTACCTTATAACATAAACATGCAGATATAATAAGGCTGCAGTTTAATGGAAGAGGCCTGAAAGGTCAAAGTTCCTTCCTGGAGGTAGGAGAGAGGATGCAAATGTGAGCCTGCCACGTGTAGTGAGAGAAGAACCAATCCACTAACACAAAAGGTATGGCTGCAGGAGGGGCAAGGCTGCTCCTCAGCATGGGGCATTTGCAGGCAGGCAGTGCAAGGCAAATCAGGGCTCTGTGGAAGCAGAGGCACAGCTCTGTAGCTTGCCCTAAAGCAAAGGGCAGCTCCCCTCAAACAGGTTTGTGTTGAGGCACCAAAGGGGTGTTGGTGGCTAACAAGTTGCCCATGGCACAGCAATGTGCCCTGCTGGCCAGGAAGGCCAATGGGGTCCTGGGGTGTATTAGCAGAAGTGTGTGCAGCAGATCCAGGGAGGTTCTCCTGCCCCTCTGCTCTGCCCTGCTGAGACCTCATCTTGAGTGATGCCTTCAGCTTTGGGCTCCCCAGTTGCAGAGGGACAGGGATCTGCTGGAGAGGGTCCAGCAGAGGGCTAGGAGGATGATGAGGGGACTGGAGGGCATGGCTGATGAGGAGAGGCTGAGGGCCCTGGGGCTGCTTAGTCTGGAGAAGAGGAGACTGAGAGGGGATTGGATCAATGTTTATAAGTATCTGAGGGCTGCCAGGAGTGGGGGACAGGCTCTGCTCAGTGCTGCCTGGGACAGGACAAGCAGCAATGGATGGAAGCTGCAGCACAGGAGGTTCCAGCTCAGCACAAGGGGGAACTTCTTTGCTGGAAGGGTCCCAGAGCCCTGGCACAGGCTGCCCAGAGAGGCTGTGGAGTCTCCTTCTGTGGAGCCTCTCAGGGCCTGTCTGGATGTGTTCCTGTGTGATGTGTGTCAGATAGGATTGTCCTGCTCTGGCAGGGGGTTGGACTGGATGATCTCCTTGGGTCCCTTCCAACCCCTAACATCTGTGAGCCTGGGATCCTGTGAAAGGGGCTGATAAGGAGCACTGTGAGCAGTCTCTGGCCTGCTGAGTCATTCTGTCCCTTGGCTCTGCTCTGCTGAACCTCCACCTCCAATCCTGCCTCCAGTGCTGCTGTCCCCAGCAGAAGAAGGACTCAGAGCTGCTGGACTGAGCCCAGAGGAGGCTGCAAAGATGCTCCCAGGGCTGGAGCAGCTCTGCTGTGAGCACAGGATGAGGGAGCTGGGGGGGTGCAGCCTGGAGAAGAGAAGGCTCCAGGGGGACCTCACAGCTGCCTGCCAAGAGCTGAAGGGATCCTGCAGGAGGGCTTCAGAGGGACTGCTCCTGAGAGTGTCTAGAGCCAGGCCCAGAGAGGATGGTTTGGAGTTGAGGCAGAGCAGAGTTAGACTGGAGATGAGGAAGAAGTTCTTCAGTGGGAGGCTGGTGATAGGAGCAGGCTGCCCAGGGAGGCTGTGGCTGCCTCCTGCCTAGGGGTGTTGAAGGCCAGGCTGGATGAGACCTTGAGCAGCTGAGTCTAGCTGAGAGGTGTCCCTGCCTGTAGCAGGGAGATCAGAGCAGATGATCTCTGAGTTCCCTTCCAACCTGAGCCATTCCAGGATCCTGTGATCTCTGCTGCCTGCTCCCCAGCAGCATTTCTCCTCCAATAAAGGGGAGTACCACAGCAGTGCCCACAACAGACACCACTCACAGCCCTCAGCTGTGCCTCCTGACACCCCAGAGGCTCTGGAGAAGGCTTTGCCTTGCAAACCAGGCTTGGCAGGCTCTTTAAACCAGCCTCACTTTGCCTGCTGGCGTGGGAAAGGGTTGTCCTCCTAAGGCAGCAACGACACAGCACCCTGGGGAGCGAGGGGCACTCAGGGCTGTGTGCCTGCAAGAGCAGGAGTTATGGACTCCTCCAAGCCACCCTGGCCACAGCTCAGATCCAGCCCTTCTGCAGCCTGCTGCCTGTTGTTTGGGGTCTTATGATAGCCTTGCCTGCAGCATGGCATCAGTAAGCTGAATCAGGCCCGGGGCCAGAGCACTCATGGCTGAATGTAATGAGACATTAGGCTGTTGGCCACAGCAGAGTGATGACCTTGGGTGGTGGCAGGAGAGCTGAGCTGCAGAGCGTTTATATGCAGCTCTGATGAGCATCTGCTGTGGCTGAGGTTGTTGGGTGATGATCTGGCACTGCACTTGCCACGGGGGAGCAGCAGGGGCCAGGATGATTAGTGCCACACAGCAGGCAAAGGGAGAATCACAGCATCAGCCAGGCTGGAAGAGAGCTCCAAGCTCAGCCAGCCCAGCCTAGCACCCAGCCCTGCCCAACCAACCAGACCATGGCACTAAGTGCCCCAGCCAGGCTTGGCTGCAACACCTCCAGCCACGGCCACTCCACCACCTCCCTGGGCAGCCCATTCCAATGCCAATCACTCTCTCTGCCAGCAACTTCCTCCTCACATCCAGACTAGACCTGCCCTGGCACAGCTTGAGGCTGTGTCCCCTTCTTCTGTTGCTGGGGGCCTGGCAGCAGAGCCCAACCCCACCTGGCTACAGACTTGAAAGCAGCCCTGAGGAGAGGGACTTGGATGTGCTGCTGGAGGAGAAGCTTAACAGGAGCCAGCAGTGTGCACTGGCAGCCCAGAGAGCAAGCAGAGCCTGGGCTGCAGCAGCAGCAGTGTGGCCAGCAGGGCCAGGGAGGGGATTCTGCCCCTCTGCTCTGCTCTGCTGAGACCCCACCTGGAGCACTGCATCCAGCTCTGGAGCCCCTGGGACAAGAGGGCTGTGGAGATGCTGGAGAGTGTCCAGAGCAGGGCCAGGAGGATGCTCAGAGGCTGCAGCAGCTCTGCTGTGAGCACAGACTGAAAGAGTTGGGGCTGTGCAGGCTGCAGCAGAGGAGGCTCCCTTCAGGGAGCTGCAGACAGCAATGAGCTCTGCCTCTGCTGTAGCATCTCCTGGGCCACATGCTGAAAGCTTGGAGCCCTAAAGCAGTTGCAGGTTCTTGCAGCGAGGCAGCGCTGAGCCCGAGCCAGAGGCTCCCAGGTCGTGCCCGAGGCAGTGCGGCTCAGCTGGCTCTGGGTGCTCCTGTGGCTCTGCCATCCTGCGCTTGGCCTCTTGGGGCACGCTTGGGTTCCCCTCATGTGCCGCATCCAAAACCAGAAACGCCTTCCAACGTGGCTGCAGCAGGCACAGGTTTGGCAGGCATTAGGGAAAAAAAAAACCAAACAAGGAAAAAAGAAAGAAAAAAGAAAAAGGGAAATAAACAACAGGAAAAAAAAAGAAAAAGAGAACTAAAGGATAAAAGGAAATAAAATAGGAAATAAAATAAATTGAAATAGTATAAAATAAAATAAAATAGCAAATAAAATGAATTGAAATAGTACAAAATAAAATAAAGTAGTATCAAATCAAATAAATTAAAGCAAAAGAAAAGAAAAATCAAATAAATTAAATCAAAAGAAAAGAAAAATCAAATAAATTAAAGCAAAAGAAAAGAAAAATCAAATCAAATCAATTAAAGCAAAAGAAAAGAAAAGAAAAATCAAATCAAATCTAATAAAGCAAAAGAAAAGAAAAATCAAATCAAATAAAGCAAAAGAAAAGAAAAATCAAATCAAATAAATTAAAGCAAAAGAAAAGAAAAATCAAATAAATTAAAGCAAAAGAAAAGAAAAGAAAAATCAAATAAATTAAAGCAAAAGAAAAGAAAAGAAAAATCAAATAAATTAAAGCAAAAGAAAAGAAAAGAAAAATCAAATCAAATAAATTAAAGCAAAAGAAAAGAAAAGAAAAATCAAATCAAATAAATTAAAGCAAAAGAAAAGAAAAGAAAAATCAAATCAAATAAATTAAAGCAAAAGAAAAGAAAAGAAAAATCAAATCAAATCAAATAAAGCAAAAGAAAAGAAAAGAAAAATCAAATCAAATAAAGTAAAAGAAAAGAAAAATAAAATCAAATCAAATAAAGCAAAAGAAAAGAAAAGAAAAATCAAATCGAATAAAGCAAAAGAAAAGAAAAATCAAATCAAATAAATTAAAGCAAAAGAAAAGAAAAGAAAAATCAAATCAAATCTAATAAAGCAAAAGAAAAGAAAAATCAAATCAAATAAAGCAAAATAAAAGAAAAATCAAATCAAATAAAGAAAAAGAAAAGAAAAATCAAATCAAATAAATTAAAGCAAAAGAAAAGAAAATCAAATCAAATAAAGCAAAAGAAAAGAAAATAAAAATAAAATAAAATAAAGCAAAATAAAAGAAAAATCAAATCAAATAAAATAAAGCAAAAGAAAAGAAAAATCAAATCAAATAAAATAAAGCAAAAGAAAAGAAAAGAAAAATCAAATCGAATAAAGCAAAAGAAAAGAAAAATCAAATCAAATCAACTAAAGCAAAAGAAAAGAAAAATCAAATCAAATCAAATAAAGCAAAAGAAAAGAAAAGAAAAATCAAATCAAATCGAATAAAGCAAAAGAAAATTAAATGAAATAAAGGAAAATAAAATAAAATAAAGCAAAATCAATAAAATGAAGTTAAAAAAAGGTAAAATAAAATAAAGCAAAGTAAAATAAATTTAAAAAAATAAAATAAAGCAAAATAAAGTAAAATGAAATAAAGCAAAACAAAATAAAATAAAGGAAAATAGAATAAAACAAAGTAAAGCAAAATATAACAAAGTAAAGCAAAATAAAACAAAGTAAAGCAAAATAAAACAAAGTAAAGCAAAATATAACAAAGTAAAGCAAAATAAAACAAAGTAAAGCAAAATATAACAAAGTAAAGCAAAATAAAATAAAGGAAAATCAATAAAATAAAGTAAAATAAAATAAAGCAAAGTAAAATTTAAAAAAGCAAAGTAAAATGAAATAAAGCAAAATAAAGTAAAATAAAACAAAATAAACTTGAACAAAATAAAGAAAATTAAAATCAAATAAAGTGAAATGAAATAAAGTTAAATAAGATAAAGCAAAATAAAATCAAATAAAGGAAAATAAAAGGAAACAAAGTAAAGCAAAATGAAAGAAAATAAAAAAGCAAAGTAAAATGAAATAAAGTAAAATAAAATAAAGCAAAATAAAGTGAAATAAATAAAATAAACCAAAACAAAATAAAATAAAGTAAAGCAAAATAAAAGAAAACAAAGTAAAGCAAAATAAAATAAAATAAAGCAAAGTAAAGCAAAATAAAATAAAATAAAGTAAAATCAAGTAAAATAAAATAAAATAAAGAAAAATAAAATAAAGAGAAATAAAATAAAGAAAATTAAAATCAAATAATGGAAAATAAAATAAAATAAAAAGTAAAATAAAATACAATAAAATAAAGCAAAGTAAAATCAAATAAAGCAAAATAAAATAAAGCAAAATAAAGTAAAATTAAATAGAGGAAAATAAAAGAAAGCAAATTAAAATCAAATAAAGTGAAATAAAATAAAGCAAAATCAATCAAATAAAGTAAAATAAAACTAAATCAAAGCCAAATTGAATAAAGCAAAATAAAGTGAAATAAAATAAAGCAAAATCAATCAAATAAAGTAAAATAAAACTGAAGCAAAGCAAAATTGAATAAAGCAAAATAAAGTGAAAGAAAATAAAGCAAAATCAATCAAATAAAGTAAAATAAAACTAAATCAAAGCCAAATTGAATAAAGCAAAATAAAGTGAAATAAAATAAAGCAAAATCAATCAAATAAAGTAAAATAAAAGTAAAGCAAAGCCAAATTGAATAAAGCAAAATAAAGTGAAATAAGGTAAAGCAAAATAAATGAAGTAAAATGAAAATAAAGCAAAATAAAATACTAAAATAAACCAAAATGAAGTAAAATAAAATAAGATAAAATGCAATATAAAATCCTCCTGCTGGCCCCTTCCTAGGGAGAGAAAATGAGTGGCAGGTTTCAAATACCCTTTCCAGTTCAGTTGCAGGTCCAAGGCTGTTTTAAAGGGTCTTCAGGGGGACACAGGAGTTTGTGTAAAGCTGCAGCAGTAAGCCTGAGGTCACAAGGTCACAGGCTCAGAGGATGTCAGGGGTTGGAAGGGACCTCTGGAGATCTCCCAGTCCAACCCCCCTGCCAGAGCAGGAGCAGAGGATCCAGCTCAGGGCACACAGGGACACATCCAGACAGGGCAGGAAAGGCTCCACAGAAGGAGACTCCACAGCCTCTCTGGGCAGCCTGTGCCAGGGCTCTGGGACCCTTCCAGGCAAGAAGTTCCTCCTTGTGCTGAGCTGGAACCTCCTGTGCTGCAGCTTCCATCCATTGACTGGACAAGGCACTCAGTGCCATGGTCTGGTTGGTTGGGCAGGGCTGGGTGCTAGGTTGGGCTGGGTGAGCTTGGAGCTCTCTTCCAACCTGGTTGATTTGTTGATTCTATGATTCTCCCTGTCCTACCCCAGGGTGCAGTGAGCAGAGCCTGTCCCCCAACTCCTGACCCCCAGCCCTCAGCTCTTGGTAGACATTGCCCAGATCCCCTCTCAGCCTTCTCCTCTGCAGGCTAAGCAGCCCCAGGGCTCTCAGCCTCTCCTCCTCAGGCAGTGCTCCAGGCCCCTCAGCATCCTTACAGCCCTCTGTTGGACTCTCTCCAGCAGATCCCTGTCCCTCCTGAACTGGGGAGCCCATAGCTGGGTGCAACATTCCAGGTGGGGCCTCACTAGGACAGAGTAGAGGACACTTCAAAGAATCAACCTGGTTGGTTCCACATCTCCCAGCCACCTGGGTTGGTTTCTGCCAGGGTTCAGTGTCTTTGGGGCTGTGTTTACAGAAGAGCCAAATCCCAGTTTGCCACTGAAACACCACCAACCATTTGTGTCCTTGGAAAGCACAGCTCAGCCAAGCAAGAATTTTGCTCCTTCTTCATTTCCACTCCACTGCCTCACTCTTCCCCTCTCCTTTGAACCTCTCTTCCCCTCTCCTTTGAACCTCTCTTCCCTGCTTGCCAGTGTAGCACATCTCCTTAGCTGGCTGCAGCTCTGGTTTAGAATCATAGAATCAGTCAGGGTTAGAAGGGAGCACAAGGAGCAGCCAGTGCCAACCCCCCTGCCATGCCCAGGGACACCCTACCCTAGAGCAGGCTGCACACAGCCTCAGCCAGCCTGGCCTCAAACACCTCCAGCCATGGGGCCTCAACCACCTCCCTGGGCAACCCATTCCAGCCTCTCACCACTCTCCTGCTCAACAACTTCCTCCTCACCTCCAGCCTCACTCTCCCCACCTCCACCTCTGCTCCATTCCCCTCACTGCTGACACTCCCTCACAGCCTCAGAAGTTCCTCCCCAGCTTTTTTGGAGCCCCCTTCAGATGCTGGCAGGCCACAAGAAGGTCCCCTGGGAGCCTCCTCTGCTGCAGCCTGCACAGCCCCAACTCTTTCACTCTGTGCTCACAGCAGAGCTGCTGCAGCCTCTGAGCATCCTCCTGGCCCTGCTCTGGACACTCTCCAGCATCTCCACAGCCCTCTTATGCTAGAGGCTCCAGAACTGGATGCAGTGCTCCAGGTGGGGTCTCAGCAGAGCTGAGCACAGCAGAGGGGCAGAATCCCCTCCCTGGCCCTGCTGGCCACACTGCTGCTGCTGCAGCCCAGGCTCTGCTTGCTCTCTGGGCTGCAAGTGCACACTGCTGGCTCCTGTTGAGCTTCTCCTCCAGCAGCACCCCCAAGTCCCTCTCCTCAGGGCTGCTCTCCAGCCCCTCACTGCCCAGCCTGGATTGGTGCTTGGCATTGCAGAGCTTCTCACAAAGTCTGCCACGTTGCAGTGACAAGGACCACGTAGGGGCCCGGATGCTGCAGAGTAAACAAACACATCTGGGATTTGGAACCAGGCCAGCTCTGTGTTGTGGAAAAAGCTGCTGTGGAAACACATCCAAAGGAGACACAGCTGGAAACTGTTAACTCTGGATGGAAAGGAGGGGGGGAATGGGGGAAAAAATGCATTAAATAATAAAGAGGAGGGCAAAACCTGAGGAATTCCTGCTTGAGATCTGCTGCACTCTGATTGCTGAGACACAGCAACTGGGTTTGCACAGCAGTGAGATTGATGGCATTCCTGAACAATGGACAGTTTGGAATCACTGACCTCAAGCAACCTAAAGGCAGCTGAGGGTGGGAGGCTTGACTCCTCACTGTCTGCCTTGCCTTGGATGTGCTGCCTAACATCCCAGCTGTCTGAATTTGCAGGCGAGCTGCTGGGGGCATGCCAGTTGGGGGGATGCTGGTGTTGGAATGCCAGTGGGTGGATGCTGATGGGGGGATGCTGGTTGGGAGGATGCCAGTTGGGAGGATGCTGGGGGGGGGGATGACAGTTGGAAGATGCCACTTGGGAGGATGCCTGTTGGGGGATGCTGCTGGGGGGTTGCCAGTTGGGAGGATGCTGGTGGGAGGATGACAGTTGAGGGATGCTGGTTGAGGGATGCTGGTGAGGGGATGCCAGTTGGGAGGATGCTGGTGGGAGGATGCTGCTAGGGGGATGACAGTTGGAGGATGCTGGTTGGGGGATGCTGCTAGAGGGATGACAGTTGGAGGATGCCAGTTAGGAGAATGCTGGTTGGGGGATGCTGTTGGGGGGATGCTAGTTGGAGGATGCCAGTTAGGAGAATGGTGGTTGGGGATGCTGCTGGGGGGATGCCAGTTGGGAGGATGCTGGGGGGATGACAGTTGGAGGATGCCACTTGGGAGGATGCTGGTCAGAGGATGCTGGTGGGGGGATGACAGTTGGGGGATGCTGGATGAGGGATGCTGGTTGGGGGATGCCATCTGGGAGGATGCTGGTGGGAGGATGCTTCTGGGAGGATGACAGTTGGGGGATGCCAGTTAGGAGAATGCTGGTTGGGGGATGCTGCTGGGGGTTGCCAGTTGGGAGGATGCTGGTGGGAGGACGACAGTTGAGGGATGCTGATTGAGGGATGCTGGATGAGGAATGCCAGTTGGGGGATGCTGGTTGGGGGATGCTGCTGGGGGGATGCCAGTTGGGAGGATGCTGGGGGGATGACAGTTGGTGGATGCTGGTTGAGGGATGCCGGTTGGGGGATACCAGTTGGGAGGATGCTGGTGGGAGGATGACAGTTGGAGGATGCTGTTTGAGGGATGCTGGATGAAGAATGCCAGTTGGGGGATGCTGGTTGGGGGATGCTGGTGAGGGGATGCCAGTTGGGAGGATGCTGGTTGGGGGATGCTTGTGGGAAGATGCTGGGGGGGAATGCCTATGGGAGGATGCTGTAGGGAATGCCGGTGGGAGGATGCCGTGGGGTGCTGCAGCCGCGGTTTCCCAGCCCCCCCGCAGCCGGTGTCGTTCCGCCTGTGCCGGCCCCAAAGGCAGCGAGTGGAAGGAGGAAGAAGGGGAGGTGGCCGAGCTCCTTGCATCACTGGCAGAGCCAGCGGAGCAGCAGCCCTGGTAGATGATTCAGGAGGGTGAATCAGCAGCAGCAGCCACAGAGGGGATCGCTCCCTCGCTCCCACCCTCCCTCTGAGCCAAAACTGTGCTCTGCTTCCACTGGGGGCAGGGGAGAGTTTCAGCAAGGCAAAAAGCAGGGCAAGAGGAGGCAAGAGGCAGCTGGAAATAGAACGAAATTGTGTACCGTTGGATTATTTGTTTTTCTTTCTGGACAAGGAGCCTCACATTGAAAAAACCCAAACGCCACCACCGAGCCAAAGCAGCGGAGCCCTCAGACAGCGAGAGGACTGTGAGCAAGTCTTGTGAGCAGTGCTGCAAGGGAGGCTCACATCCTGCTCCTCACACGGCCACCAGCCCTAGTGCAGAGCTGCAGATGGAGTGCCGGAGGCTGCCGCAGTCCCCGCGCTCAGAGAGCCTCTCCTGCAGCCTCCAGTAACTCTTTGGGAACTCTGATCCTGCTTTTCCCTGGGCTAAGTGCAGCTTGGAGGCAGGCGAGCTCAGGCACCAGCTATCCTCCACCCAAAGGCAGTGCAGCAGGCTCTGCTTCTGCAGCACGTTGGTTGCACATCAGGGCAGGGAACACAAATTGTCACTTGCTTTATTCCTCTCTTGTTTGCCAGGTTTGGTCAGCAGGAGCAGGGAGGTCATTCTGCCCCTGGACTCTGCACTGGTTAGACCACACCTTGAGTGCTGTGTTCAGTTCTGGGCCCCCCAGTTTAGGAGGGACATTGAGATGCTTGAGCATGTCCAGAGAAGGGCAACGAGGCTGGGGAGAGGCCTTGAGCACAGCCCTACGAGGAGAGGCTGAGGGAGCTGGGATTGGTTAGCCTGGAGAAGAGGAGGCTCAGGGGAGACCTTATTGCTGTCTACAACTACCTGAAGGGTGGTTGTGGCCAGGGGGAGGTTGCTCTCTTCTCTCAGGTGGCCAGCACCAGAATGAGAGGACACAGCCTCAGGCTGTGCCAGGGGAGATTTAGGCTGGAGGTGAGGAGAAAGTTCTTCCCTGAGAGAGTCATTGGGCACTGGAATGGGCTGCCCGGGGAGGTGGTGGAGTCGCCGTCCCTGGGGCTGTTCAAGGCAGGACTGGACGTGGCACTTGGTGCCATGGTCTGGCCTTGAGCTCTGTGGTAAAGGGTTGGACTTGATGATCTGTGAGGTCTCTTCCAACCCTGATGATACTGTGAGACTGTGATACTGTTTCATTGCCCTGGTACAGGTTAATTTGGGTAGCTCATGGAAAATGTGGTAGTGGAAGCAAATCCACATTTCTAGACCAAAACAGACATGCTTGAGCAGCTTTGGATCTGTCACAGGCTCACAGGATGTCAGGGGTTGGAAGGGCACCCAAAGAGCTCATCCAGTCCAACCCCCCTACCAGAACAGGACCACACAATCTAGCTCAGGGCACACAGCAACACATCCAGACAGGCCTGGAGAGGCTCCAGAGAAGGAGACTCCACAGCCTCTCTGGGTCAGAGCTTGATCAAGCCAAATGTGTTGAGTTTGAGTCAGATCAGAACTAGTTCTGCTCGGTGGTTTGACTTTTCAGCTCAGCCTCTTCTCAGAGGCTGCTCTTTCTGAAGGGAGCAGCATGCTTTGGAGTGTCTGCTTCCAGAAATGACAGGGGCTGATGTTTACAGCTGCTGCCAAGGACTGGCATGCAGAAAGCCCCCTGCTAACACCTGCTCACTGCTAAATCCTGCATAGCCCATTGGGATGTGGTAAGTAAGAGGTCTCACCTGCAGGAGTGAGCAGACAGGAAGAGGTGACCCGAAGCTGAGCAGTGAGGTATTTGATTCCATATAGCTCATATTCTGTGTGAGGAACTGTGGGGGTTGAGCCTTCCTCTTCAGAGGGCAGCATCTCAGCAACACTCTAGTTTCAATGCTGATTTGGGTGTTCTTAAATCCAGTTCCAGAACCATAGACTCAGTCAGGGTTGAGAGGGCCCACAAGGATCATCTAGTTCCAACCCCCCTGCCATGGACACCCTACCCTAGAGCAGGCTGCCCACAGCCTAGATCCTGAATCTGGTTCCCATCTGCTGCCTAGTCCAGTCAGGGAAGAGAAGACCTTAGAGCTGCCTTCCAGTACCTGAAAGGAGAGCAGCCAAACAGAGAGGGATCTGGGGGTGCTGATTGATACCCACCTGAACATGAGCCAGCAGTGTGCCCAGGTGGCCAAGAGAGCCAGTGGCATCCTGGCCTGCATCAGGAATGGTGTGGCCAGCAGGAGCAGGGAGGTCATTCTGCCCCTAGACTCTGCACTGGTTAGACCACACCTTGAGTGCTGTGTTCAGTTCTGGGCCCCCCAGTTTAGGAGGGACATTGAGATGCTTGAGCATGTCCAGAGAAGGGCAACGAGGCTGGGGAGAGGCCTTGAGCACAGCCCTACGAGGAGAGGCTGAGGGAGCTGGGATTGGTTAGCCTGGAGAAGAGGAGGCTCAGGGCAGACCTTATTGCTGTCTACAACTACCTGAGGGGAGGTTGTGGCCAGGAGGAGGTTGCTCTCTTCTCTCAGGTGGCCAGCACCAGAACAAGAGGACACAGCCTCAGGCTGCACCAGGGGAGATTTAGGCTGGAGGTGAGGAGAAAGTTCTTCCCTGAGAGAGTCATTGGACACTGGAATGGGCTGCCCGGGGAGGTGGTGGAGTCGCCGTCCCTGGAGCTGTTCAAGGCAGGACTGGACGTGGCACTTGGTGCCATGGTCTGGCCTTGAGCTCTGTGGTAAAGGGTTGGACTTGATGATCTGTGAGGTCTCTTCCAACCTTGGTGATACTGTGATACTGTGATAAAGGAAGGCTACAAAGAGACTTTTCCTGAAGGTGTCTAGACACAGGCCAAGGGGGAATGATTGGAAGCTTTGGGAGAGCAGGGTTAGACTGGAGCTTAGGAAGAAGTTCTTCAAGATTGGACAGGGCTGGGTGCTAGGTTGGATTGGATGAGCTTGGAGGTCTCTTCCAACCTGCTTGATTCTATGATTCTATGATTCTGTGATTCTATGATTCTATTGCTACATGGATTTGTTCCCTACAAGCTCCCTGAGGAGCAGGAGCTTTGAGGATCAGTCAAACCAGTGAGGAGTGCTTTAAACTAGAAGTAACAAGGAAGGAGATGATGATCCACAGCCAAGTGAAGAAGAAGTGGTGCAGGCTGGGAACCAGATTGTGCAGAATAATGTTGGGAGGAAGTTGCTGGCAGAGAGAGTGATTGGCATTGGAATGGGCTGCTCAGGGAGGTGGTGGAGTGGCCGTGGCTGGAGGTGTTCAAGAGAAGCCTGGATGAGGCACTTGGTGCCATGGCCTGGTTGGTTGGATAGGGCTGGGGGATAGCTTAGACTGGATGATCTTGGAGCTTTCTTCCAACCTGCTTGATTCTGATTCTGATTCTAAAACAAGAGTGAAGGGAGCCCACCACTGGGCCCATCCCTCCTTGAGTGGCAAGAGCAGTGCAAGGCTGGGCACAGGTGGCATGGAAGCCACAGTCCTCTGCAGTTGTGCCAGGCACAGCAGGTGAAGCAGGGTTCTGCAAACCACGATGGGCCAGGATGGAGCTGCTGGCTTACGGCTTGCCTTTTAGAGCTCCCCTTTATGTAGCCACAGCTGTCTGCAACCCCTGGCTGCTGTGGGACACAGCTGGTGGTTGACTGCCAGCATGTGTGGCAAAGACAGAGCCAAGCTGGGGCACCAAGCACTGCTAGCTCAGCCCCGGGGCAGCGCTCGCATGACCGCTGCAGCAGGTCGCAACAGCCCAGCTCTGGCATGCCTGAGCTGCTGGGGCTGTCCCCAGGGGCTGACCAGATGCTCTCTTGGCCAAAGAGACTAAGGTTGCTCTGGCCAGATCTTGAGGACGTTGCAGGGCTTTGTTATTCCCGTCTACAGTCTCCAGTTCATTAGCATATGCTGAGTGCCAGCACTAATTGCTTTCCATCCCATGACCGTGAGAGCTTGTTGCTGTCTGCTTGGCGGTCTGCAGCTCTTGTCTGGGTTCCTACCAGGGCCAGTTTTGGGTCTCAGGAGCACACATTTCCCACAGAGGATCTCTCAGCTTCTCGTGAAGGCTTGCAAAGCTGTGTAGCTCAGGGTAGTACATGAGTTTCCCTGGCTGGGTCGTTCATTTCTGGCTTTAGGATCCTGCCTCCCAGGTTCTTTTTCCTCTGAGTGGGAGGGACAGAGAGCAGCAGCTCACTCTTCCCCCCAGCATGCCCTCCATGGTGGTGTCCTGCACTGACTCTTCCAGCCTGAGACAGGAGGGCATGACACAGAGCTAGCTGCACCCATGAAGATGCTGTGAAAGCTGAAATTGGAGCTGGCTTTAGAAAGATCCTACAGAAATTCATGTGAGAAAAAGCCACCCATGGGGAGCTCCTGAAGTGTAGGGACCAGTGAGTCTTGTCTTGTCCTTGTGTTCCAGCAGACAAAGGACCCCTACAAGCAGCCAAAGGATCAGCTTGGTCCCTGTTCCCTTGGCCCACAGGCTCACAGGATGTCAGGGGTTGGAAGGGAACCAAGGAGATCATCCAGTCCAACCCCCTGCCAGAGCAGGACAATCCTATCTGGTACAGATCACACAGGAACACATCCAGACAGGCCTGGAGAGGCTCCACAGAAGGAGACTCCACAGCCTCTCTGGGCAGCCTGTGCCAGGGCTCTGGGACCCTTCCAGCAAAGAAGTTCCCCCTTGTGCTGAGCTGGAACCTCCTGTGCTGCAGCTTCCATCCATTGCTGCTTGTCCTATCCCAAGGAGCAATGAGCAGAGCCTGTACCCACCTCCTGGCAGCCCTCAGAGATTTAGAGACATTGATTAAATCCCCTCTCAGTCTCCTCTTCTCCAGACTAAGCAGCCCCAGGGCCCTCAGCCTCTCCTCCTCAGGCAGTGCTCCAGTCCCCTCATCATCCTCCTAGCCCTCTGCTGGATCCTCTCCAGCAGATCCCTGTCCCTCTGCAACTGGGGAGCCCAAAACTGAAGGCATCACTCAAGATGAGGTCTCAGCAGGGCAGAGTAGAGGGGCAGGAGAACCTCCCTGGATCTGCTGGACACACTCTGCTTAGTGCACTCAGGGATTCCACTGGCCACAAGTGCACATTGCTGGGCCATGGATGCCCCAGAGGGTCTCCATGGACCCCTCAAGGCCCCATGAAGTCACTGTTTACTGTCTCAGTTAATTTTTGACATGTGGACTCAAGAAGGGGCAGGTGGGGAGGATGGGGCTGAGTGGCAGGGTGTCAGTGTGCTGGCAGGGGGGTGAGGCACTGGAGCAGGGTGCACAGAGCTAATTGTGGAACCTGCTTTAGATACACCTCCTCTACCAGGGGGGTTGGACTGAATGAACTTCTCCTACTGTACTCTGCCCTGCTAAGACCACAGCTGGAATACTGCATCCAGTTTTGGGCTCCCCAGTTTGAGAGAGACAGGGACCTGCTGGAGAGAGTCCAACAGAGAGCCACGAGGATGACTGAGGGACTTGAGCATCTCCCCTGTGAAGAGAGCCTGAGAGCCCTGGGGCTGGTTAGTGTGGAGAAGAGAAGGCTGAGAGGGGATCTGATCAATGTCTATCAATACCTGAGGGATGGGTGTCAAGTGGAGAGGGCCAAGCTCTTTGCCATAGAGCACAAGGATATGACAAAGAGCAGTGGATGCAAACTTGAACATAGAAGGTTTCAGCTCAATCTGAGGAGAAACTTCTTTACAATGAGGGTGGCAGAGCCCTGAAGCAGGCTGCCCAGGGGTGTTGTGGAGTCTTCTTCTCTGGAGACTTTCACACCCCACCTGGGTGCATTCCTGTGCAGACTGCCCTGGGTGATGCTGCTTTTGGCAGGGAGGTTGGACTGGATGATCTCTGGAGGTGCCTTCCAACCTCTAACGTTCTGTTTGTAGCACCTCTGATACAGACACAGCATCCCTCTGGCATGCATCCTGGTACAGAAAGCCTTGGGTGCTTTTGGTCTGTGTCTGCCATTCTGAGCTCCTCAGTAGGTCCTAGAAACTCTTCTTCCAGCACTGAAATCTTAGAATCATACAATCAGTCAGGGTTGGAAGGGACCACAAGGATCATCTCTAGTTCCAACCCCCACCCTGCCATGCCCAGGGACACCTCACAATAGATCAGGTTGTCCAGAGCCTCATCCAGCCTGGCCTTAAACACCTCCAAAGATGAAGCTTCCACCACCTCCCTGGGCAACCAGTTCCAGCCTCTCACCACTCTCCTGCTCAACAGCTTCCTCCTCATGGCCAGGATGACTCTCCCCACCTCCAGCTTTCATAGAACCATAGAATCATAGAACCAAGCAGGCTGGCAGAGAGCTCCAAGCTCAGCCAGCCCAACCTAGCACCCAGCCCTGCCCAACCAACCACACCATGGCACTAAGTGCCCCAGCCAGGCTTGGCTGCAACACCTCCAGCCACGGCCACTCCACCACCTCCCTGGGCAGCCCATTCCAATGCCAATCACTCTCTCTGCCAGCAACTTCCTCCTCACATCCAGCCTAGACCTGCCCTGCCACAGCTTCAGGCTGTGTCCCCTTCTTCTGCTGCTGCTTGCCTGGCAGCAGAGCCCAACCCCACCTGGCTACAGCCTCCCTGCAGGCAGCTGCAGGCAGCAATGAGCTCTGCCCTGAGCCTCCTCTGCTGCAGGCTGCACACCCCCAGCTCCCTCAGCCTCTCCTCACAGGGCTGTGCTCCAGGCCCCTCCCCAGCCTTGCTGCCCTGCTCCAAACACCTTCCAGCACCTCAGCATCTCTCTGCAATGGAGGAGCCCAGAACTGGACACAGCACTCCAGGGGTGGCCTGAGCAGTGCTGAGCACAGGGGCACAAGAACCTCCCTTGTCCTGCTGCCCACACTGCTCCTGAGCCAGCCCAGGATGCCATTGGCTCTGCTGCCCACCTGGGCACTGCTGCCTCCTCTGCAGCTCCTCTCTGCCAGCACCCCCAGCTCCCTCTCTGCCTGGCTGCTCTCAGCCACTCTGGCCCCAGCCTGTAGTGCTGCTTGGGGTTGTTGTGGCCAAAGTGCAGAACCCTGCCCTTGGCCTTGTTCAGTCTCATCCCATTGGCCTCTGCCCACCCATCCAGCCTGGCCAGGTCCCTCTGCAGGGCTCTCCTCCCCTCCAACAGCTCCACAGCTGCTCCTAGCTTGGTGTCATCTGCATTTGCCCCAGTCCTGTCACTCCTTGACAGCCTAAAAACTCCCTCCCCAGCTTTCTGGTAGCCCCAGATCTAGTGTGAGGTGTCCCTGCCCATGGCAGGGGAGGTTGGAACTAGATGATCCTTGAGGTCCCTTCCAGCCCTGACAGTTCTGTGATTCTGTGAATCTATGACTCTGTGATTCTATGATTCTATGACTCTTAGCCCCAGCAACTGCAGAGAAGGAGCCCCTGGACTGCCTGCTAGAGCTGGAAAGCTTGAACTGGCCTCTCAGTCTGAGACTTTTCTGTGCTCCTGTGTAAAGTCCCTTACAAGAACAGCCTCCAAAGTTGGTGTCCTTTCAGGATGTGCTGAGTTCTCTGTGTTGTAGCTCCCCTTTTGAAGGACAAGCCAGCAGTGTGTTGAGATGCAAACTCAGTCAGCAGGCTTTCATTTCCATACCTGGCAGTCACAATGCTTTCTTTTCCTCTCCCTGATGCACTGATAAACAGTCAAGATAAACAGAATCAGATTCTGAGGAGTCATTCCCTGACAAAACCCCACAGTGTTTTGCATCCCCAGCCACTCCCTTTTCATTTATCTGTGTCCCCAAGCCCTGAGCATTTAATTAAACCAGCTCAGTGCTCTGAGCATTCTGCTGGGCTTCCTCTACCAACTGAAGGGGCTGCTGGGTGTGTGTCTCTGTGGTTGTGTAGGTTAGGGCAGTGTTTCTTTAATCAGGTTGGAAAAGCCCCTCAGGACCACCAAGCCCAACCATTAACCCTACTCTACCAGGTGCACCCCAAATCATATCCCCAAGCATCACATCCAAACGACCTTTAAACACATCCAGGGTTGGGGACTCCACCACCTCCCTGGGCAGCTCACTCCAGTGCCTGACCACTCTTGTTGGGAAAAGAAAACTCCTACTGTCCAGTCCAAACCTGCCCTGGTGCAGCTTGAGGTAGTCCTTCTTGATCTATGTTTAACCACCCATGAGAAGAGACCAGCACCAACTTCTCCACAACCTCCTTTCAGGTAGCTGCAGACAGTGATGAGGTCTCTCCTCAGCCTCCTCTGCTTCAAACTAACCAACCCCAGCTCCTTCAATCTCTCTTCAGCAGATTTATTACCTAGACCCTTCCCCAGCTTCCTTGCCCTCCTCTGCACTCCCCTGAGCTCCTCCATATCCCTCTTGCAACGAGATGCCCAAAGCTGAATACTCAGAGTGTGGCCCCACTAGAGCAGAACCCAAGGGGACAATCCCCTCCCTGCTCCTGCTGGGCACAGCATTTCTAATCCCAGCCAGGATGCCCTTGGCTTTCTTGGCCACTTGGGCACACTGCTGGCTCATGTGCAGCAGCACCAATTCACTTGTCCCTTTCTGCCAGGCAGTTTCCAGCCACACTGCCCCAAGCCTGGAACATCACATGGGGTTGTTGTGACCCAAGTGCAGGACCTGGCACTTGGCCTTGATGAAGCTCACCCTGGTAACATTGACCCATCCATCCAATTTATTCAAGTCCCTCTAGAATCATAGAATCAATCAGGTTGGAAGAGAGCTCCAAGCTCAGCCAGCCCAACCTGGCACCCAGCCCTGCCCAACCAACCAGACCATGGCACTAAGTGCCCCAGCCAGGCTTGGCTTCAACACCTCCAGCCACGGCCACTCCACCACCTCCCTGGGCAGCCCATTCCAGTGCCAATCACTCTCTCTGTGCTCATGCAGATCACCACTTCTACCTAACCTGGTGTACTGATACTGGTGGGAAGCAGTGACTAACACATTTATTGACAGTCATGCTCCATTCTTCTCTCTGGCTAACATGAATGTCCTGAGCTCTGCACACCAAACACGCAGTGCAGTGTGCTGGGGGGCAGCAGGAGCAGTAGGAAGACAGCAGAAACCCACACAAAGGCAGTTCCAGCCTCCTCCTCTAAAGCATGGGCAAAGTTTTGAGCCTGAGTGGCAAGCTTGCTGGTGTTTTTCCCTCTGGCCACCTTCTTCCTCTCTTTCCTGGGCACTGGCACTAGGGTTGAGGACAGTTGTGTGTGTTTCTGCCCTTCTCTCCTCCTTACTCCTTTTTGTCTGCCTCCTCACCTTCAGAAGCTTCCTTCCCCTTCTGCCAACTCTGTCACTGTCGTGGCAGGCTAATAGGCCTATGAGATGTCCTGGCTTGCCCCACTCTTCTGCTGATGGGGGAAGCAAGGGCAGGAGGAAAACAAAGGCTGGGGCCATTATGTCCCCTCTCAAAGTGATAAACAGGCTCCAGGAAAGGACTTAGTGCCTAAAAAAAAGGGCTTGGGAGGACTTTAAACTGCTTAAACCCAGAAATCCATCCAAAAATTGCAAATGCCTACTGCAGGTGCTGGGAGCACCTGGTTACATGGTGCCAAGCATGCTGAGACCTAGGGCAGGGTCACAGTCTCACAGTCTCACAGTATCATCAGGGTTGGAAGAGACCTCACAGATCATCAAGTCCAACCCTTTAGCACAGAGCTCAAGGCCAGACCATGGCACCAAGTGCCACGTCCAGTCCTGCCTTGAACAGCTCCAGGGACGGCGACTCCACCACCTCCCTGGGCAGCCCATTCCAGTGTCCAATGACTCTCTCAGGGAAGAACTTTCTCCTCACCTCCAGCCTAAATCTCCCCTGGCACAGCCTGAGGCTGTGTCCTCTCGTTCTGGTGCTGGCCACCTGAGAGAAGAGAGCAACCTCCTCCTGGCCACAACCTCCCCTCAGGTAGTTGTAGACAGCAATAAGGTCTGCCCTGAGCCTCCTCTTCTCCAGGCTAACCAATCCCAGCTCCCTCAGCCTCTCCTCGTAGGGCTGTGCTCAAGGCCTCTCCCCAGCCTCGTTGCCCTTCTCTGGACACGCTCAAGCATCTCAATGTCCCTCCTAAACTGGGGGGCCCAGAACTGAACACAGCACTCAAGGTGTGGTCTAACCAGTGCAGAGTCCAGGGGCAGAATGACCTCCCTGCTCCTGCTGGCCACACCATTCCTGATGCAGGCCAGGATGCCACTGGCTCTCTTCGCCACCTGGGCACACTGCTGGCTCATGTTCAGGCAGGTATCAATCAGCACCCCCAGATCCCTCTCTGTTTGGCTGCTCTCAGCCACTCTGACCCCAGCCTGTATCTCTGCATGGGGTTGCTGTGGCCAAAGTGCAGCACCCTGCACTTGGAGCTATTGAAGCCATCCCCTTGGACTCTGCCCATCTGTCCAGGCAGTCAAGGTCCCGCTGCAGAGCCCTTCTGCCCTCCAACCCAGCCACATCTGCCCCCAGCTTGGTGTCATCTGCACACTTGCTGATGACTGACTCCATGCCCTCATCCAGGTCATCTATGAAGATGTTAAAGAGGATGGGGCCCAGCACTGATCCCTGAGGGACACCACTAGTGACAGCTGCCAGCTGGATGTGGCACCATTCACCACCACTCTCTGGGTCCAGCCCTCCAGCCAGTTCCTAACCCAGCACAGAGTGTTGCCATCCAAGCCATGGGCTGACAGCTTAGCCAGCAGTTTGCTGTGGGGGACAGTGTCAATGGGTCTCCAAGCCCTCCAGGGCTGTGTTGCTCCTGGAGCATGCTGCTGGCTCCCACCCCAGTCCACATTCAAGCCAAGAGCCTATGTCAAATCCCATTTTTTTGTGTCCCCCAGGGGCCTGATGTCAGGCTGGATGAGGCTGTGTGCAGGGTAGGGCATCCCTGGGCACGGCAGTGGGGTTGTAACTGGCTGTGCCTTGTGGTCCCTTCCATCTCTGCCTGATTCCATGATGCTATGCAATGTCATTTGTGAAATGCAAGGCGGGGCCCCAGGTCACACCCAAGGTAGAGCAGAAGCTGCCACCTAACCATGAGCATTCTGAGAGGCAGTGCTACTCTGAGTCACCTCTGGTGCAGTGGAGGCTGCTGTCATAGAGTCACAGGCTGGAAGGGACCTCAGGGATCAGCCAGCTCCACCCCCCGTTGTAGACAGGGACACCTCCCACTAGCACAGGTTGCTCATCCAACCTGGCCTGGAACACCTCCAGGGCGGTTGTGGAGCACAGAAGCAGCCAATGTGATTAAAGATCAAAGATCACATTGGGTGCTTCTGTGTTCCACAACCTCCCTGGGCAACCTGTGCCAGTGTCTCCCCACCCTCACTGCAAACAACTTCTTCCTAACATCCACTTTACATCTCCCCTCTGCCACTTCAAACCCATTCCTCCTCCTCCTGGCATTCCCAGACCTTCTCAATAGTCCCTCCCCAGCCCTCCTGCAGCCCCCTGCAGGAATAGAATGGAATGGAATAGAATGGAGTGGAATGGAATAGAATGGAATGGAATAGAATGGAGTGGAATGGAATAGAATGGAATAGAATGGAGTGGAGTAGGATGGAATGGAGTAGAATGGAATGGAATGGAGTGGAATGGAACAGAATAGACCCGTCAGCCTGACCTCAGTGCCAGGGAAACTGATGGAGCAGGTTCTCTTGGGGCCAATAACTGCGCACCTGAGGGATGGCAAAGATCTCAGGTCCAGCCAGCATGGGTTTAGGAAGGGCAGATCCTGCCTTTCTAACCTGATCTCCTTCTATGATCAGGTGACTGCTTGGTGGCTGTGGGGAGGCCTGTGGATGTGCTCTGTCTGGACTTCAGCAAGGCCTTTGACACTGTCCCCCACAGCACACTGCTGGCTAAGCTGTCAGCCCATGGCTTGGATGGTAACACTCTGTGCTGGGTTAGGAACTGGCTGGAGGGCTGGACCCAGAGAGTGGTGGTGAATGGTGCCACATCCAGCTGGCAGCTGTCACTAGTGGTGTCCCTCAGGGATCTGTGCTGGGCCCCATCCTCTTTAACATCTTCATAGATTATCTGGATGAGGGCATGGAGTCAGTCATCAGCAAGTGTGCAGATGACACCAAGCTGGGGACAGATGTGACTGAGTTGGAGGGCAGAAGGGCTCTGCAGCAGGACCTTGACTGCCTGGACAGATGGGCAGAGTCCAAGGGGATGGCATTCAATAGCTCCAAGTGCAGGGTGCTGCACTTTGGCCACAGCAACCCCATGCAGAGATACAGGCTGGGGTCGGAGTGGCTGGAGAGCAGCCAGACAGAGAGGGATCTGGGGGTGCTGATTGATACCTGCCTGAACATGAGCCAGCAGTGTGCCCAGGTGGCCAAGAGAGACAGTGGCATCCTGGCCTGCATCAGGAATGGTGTGGTCAGCAGGAGCAGGGAGGTCATTCTGCCCCTGTACTCTGCACTGGTTAGACCACACCTTGAGTGCTGTGTTCAGTTCTGGGCCCCCCAGTTTAGGAGGGACATTGAGATGCTTGAGCGTGTCCAGAGAAGGGCAACGAGGCTGGGGAGAGGCCTTGAGCACAGCCCTACGAGGAGAGGCTGAGGGAGCTGGGATTGGTTAGCCTGGAGAAGAGGAGGCTCAGGGCAGACCTTATTGCTGTCTGCAACTACCTGAGGGGTGGTTGTGGCCAGGAGGAGGTTGCTCTCTTCTCTCAGGAGGCCAGCACCAGAACAAGAGGACACAGCCTCAGGCTGTGCCAGGGGAGATTTAGGCTGGAGGTGAGGAGAAAGTTCTTCCCTGAGAGAGTCATTGGACACTGGAATGGGCTGCCCGGGGAGGTGGTGGAGTCGCCGTCCCTGGAGCTGTACAAGGCAGGACTGGACGTGGCACTTGGTGCCATGGTCTGGCCTTGAGCTCTGTGCTAAAGGGTTGGACTGGATGGTCTGTGAGGTCTCTTCCAACCTTGGTGATACTGGGATACTGTGATACTGTGAATAAAATGGAATGGAATAGAATGGAATGGAGTGGAATGGAATAGAATGGAACAGAGTAGAATGGAATAGAATGGAGTGGAGTGGAACGGAATAGAATGGAATGGAGTAGAATGGAGTGGAATGGAATAGAATGGAATGGAGTAGAATGGAGTGGAATGGAATAGAATGGAATGGAGTAGAATGGAATGGAATAGAATGGAGTGGAGTGGAATGGATTAGAATAGAATCAACCATGTCGGAAGAGACCTCCAAGATCATCCAGTCCATGCTGGGCTCCAGCTAACATTTCCAAGACCCAGAGAGAGGCTGCAGGAGTGACTTCAGAGACTTTCAGGACATTTCAAGCTGCCTGCAAGATGTCCTCTTTTTGCCCCATTGCTCCCCCACCCACCTAAATTACAACCACATGTCCTCAGAGTGATCTTGCAGCAGGCAGGATGAACAAAGCTCTTCTTTTCCATGTAGGCTGAGCATCACTGACCTATTGAGGCAGACTTCCATAGGGGTGCTGGGTTTGGCTGTGCTGAGCATCTGAGGAGGAGTTGGAGGCAGATGGAAGAAGGCAGGAGGGGCTGTGTGCAGGTCTGCAGGGCTGCCTGGGTGGGACTGGGAGTCTCACAGAGGCAGGACCCCAGGCAATGCCAGGTCTGGGCTTCCTCAGGACTTTCTGTAAGTCCAACTGCAAGCCTCAGCTCCACAAGGCCACAGGCTCAGAGACCAGCCTGCAAGTGGAGCTGTTTTGCAGTGAGTCCCAGGTGTTGAGGGAGTTAAACCTCTCTAAGGCTTGCAGTGATTTACACTTAAGTCCAACTGCAAGCCTCAGCTCTACAAGGCCACAGGCTCAGAGACCAGCCTGCAAGTGGAGCTGTTTTGCAGTGAGTCCCAGGTGTTGAGGGAGTTAAACCTCTCTAAGGCTTGCAGTGATTTACACCTCTGTAAGTCCAACTGCAAGCCTCAGCTCCACAAAGCCACAGGCTCAGAGACCAGCCTGCAAGTGGAGCTGTTTTGCAGTGAGTCCCAGGTGTTGAAGGAGTTAAACCTCCCTAAGGCTTGCAGTGATTTACACCTCCCCTTGCTTTAATGCTCAAAAAAAAAATGTTCTGAATCTGCCTTGACAAGAGTTGTCCTGATAAGGAACTGCTAAGGATTTGTCCTGTTCAATTGGTACTGATAAGCAGGCTGCAAGGGTTGAAAACGTGCTCAGGGATACAATGATATCATGCTTGGATCTCTCTGATAAGCCTTTCTTCTTTACAGCTGGTTCAGGGGGCAAGTGAACACACTTAATCCTGGGCAACACAGGGTAAGGGGTAATGTTGGAATAGGGCTGGCACCTGGCTAGGAAGGTTGGTGTCTGGAAGGATCACAGGATGTTAGGGGTCAGAAGGGACCTCCAGAGATAGAATCATAGAGTCAGCAGCAGCATCATCTCCTTCCTTCCTACTCCTAGTTTAAAGCACTTCTCTCTGGTTTGATCTTCAAAGCTCCTGGTCTTCAGAGAGCCTGTAGGAAACAAATCCATGTAGTCACAGAATCAAGCAGGCTGGAAGAGAGCTCCAAGCTCAGCCACCTCAACCTAGCACCCGGCCCTGCCCAACCAACCAGACCATGGCACTAAGTGCCCCAGCCAGCCTTGGCTTCAACACCTCCAGCCACGGCCACTCCACCACCTCCCTGGGCAGCCCATTCCAATGCCAATCACTCTCTCTGCCAGCAACTTCCTCCTCACATCCAGCCTAGACCTGCTCTGGCACAGCTTCAGGCTGTGTCCCCTTCTTCTGTTGCTGCTTGCCTGGCAGCAGAGCCCAACCCCACCTGGCTACAGCCTCCCTGCAGCTTCTTGTCCGTGGGCTGGCTTCAAAGGTAGCAGTTGCATCACTCACTTGTTGGCCAGTGGATGCAAGGGTGAGGTAGGTTAATGGAATAGATCCTCCTGAGATATATGTGCCCAGTTCTGGGTCTCTCAGCTCAAGAAAGACCTCAAGGAACTGCTTGAAAGAGTCCAGCACAAAGCCACAACCCCTAACATTCTTAGTGTGATAGGAGAGGCTGAGGGAGCTGGAGGTGTGCAGCCTGCAGCAGAGGAGGCTCAGGGCAGGGCTCATTGATGTCTGCAGCTGCCTGCATCCTCATGGCTCTCCACTGGGCTCTGTCTCGAGATGGGGAGCCCAAAGCTGGGCACAGTATCCCAGGGTGGGTCTCAGCAGGGAAGAATAGAGAGAAGCCTCTGTCAGCATCTCAGAGGGCAGGCAAGGCCAGCAGGTGTCAGAAACCACCTCAGAGGTGCAGCAACCAAAGCTCAGGGGAGTGCAGATAGAGAGGAGAGAGCAGAGGACGTGAGAGAAATGCTGCCAAGGTAGTGCTGGTGCTGAAGGATTCTGACACTGCCAAGCTGCACCAGAGAGCCTGAGGAGAGCCTCCCTGGCCCTGCTGCCCACACTCTTCCTGATGGCCACAAGGGCACTCTGCTGTGCCATGCAGAACCTGCTGGAAGAGCTCTCACCTTGGCTGTGCAGATTTACACTTGGAATCTGGGCTTCTGTCTTAGTTCTTCCTTTCCCTCTGCCCTTCCTCATTTCCCCTCTCACAGCTGTGAGTTGCCTTCTGCAGCCAGCAGTGAGCCAGTGCAGATGTCTGGTTACTGCTGCAGGCAGGGCTGGCAAAGAGCTCTCATGCAAAGGCTGTTCCAGTGCAAGCACTGCAGCCCAGACTGCACTTCCATGGTGTCTTTCACACCATTTCTCCCCATCTCCCTCCTCTGCTCTCCATCTCTTGCTCAACCTACATCTTCCTCCTTTTCTTTCCATCTCCTTCCTTTTCTCTCCACCTCCCTCCTCTGCTCTCCATCTCTTGCTCAACCTACATCTTCCTCCTTTTCTTTCCAACTCCTTCCTTTCCTCTCCACCTCCCTCCTTCACTCTCCATCTCTTTCCTTTTCCTCCTTCTTCCTCTCTTCCTTTCCACCCTTTTCCTCTCCATCTCCCTCCTTCCAGCACCACCTCCCCTTCCCCACCCTCTCTGCCCCTTTCCCACCCCCTCTGCCCCTTTCCCACTCCACACAGCATCCCCCCCCAAACCCAGAGCCCCTGGGCTCTGTTGGAGTCTCCTCCCACCCCAGGTGTGACCACTTTGCCCTCTCTGCCCACTCCCCTTTAGAATGGGCCCCAGGAGCAACAGAAGCCTCAGGCTTGCCCAGCTGGGCAGAGGGATCCTCCTCCTGGCATCACTGGTGAGTGCCCATGGTGCACCCTGGGTGAATGGTGGAGGGGATCAAAGGCTGGGGGGCCTGGTGGGCTCCCCGGCTAGGTAGGAGTAGGTCACTCTATTGATGGCCACTGTAGCATGACCCATGGGTGCTGGTTGGGTGCCTTACTTAGGTTGAGGTCTTTCCTGTTTAGCTTTCTTCTGCTCTCTTGTGAAGCTGTAAAGCTGCCAGGAACAAATCAGTGAAACCTGTGGAGAAGCTCTGAGTGAGCCTGGAGGAGTCACAGAGCTGTCAGGGCTGGAGGGGACCCCAGGGGTCATCTAGTCCTAACTCCTCTGCCATGGGCAGGGACACCTCACACTACATCAGGCTGCTCAGAGCCACATCCAGTCTGGCCTTGGTAACAGCTTCCTCCTCACATCCAGCCTAGACCTGCCCTGCCACAGCTCCAGGCTGTATCCCCTTCTTCTGTTGCTGGGTGCCTGGCAGCAGAGCCCAACCCCACCTGGCTACAGCCTCCCTGCAGGCAGCTGCAGGCAGCAATGAGCTCTGCCCTGAGCCTCCTCTGCTGCAGGCTGCACCCCCCCAGCTCCCTCAGCCTCTCCTCACAGGGCTGTGCTCCAGGCCCCTCCCCAGCCTTGCTGCCCTTCTCCAAACACCTTCCAGCACCTCAACATCTCTCTGCAATGGAGGAGCCCAGAACTGGACACAGCACTCCAGGTGTGTCCTGAGCAGTGCTGAGCACAGGGGCACAAGAACCTCCAGCTTGGAGGTCTCTTCCAACCTGGTTGATTCTATGAAGTCACAACCTATGAAATGCAATGTGCTCTGCTATTGCCTTTGTGCCTGCTGCTGCCTGCTGCTGTTACTCTCTACCTCTGGCAGTGATTCTGCCATGGCCTTCTGCAGCACTATGCTAAAGCTGTAAGCCAGCTCTGCTGAACTGCTTGGAAACTGCCTGCCTCATGTTCACCAGGAACAGGCTCTGAATGCCTCCACGTGATCCACCTGCACAGCCAGCCTGACACCGTGATGAGCCTCACACAGTATCACAGTATCATCAGGGTTGGAAGAGACCTCACAGATCATCAAGTCCAACCCTTTACCACAGAGCTCAAGGCCAGACCATGGCACCAAGTGCCACGTCCAACCTTGCCTCGAACTGCCCCAGGGACCTGCACATAGCAAGACATCCTGCCCTGCACCTGAAAGCCTCCTGCCAAGGTGGGAAGTCCTGGGTACACAGATCGTGCAGGGGAGCCAAGGGACAAGGTCAGAGATTGTCTGCCTCCCTTCCCCTGCAGCCTGGGAAGAATCAGAAGCCTCAGTGGCTGGCAAGACAGTGACAGCATTCCCTGACAGCATTTTGGGTGCTGTCTGAAGCTGTAGCCAGCCCTGTAAGTTGACAGATGATTTTGTGAGTGAAGACTTAAAGCCTCTTGTAATTCATCACTGCCTTCTGCCATAAGCAGAAAGGAGCTCCTTGAGTCCTTCTAGTGGGCAAGCAGTGTATTGGCCACAAGCAGTGTATTGGCCACAAGGACTTCCAGCTCAATTAATGTTTATATACCACTGCAAGTTACTTCTAGATTTAGTTACTCCTCTGTGAAATGTTTCCATGACAGTGCCACAAACTCATTGTTATTACAAACCAGTGGGCTGGGGTGGTGAGAGCTGTGAATAGCCACAGCAAGAAACCATGTTCATTTGGAAAAGATCATCTTGCAACTAATCAATTTCCTTTCCATTGCACAAGGGAGTTCCTCCAGGAGCAGAAATCTCTTTGCTGTGAGGGTGGCAGAGCCCTGGGGCAAGCTGCCCAGAGAGGGTGTGGAGTCTCCTTCTCTGGAGACATTCCAAACCCAGCTGGACATTCTGGGAGTCCTTGCTCCCCAAATATCACAGTATCATCAGGGTTGGAAGAGACCTCACAGATCATCAAGTCCAACCCTTTAGCACAGAGCTCAAGGCCAGACCATGGCACCAAGTGCCACGTCCAGTCCTGCCTTGAACAGCTCCAGGGACGGCGACTCCACCACCTCCCCGGGCAGCCCATTCCAGTGTCCAATGACTCTCTCAGGGAAGAACTTTCTCCTCACCTCCAGCCTAAATCTCCCCTGGTGCAGCCTGAGGCTGTGTCCTCTCCACCAAGCTACAAAGTGCTCTGCTGAGGAATGCTCTCATGCATGTTGCTGCTCTTCATTTTGGATGTTAGAAACAAGTTCTGTACTTTGAGGGTGCTGGAACACTGAAACAGGTTGTCCAGGGAGGTGGTCAGGGCCCCAACCCTGAGGATCACAGAGTCACAGGCTCACAGGGTGTTAGGGGTTGGAAGGGACCTAAAAAGCTCATCAAGTCCAACCCCACCCTGCCAGAGCAGGGCCACACAATCTAGCTCAGGGCACACAGGAACACATCCAGACAGGGCTGGAAAGGCTTCAGAGAAGGAGACTCCACAGCCTCTCTGGGCAACCTGTGCCAGGGCTCTGGGACCCTTACAGCAAAGAAGTTCCCCCTTGTGCTGAGCTGGAACCTCCTGTGCTGCAGCTTCCATCTATTGCTGCTTGTCCTGTCCCAGGCAGCAGTGAGCAGAGCCTGTCCCCCCTTCCTGACCCCCAGCCCTCAGATGCTTAGAGACATTGATTAAATCCCCTCTCAGCCTTCTCTTCTCCAGACTAAGCAGCCCCAACTCCCTCAGCCTCTCCTCAACAGGCAGTGCTCCAGTCCCCTCATCATCCTCATAGCCCTCCCTTGGACTCTCTCCAGCAGATCCCTGTCCCTCTTCAACTGGGGAGCCCAAACCTGAACACAGATCAGCCTGAAGTAGCTCCTGAAGGGAAAACACAATGTTGAAGAAGAAGTGTTTGCTCTAGAAAAGGTGTGAAAGGGGCAGGGAACTATTTACTTGGTTTGGCAGTGAGTGCAAAGCACTGAAAGATATTCAAGGTGAGGCTCCAAGGGGCTCTGGGCTCTGATCTAGTTGAGGATGCTCCTGCTGACTGCAGGGGGGGGGATTGGACTGGATGACCTTTGGAGGTCCCTTCCTGCCTGTTCTATGATCCTGCCTGCAGGGTGCCCAGCGCAGCAGGACTCTCAGACCTCTCTGAGGAGCACAACTTACTGAGTTTAGAAGTGCAGAGCCTCCTAAGAGCTGCTAGCTCAGCTCAGCACAACCTGTGTGAGAATCACACTGTGCCCAGCAGGATCCAGGAGCAATCCAGCCTCTGGCACAAGCAAACGTTAATTACCTGATCTGGCTGCAGAGAGAACTGAGGCATGGAGAACATTTAATGAGCTCTGCTATCTTTAGCATGCCCAAAATATTTTGGTGCTTCCTATTACCTCTGCAGGGGTTTGGGGTTTGGTTTTAGTGTGGGTGTTTCCCACCCCCCTCCACATAAACTATTTAAGGGTCGAATTGAGCATTTGATGTCTTTTAATTTTCATTTCAGAAACTAAGCACACTCTGTAAGTGATCCACTTGCTCTTAATTTCCCTAAGTCCTCTCAAACTTTCCAACAGATGCTTCCAGTTCTGTCCCCATGGACAGCATCTGTGAGGATCCCAAACACACTCCCCCCCCCCCCCCACCCCCCCCAGCTGCTGTTCTCTGCAGGTTGATTTGAAGGAAAAAAACCCTGGATCCTCTGCCAGGCCATCCTTCCCCTGGCTTCTCCCTTCAAGTCATGGAACCAAGCAGGCTGGAAGAGAGCTCCAAGCTCAGCCAGCCCAACCTAGCACCCAGCCCTGCCCAACCAACCAGACCATGGCACTAAGTGCCCCAGCCAGGCTTGGCTTCAACACCTCCACCCACAGCCACTCCACCACCTCCCTGGGCAGCCATTCCAATGCCAATCACTCTCTCTGCCAACAGCTTCCTCCTCACATCCAGCCTAGACCTGCCCTGGCACAGCTCCAGACTGTGTCCCCTTCTTCTGGTGCTGGGTGCCTGGCAGCAGAGCCCAACCCCACCTGGCTACAGCCTCGCTGCAGGCAGCAATGAGCTCTGCCCTGAGCCTCCTCTGCTGCAGGCTGCACAACCCCAGCTCCCTCAGCCTCTCCTCACAGGGCTCTGCTCCAGGCCCCTCCCCAGCCTTGCTGCCCTTCTCCAAACACCTTCCAGCACCTCAACATCTCTCTGCAATGGAGGAGCCCAGAACTGGACACAGCACTCCAAGGGTGGCCTGAGCAGTGCTGAGCACAGGGGCACAAGAACCTCCCTTGCCCTGCTGCCCACACTGCTCCTGAGCCAGCCCAGGATGCCATTGGCTCTGCTGCCCACCTGGGCACACTGCTGCCTCCTCTTCAGCTCCTCTCTACCAACACTCCCAGGTCAGTTTCATCCTGGGTGTTCGTCAGCCCAAAGTCCATATTTAAATCAAATCCCAAAGTCTGTATAAAGAGTGGGAGGGGAACATTCTACCTGCAGGTCAGAGGTGGAGATGGGGAGAGTGAGGCTGGAGGTGAGGAGGAAGTTGTTGAGCAGGAGAGTGGTGAGAGGCTGGAATGGGTTGCCCAGGGAGGTGGTTGAGGCCCCATGGCTGGAGGTGTTTGAGGCCAGGCTGGCTGAGGCTGTGTGCAGCCTGCTCTAGGGTAGGGTGTCCCTGGGCATGGCAGGGGGGTTGGCACTGGCTGCTCCTTGTGCTCCCTTCCAACCCTGACAGATCCTCTACTCTCCCTCTCCCCTCCCTCTCCCTTCCCCCCCCCCCCCTCCCTCTCCCTGGCTGACTCACTGAACATGCATAATGTTGTGAGAAGCACTTAGCATTTTGCAGGAGTGATTTGCTCAGGCAGCTCCACTGTGCAGTGGTGTTGGGCATGCTCGGTGTGGTAGGGAGTTTCCAGAGTTGAGCCCCCACCTTGTCTGTCTGGTTTCTCTGCAATGATTGCTGCTGTCGATAAATCAGGAGCTGCCAGACTGCGGTGGGCTTAGAATGAGCATCACCTGGCATGACAGGAAGCCTTCACCTCCTATGTGTGATAGGTGACAGGTGTGGTGGTCCAGAGTGGTGGCCCTTCATGGAACCATGGAGTCAGTCAGGGTGGGAAGGGACCACAAGGAGTAGCCAGTCCCAACCCCCCTGCCATGCCCAGGGACACCCTACCCTAGAGCAGGCTGCACACAGCCTCAGCCAGCCTGGCCTCAAACACCTCCAGCCATGGGGCCTCAACCACCTCCCTGGGCAACCCATTCCAGCCTCTCACCACTCTCCTGCTCAACAACTTCCTCCTCACCTCCAGCCTCACTCTCCCCACCTCCAACTTTGCTCCATTCCCCCCACTTCTGACACTCCCTCACAGCCTCAAAAGTCCCTCCCCAGCTTTTTTGGAGCCCCCTTCAGATGCTGGAAGGCCACAAGAAGGTCCCCTGGGAGCCTCCTCTGCTCCAGCCTGCACAGCCCCAACTCTTTCAATCTGTGCTCACAGCAGAGCTGCTGCAGCCACTGAGCATCCTCCCGGCCCTGCTCTGGACACTCTCCAACATCTCCACAGCCCTCTTGTCCCAGGGGCTCCAGAGCAGGTGGGGTCTCAGCAGAGCAGAGCAGAGGGGCAGAATCCCCTCCCTGGCCCTGCTGGCCACACTGCTGCTGCTGCAGCCCAGGCTCTGCTTGCTCTCTGGGCTGCAAGTGCACACTGCTGGCTCCTGTTGAGCTTCTCATCCATCAAGTCAAAGGTATGTCACATAAGAAGATGCCAGAGTTGACTGGAGTAGGATGGAGAAGCTGGAGTTGACTGCAGTAGGATAAATCTCTTCCTTGATGTGATATCTCTGCCTTCCCAGGACTTCCAGAGCCTGCCTTGGCTCTCTTATTTAATCAGCTGCTGATCCACCATCATGAGACCTCCTGGGAAATCTTGCAAGATCTTGTGACAGATTTTAAAGCATCATTTGCCTGCTCCAGAAATAGCATCTGACCAAAAAAAAACAAACCCACAAACCACCCCACACTTCATGTGTGCAAAGCAGCCAAGTCTGGAAAAGAACTGCTCTGCAGAAAGCAACCCTGGTGGGAGAGGAGTAGTAAAGCATCAGGTTGTGCAGCACTGGAGGGGTCATAGCCTGTTCAACATCTTTGTCACTGGCATTGATGGAAGGACACACAGACAGAGCCTGCTCAGCAAGGTTGTTGGTGATTCCAAACTGGGAAGCTTGGCTAAGACCCCTGAAGGCTGTGAAGCCATTCAGAGAGACTTGGACAGACAGAGCTGGGCAGAGAGGAACCAGAGGAGGTTCAACAGGGACAAGTGCAGAGTGGGGAGAGATGATAAACTGCAGCAGTCCAGGCTGGGAGGTGACTGCTGGAGAGCAGCCCTGTGGAGAGGGACCTGGGAGTGCTGGAGGAGAACATCCATGGCACAGCAATGTGCCCTGCTGGCCAGGAAGGCCAATGGGGTCCTGGGGTGTATTAGCAGGAGTGTGTGCAGCAGATCCAGGGAGGTTCTCCTCCCCATCTACTCTGGCCTGGTGAGACTCTACTTGGAATATTGTACCCAGTTCTGGGCTCTCCAGCTCAAGAGGGATAGGGATCTGCTGAAGAGAGTCCAACAGAGGGCTGCAAGGATGCTGAGGGGCCTGGAGCCCTGCCTGAGAGCCCTGGGGCTGCTTAGTCTGCAGAGGAGAAGGCTGAGAGGGGATCTGGGCAATGTCTATCAATAGCTGAGGGCTGGGGGTCAGGGAGGAAGGGACAGGGACAGCCTCTGCTCACTTGTGCCCTGGCACAGGACAAGGGCAATAGATGGAAACTTCAGCACAGGAAGCTGCAGCTCAGCATGAGGAAGAACTTCTTGAGTGTAAGGGTCCCAGAGCCCTGGCACAGGCTGCCCAGAGAGGCTGTGGAGTCTCCTTCTGTGGAGCCTTTCCAGCCCTGTCTGGATGTGTTCCTGTGTGACCTGTGCTGGATTCTCTGCTCCTGCTCTGGTTGGGAGGTTGGACTGGAGATCTCCAGAGGTCCCTTCCAGCCCTATCACCCTGTGATGCTGTGATTTCAGCAGTAGGCACAGAGTCTGACCAGAGTGAGGCTGCAGTGTTCATGTGAGCTGCAGCCCAAACAAGTGAGTGATGCTTGCTGCTCTACAGCCAGCCAGTTATTTCCATGCCCTGCCCCCTGCCTGCCCTAAGGTCTGCACAGCCAGAGCTGATCTAGCTCGAAGCACATCTTCTCTCTCAGGTGCTTTGTGAGTGGGACCCATGCCTGCAGCTGGCTCTTTGTGTGAGGAAAGGCATCACCTCTCTCTTCTGGTGCCACTGAGCTTCAGTGCCTGCCAGGGTTCCAGAGGGCACAACCAGAAAATGAGCAGAGTTCAACCTGGAGAGCTGCAAGGCAGAGAGGAGGATTTAAAGAGAAGCTGTGAAACCAGGGCACATAAAAGCTGCTAGGACACATCAGCCTTTAGGTGCTTCTCTTCGTTTTAGTGTGTCCTGGGACATCTCTAATTTGGGGCTGTTCAGTTTGGAGAAGGGAAGGCTCCAGAGAGACCTCAGAGCTGCATTTCAATCCCTGAAGGGGGCCTGCAGGCAGGCTGGGGAGGGACTGCTCAGAAGGGCCTGTGGGGATGGGATGAGGGCAATGGTTTGAAACTGGAGCTGGACAAGTTTAGGTTGGACATCAGGAGGAAGCTGTGCACAGTGAGAGGGGTGAAATCCTGGCACAGGCTGCCCAGGGCTGTGGCCCCATGGCTGGAGGCATTCAGGATCAGACTGGATGTGTGCCTGTGCAGCCTGCTCTAGTTGGAAGTGTCCCTGCTGAGTGCAAGGGGCCTTGGCCAAGCTGCCCTTTGAGGGTCCCTTCCAACCTGTGCAATCTGAGCACTGGGGTGGTTGTTGCAGCTGGTACAAAGGTGCTTTGCAGCAGCTCAGCAGCTGCAGAGAAGGTGAGTGAGGTGTTTTGACCAGTTGCAGGGATGCTGCTTGGGGGCATAGATCATTGAGTGGGGGATGACTGCCCTGCTTTGGAATTCTGCAGGACAGAGCTTCAGCTTCCAGTCCAGAATATCTGATGGGATGAAGGAAACATCTTCCCCTTTAAATCATCTCAATGGCTGCATATTCCTGCAGCTAATGCCCAGGTCTGGCATGCCTGGGAGCAACCTCTGGGTGTCTCTAAATGCCAGTCAGCTCTGTGTGCTCACAGAGGTCATGCCAGGGCGAAGCTCTCTGAGGCTTTGGGACAACCCAGGTCGTGCTTCTTGTCTCCTGGGTGACACCCTGGAAGGGCACAGTTCAGAGCTCCCAGGCTTTACACAGCAGCTGGAAATCACTCTGCCAGGGCTTTGCTTTCAACCTGCAGGTCTCACATCGCTGCTTCTAGGAGGAAGGACAGCAAAAGGACAGGCAAAGGGCAGCCAGATTCCCAGCATTTGTCCTCCAAGATCACAGGGCTGTTTTCTCTGGCTTGTGATGTTGGATGGCTGGGCCAGCTGGTGCTACAGACAGGTCCCCTGTCTGGCCAAGGAGGGCAGGCTGAAGTTGCATTCAGTGGTTGTGTCCATTCTGGGCTGCAGCAAGAGCAGTGTGGGCAGCAGGGTGAGGCAGGTGATCCTCCCCCTCTATTATGCACTGCTCAGAGCCCACCTGGAGTGCTGCATCCAGTTCTGGAGCCTCTGGGACAAGAGGGCTATGGATGTGCCAGAAGGTGTCCAGAGAAGGCTCATGAGGATGCTTAGAGCTGCTCTGCTGTGAAGAGAGACTGAGGGAGTTGGGGCTGTGCAGTCTGGAGAGGAGAAAGGCTTCGAGGTGACCTTCTTGTGGCCTTTCAATATCTGAAGGGAGCTACAAGAAAGCTGGGGAGGGATTTTTGAGGCTGTCAGGTAGGGATAGGAGTGGGGGAAATGGAGCAAAGCTGGAAATGGGGAGATTCAGATTGGATGTTAGGAAGTTCTTCCCCATGAGGGTGGTGAGAGCCTGGCAGGGGTTGCCCAGGGAGGTGGTGGTACCCTCATCTCTGGAGGTATTTAAGGCCAAGCTGGATGAGGCTGTGGGCAGCATGCTCTAGTGTGAGGTGTCCCTGACCATGGTAGAGGGGGTTGGAACTGGATGATCCTTGTGGTTCTTTCCAACCCTGACTGATTCTGTGATTCTGTGGTTCAGTCTCTTCCTGAGCTGTGCTGCATCTTCTATCTCCTAGGAGATGTCAAGAGAGCCTTGTTAGGCTGCTAGGGGAGGAGCTCCTCCAAGTGAAGGTGAGCCAAGGAAAGGTTTGATCTGAAGGAAGGGCAGGCTTAGAGGATGTCTTTCTCAATGGAAATACAGGACAGCACCTGTAAAGATCAGAGGGCAACCATACAATCATAGAGTCAGCCAGGGCTGGAAGGGAGCACAAGGAGCAGCCAGTGCCAACCCCCCTGCCATGCCCAGGGACACCCTACCCTAGAGCAGGCTGCACACAGCCTCAGCCAGCCTGACCTCAAACACCTCCAGCCATGGGGCCTCAACCACCTCCCTGGGCAACCCATTCCAGCCTCTCACCACTCTCCTGCTCAACAACTTCCTCCTCACCTCCAGCCTCACTCTCCCCACCTCCACCTCTGCTCCATTCCCCCCACTCCTGACACTCCCTCACAGCCTCAAAAGTCCCTCCTCAGCTTTTTTGTAGCCCCCTTCAGATGCTGGAAGGCCACAAGAAGGTCCCCTGGGAGTCTCCTCTGCTCCAGCCTGCACAGCCCCAACTCTTTCAGTCTGTGCTCACAGCAGAGCTGCTGCAGCCTCTGAGCATCCTCCTGGCCCTGCTCTGGACACTCTCCAGCATCTCCACAGCCCTCCTGTCCCAGAGGCTCCAGAAATGGATGCAGGACTCCCCATGGGGTCTCAGCAGAGCAGAGCAGAGGTGGAGAATCCCTCCCTGGCCCTGCTGGCCACACTTCTGCTGCTGCAGCCCAGATCACTGAGGTCTCTTCCAAGCAGATGCACTCTGTGATTGTCTGTGATTTCAGCAGGGTCTTTTTTAGACAGTCTTTTAGTCTTCTTTCCTACACTTAGCCTTTGATTTTCCTCCAGTTCCCATTCTCATGATTTGCATCCTCAGTCACAGCTTTGTCCTCTGCAAAACATTTTCCTCCCCAAAGCTTTCCTCTCCTTTCTGCCACACTGATGCTCTTTGAATAAGCAGCAAATTGCTTTTGTGCTTTTAAAGCCTTGGACTGGTTTTGTCAGTTTGGGTTTAGAAGTGTAATTGCAAAGTCTTGGTGCAATTACACCCCACACAGGCTCCAGGTCCTCCTGACTAAACAGCAGAGTGTTTCAAAGAGACATTCTCTTTAAGGAAACATCCAGGGTCAACTTTCAGGATTTCTCCTTTGAGAAGGGTTTGCTTTGCAACCTGGTCACTAGTGGTGTCCCTCAGGGATCAGTGCTGGGCCCCATCCTCTTTAACATCTTCATAGATGATCTGGATGAGGGCATGGAGTCAGTCATCAGCAAGTGGGCAGATGACACCAAGCTGGGGGCAGATGTGGCTGGGTTGGAGGGCAGAAGGGCTCTGCAGTGGGACCTTGACCACCTGGACAGATGGGCAGAGTTCAAGGGGATGGAGTTCAATAGCTCCAAGTGCTGGTGCTGCACTTTGGCCACAACAACCCCATGCAGAGATACAGGCTGGGGTCAGAGTGGCTGAGAGCAGCCAGACAGAGAGGGATCTGGGGGTGCTGATTGATACCCACCTGAACATGAGCCAGCAGTGTGCCCAGGTGGCCAAGAGAGCCAGTGGCATCCTGGCCTGCATCAGGAATGGTGTGGCCAGCAGGAGCAGGGAGGTCATTCTGCCCCTGGACTCTGCACTGGTTAGACCTCACCTTGAGTGCTGTGTTCAGTTCTGGGCCCCCCAGTTTAGGAGGGACATTGAGATGCTTGAGTGTGTCCAGAGAAGGGTGATGAGGCTGGGGAGAGGCCTTGAGCACAGCCCTACGAGGAGAGGCTGAGGGAGCTGGGATTGGTTAGCCTGGAGAAGAGGAGGCTCAGGGCAGACCTTATTGCTGTCTGCAACTACCTGAGGGGAGGTTGTGGCCAGGAGGAGGTTGCTCTCTTCTCTCAGGTGGCCAGCACCAGAACAAGAGGACACAGCCTCAGGCTGTGCCAGGGGAGATTTAGGCTGGAGGTGAGGAGAAAGTTCTTCCCTGAGAGAGTCATTGGACACTGGAATGGGCTGCCCGGGGAGGTGGTGGAGTCGCCGTCCCTGGAGCTGTTCAAGGCAGGACTGGACGTGGCACTTGGTGCCATGGTCTGGCCTTGAGCTCTGTGCTAAAGGGTTGGACTTGATGGTCTGTGAGGTCTCTTCCAACCCTGATGATACTGTGATACTGTGATAATACATCCTCAGCCAGGACTGGAGGCTGCTGCACTGTTTGGAAGTTCTACAAGATGTGTATTTAATAAAGAAGAGAATTGGCACTTCAGTGTGAGGTTTGAGTTTAGGACAGGGCGACACATCCCTCACCTTTAGCCTCTAAGGAGACCTAATAGTGGTCTGACAGTACCTGAAGGGGGCTACAGAAATCTTAGCATCATAGAATCAGCCAGGTTGGAAGAGACCTCCAATATCATCCAGTCCAAACTAGCACCCAGCCCTGTCCAGTCAATCAGACCATGGCACTACATACATACATATCATATATAGTGAGAATCATAGAATCAGCCAGGATGGAAGAGACCTCCAAGCTCAGCCATCCTGACCTAGCACCCAGCCCTGGAGCAGGCTGCCCAGAGAGAATCAGAATCAAGCAGTTTGGAAGAGAGCTCCAAGCTCAGCCAGCCCAACCTAGCACCCAGCCCTGCCCAACCAACCAGACCATGGCACTAAGTGCCCCAGCCAGGCTTGGCTTCAACACCTCCACCCACAGCCACTCCACCACCTCCCTGGGCAGCCCATTCCAATGCCAATCACTCTCTTTGTGAAGAACAGAAGAGGCTGTGGAGTCTCCTTCTCTGGAGCCTTTCCAAACCCCCTTGGATGTGTTCCTGTGCGAGCTGCCCTGGGTGATGCTGGGGGGGTGGACTGGATGATGCCTGGAGGTCCCTTCCAACCCTACCATTCTGTGATCCTGTGGCCTTTGGAGGTCAATGTGGCATTTAAGCCCTGCAAGCAAAACCACAGCCTCATTGCAGTAGCAGGAATTTTACCCCTGCCTTCAGTGGAAACAACCTTTCTGCCTTGTGTTTTGGAAGGTAATTGAGCTTAACATGATGAATGGACCAGCTGTGCAGTCTTGAATCACAGCCACAGCAAACACCCAGAGCTGACAGAGAAGGAAGATGTGGGACCTCTTTGAATCAGGCTCCAAAGGGCTGTCACTGTCACAGGGAATCTGGCAGGGCTGGAGGTGAGGAGACAAAAGAGACATGATTAATAAAGCTCAGCAACACCACAGCCTTCCTAGAAAGCTTCCAAACCCTGGGGGAAGAAGAGCTTGGTTCTGGCCCAATCAAGTGCTTCTAGAACAGCCACGGGGGTGTGTGTGTGGAGCCTGGCAAGGGGGTTTGCATGTCTCTTCACAGGCCAGTTCCAGATCTGCCAAAGAATCTCTATACTGGGTCCAGTTCTGGGCTCCTCCATTGCAGAGAGATGCTGAGGTGCTGGAAGGTGTTTGGAGAAGGGCAGCAAGGCTGGGGAGGGGCCTGGAGCACAGCCCTGTGAGGAGAGGCTGAGGGAGCTGGGGGGGTGCAGCCTGCAGCAGAGGAGGCTCAGGGCAGAGCTCATTGCTGCCTGCAGCTGCCTGCAGGGAGGCTGTAGCCAGGTGGGGTTGGGCTCTGCTGCCAGGCACCCAGCAGCAGAAGAAGGGGACACAGCCTGGAGCTGTGCAGGGCAGGTCTAGGCTGGATGTGAGGAGGAAGTTGCTGGCAGAGAGAGTGATTGGCATTGGAATGGGCTGCCCAGGGAGGTGGTGGAGTGGCTGTGGCTGGAGGTGTTGCAGCCAAGCCTGGCTGGGGCACTTAGTGCCATGGTGTGGTTGGTTGGGCAGGGCTGGGTGCTAGGTTGGGCTGGCTGAGCTTGGAGCTCTCTTCCAGCCTGCTTGGTTCTATGGTTCTATCATTCCGTGATTCTATCATAGTATTTAAGTGGAGGTAGTGTTTGGTGGTAGCATGTGTGGAGATGTTGATCTACATGAGGTAGTGAAGCTTTACAGAGAGACTCAGATGCATGAGCCAGCGTTACCAGGGTGAGCTTCCACAAGGCTAAAGGCCAGGTCCTGCACTTGGGCCACAACAACCCCAAGCCTGGAACATTGCAGCCTGACTGGAAACTGCCTGGCAGAAAGGGACCTGAGGGTGTTCAGCAGCTGAACATGAGCCAGCAGTGTGCCCAGGTTGCCAAGAAAGCTAATGGCATAAATGTTCTGGCCAGCAGGAGCAGGGAGATGATTGTCTCTTTGTACTTGCCTCTGGTGATGCCACACTGGCAGTGTTGTGTTCAGTTTTGGACTCCTCAATACAAGAGAGATGTGGAAGTGCTGGAAAGAGTGTACAGGAGGACAAGGAAGCTGGGGAAGTGCCTGGAGAGTAAATCTGATGAAGAGAGACTGAAGGAGCTGGGGTTGGTTAGTTTGAAACAGAGGAGGCTGAGGAGAGACCTCATCCCTGTCTGCAGCTACCTGAAAGGAGGTTGTGGAGAGGTTGGTGCTGGTCTCTTCTCCCAGGTAATTAGTGGTGGAACAAAGGGGAATGGCTTCAAATTGCACCAGGGCAGGTTTAGAGTGGACACTAGGAAAAAAAATTCCCAGCAAGAGTGGTCAGGCACTGGCATGAGCTGCCCAGGGAGGTGGTGGAGTCCCCAGCCCTGGATGTGGTTAAAGGTCGTTTGGATGTGGTGCTTGGGGGTATGGTTTAGGATGCACCTTGCAGAGTAGGGTTAGTAGCTGGACTTGATGCTCCAAAGGTCTTTAACAACCTGAGTGCTTCTGTGCTTCTGTATGGCTGGGTGCTAGGTTGGACTGGATGAGCATGGAGGCCTCTTCCAATCTGGTTGATTCTGTGATCTTCTATGATCTTTCTGTCTCCTGCCTCCACACAGGCTGCTTACTCCCATCCTGATCTGATGGAACTAAGAGCCTGGGCTTGTTCCTCTGGATTTAGTGCTGCAGCTGGAGTTCTTCTTCTGCAGCTGAAGACAAGATTGGGTTTGGCTTGAGGGCCCTCACTCATAAGGCTGGCTTTGTGCTCCTGGTTCTGTGTCATCCCTGCCTGTTGCTCTCTCCATCCTAACAAAGGAGAAGAGGGTGACTTGCAAGCCCAAAGCCACCTCCACCACTGCTTGTACCTGGTGATTGGCGTTAAGGGATGCTGAGATGCTCTCTTGGTGAGATGGAACAAATTGTTATCGTGCTGTTTACTCCATACTCTTGAAGTCTGCTTTAAGTGGCAGCTGCAACATGCATTTTACAAGGCTCACTTCGTTTCTGACCACTTTTAGGAACAGCAGAATAGCAGAGCAGGTATAGAGAGAATAGGGAGGAGGAATGAGCTGTCAAGGAGGGAAGATGAGAGCCTCTCCCTGATGCTCAGCCGTGCTGTTGTCAGACAAGAGTCTGGTATCTTCCAGGAAGCCATCTCTAATTCCCAGGGTAGAGCATCCCTGCAAGCAGCTTGAGTCACCTAATCCACTTATGTTATGCTCTTAGCTTTCTAAGCATGCTGTAATTAAAAGCACATCTTACACACCTTCTGCCAAGGCCACTTCTCTTCCGTGGGATGCTGCTGCCAAAGCTCAGGCAGCCAGCAAAGACGGAGCTGCAGAGGTGCAAAGGTGTTCCAGCAGGAAGCAGAGAAAAGGAGGCTGTGGCATCATGGGTGGGGCAACAATGAGGATGTTTTCCAAAGGTCATTTAGTGATTTTCTGCTGGGTGAAACAGCTTCATTATTTCTGATGTCTGTCAACAGCTGCAGAGGTGGGTGAAGGGAGAGCACACTGCTTTAATAGTCATGCCCAGGTAAGGAGATAAAAAACAGTGATACAATCATAGAATCCTAGAATCAAGCAGGTTGGAAGAGAGCTCCAAGCTCAGCCAGCCCAACCTAGCACCCAGCCCTGCCCAACCAACCAGACCATGGCACTAAGTGCCCCAGCCAGCCTTGGCTTCAACACCTCCAGCAACGGCCACTCCACCACCTCCCTGGGCAGCCCATTCCAATGCCAATCACTCTCTCTGCCAGCAACTTCCTCCTCACATCCAGCCTAGACCTGCCTTGGCACAGCTTGAGGCTGTGTCTCCTTCTTCTGTCCCTGGTTGCCTGGCAGCAGAGCCCAACCCCACCTGGCTACAGCCTCCCTGCAGGCAGCTGCAGGCAGCAATGAGCTCTGCCCTGAGCCTCCTCTGCTGCAGGCTGCACCCCCCCAGCTCCCTCAGCCTCTCCTCACAGGGCTCTGCTCCAGGCCCCTCCCCAGCCTTGCTGCCCTTCTCCAAACACCTTCCAGCACCTCAACATCTCTCTGCAATGGAGGAGCCCAGAACTGGACACAGCACTCCAGGGGTGGCCTGAGCAGTGCTGAGCACAGGGGCACAAGAACCTCCCTTGTCCTGCTGCCCACATTGCTCCTGAGCCAGCCCAGGATGCCATTGGCTCTGCTGCCCACCTGGGCACTGCTGCCTCCTCTTCAGCTCCTCTCTAGCATCACACCCCGCTCCCTCCCTGCCTGGCTGCCCTCAGCCACTCTGGCCCCAGCCTGTAGCACTCTCTGGGGTTGCTGTGCCCAAAGCATGGAATCCTGCCCCAGGTTTCAGTAACGTTGGTTTGTTTTTTTCCAGATAAAACAGCAGACTCTGGAGGATAAAATAAAGCTTTGTTAGTTATGACAGAGATAATGAAGAGCATTTTGTCACCAGCTTACTTTAATGAGCAGCCATTAAGATTCACTTACCAGCCCCAGAGCCCCAAAGACCTTGCCAGCCCCAGCTCCTCACCACAACCCTCTTCTCCCAGCATTCAGGTGCACAATGTTCAGCTTTACTTAGCAAGCAAGAGTTGGAGCAGAGCTCCCAGGTCATTAAAACATTAAGGTGGCAGAAGGAGACAGGCTCAGGAAGGACCCTAGAAGATAATGAAGTTTATTTCAGCCTGAAGCAGAAGCATCTTTATTTCTTTGCTCTTTCACAGGCACTTATTTACCCTTTTGAGTAAGTGCTTCTCTAGACCTTGTGTGAGCAAGGCTGGGGATGGAGAGTTCACAGCTGGCTCACTGCAAAGCAGATTTTCCTCAGCCACTGCTGTGGTGACCCAGTCACACTGCTCCTTTTCCACTCCACATTAATTATCTCACTCTTCAAATCAGCTTTGCATGTACCTGGAGGCTATTAACAAGCTTCCCTCCTGCTTTTTCCTTGGTTTCCTTTTCAGACTGAATTCTGCCCACTGAGGTCTGAAGTCAGTGGTTGATCCTTTATGTGGCTCTCTGCCAGATGACTCTCTTCAGGGGTCTCTTGCACTCTGGTATCTGACACCTGAGGTCTGCCCTGAGCCTCCTCTTCTCCAGGCTGCACACCCACAGCTCTTCTCTTCTTCCAGGCCAGCAGCAACAGAACAAGGGGACACAGCACAGTGTCCTTGGAGGTGCTTTGGGGTGTTGCTGGTTGGCCTGCCAGTGGCTGATTCTGGGGCTAAGGCCAGGAAATGCTGGCACAGGGCTGGGGCAGCAAAGAGGCTCCCTTCAGCTTCACACACAGGGTCACAGGCTCACAGGATATTAGGGGTAGGAAGGGACCCAAGGAGATCATAGAATCATAGAATCAAGCAGGTTGGAAGAGAGCTCCAAGCTCAGCCAGCCCAACCTAGCACCCAGCCCTGCCCAACCAACCAGACCATGGCACTAAGTGCCCCAGCCAGGCTTGGCTGCAACACCTCCAGCCACAGCCACTCCACCACCTTCCTGGGCAGCCCATTCCAATGCCAATCACTCTCTCTGTGAACAACTTCCTCCTCACCTCCAGCCTCACTCTCCCCACCTCCACCTTTGCTCCATTCCCCTCACTCCTGCCACTCCCTCACAGCCTCAAAAGTCATTTCCTTGCAAAATGCACAGATGTGGATCGCAGGATCACAGGATGTTAGGGGTTGGAAGGGACCCAAGGAGATCATCCAGTCCTTCCCCAGCTTTTTTGTAGCCCCCTTCAGATGCTGGAAAGCCACAAGAAGGTCCCCTGGGAGCCTCCTCTGCTCCAGCCTGCACAGCCCCAACTCTTTCAGTCTGTGCTCACAGCAGAGCTGCTGCAGCCACTGAGCATCCTCCTGGCCCTGCTCTGGACACTCTCCGGCATCTCCACAGCCCTCTTGTCCCAGGGGCTCCAGAGCTGGCTGCAGTACTCCACGTGGGGTCTCAGCAGAGCACAGCAGGTTGCTTTCCTTAACAAGGTCACCTTCCTAACCATCACCACACAGACTCCTTTACGGGTGGCTGTCAGCTTGGCAAGGTGAATGCATTCTTCTCTCTCCCACTCTGCCTTCACTCTGCCCCTCCTGCTAAGCATCTGGTGCAGAGAGCAAACTACAAACCATCCCGTGTCTGCTGGAATTTGGGTGCCTCAGCCTAGCAACTGATGTGGAAAATGGATGGAGCACCTCGGAGCTCACAGGCGTTCAGGGTCAGCAAGCTGCTGGCTCGCAGCTAAACACTGCTGGTGGGGAGGAGCAGAGGCAATTGCAGGAAGTCAACTGATCCATGTAAAACGAAGCTAATCATTAGTGCTGGGGTACACAGCCATCCTGCAGCCCTAAACAGTTGCTTCTACAGTCTACAACTACCTGAAGGGGCATTGTAGCCAGGTGGGGGGTGGCCTCTTCTCCCAGGCAACCAGCAATAGAACAAGGGGACACAGTCTCAAGTTGTGCCAGGGTAGGTATAGGCTGGATGTTAGGAAGAAGTTCTTCACAGAGAGAGTGATTGGCATTGGAATGGGCTGCCCAGGGAGGTGGTGGAGGCACTGTGCCTGGGAGTCTTCAAGAAAAGCCTGGATGAGGCACTTAGTGCCATGGTCTGGTTGATTGGTTAGGGCTGGGTGCTAGGTTGGACTGGATGATCTTGGAGGTCTCTTCCAACCTGGTTGATTTTATGATTCTATGATTCTATGAGCCTGGTGGAGTAGCTGGAGTGGAAAGCACCTCAGTGGATGAGGTTATTTTGGTTCCTTCCCTTGCCCCTTCTCCTTCAGGTGGAGGGAACCTCCACTTGCTCAAGTTGCTGGGACAATGTCATTGCTTTCTGATAAGCATCCTGCTATTAAAAGCAGAAAGTGCATGGGTCAGATCCTGCTGGGGGTTCTGCTCACCAGGTGGCATTGTGTGTGCTTGAGCGTGTCCAGAGAAGGACAACGAGGCTGGGGAGAGGCCTTGAGCACAGCCCTACGAGGAGAGGCTGAGGGAGCTGGGATTGGTTAGCCTGGAGAAGAGGAGGCTCAGGGCAGACCTTATTGCTGTCTACAACTACCTGAGGGGAGGTTGTAGCCAGGAGGAGGTTGCTCTCTTCTCTCAGGTGGCCAGCACCAGAACAAGAGGACACAGCCTCAGGCTGTGCCAGGGGAGATTTAGGCTGGAGGTGAGGAGAAAGTTCTTCCCTGAGAGAGTCATTGGACACTGGAATGGGCTGCCCGGGGAGGTGGTGGAGTCGCCGTCCCTGGAGCTGTTCAAGGCAGGACTGGACGTGGCACTTGGTGCCATGGTCTGGCCTTGAGCTCTGTGCTAAAGGGTTGGACTGGATGATCTGTGAGGTCTCTTCCAACCCTGATGATACTGGGATACTGTGATACTGTGGTCCCAGGTTGAGAACTGGTTTGGGTGTTCCCTGCCCCCGCTCCCCTTAATAAAATCACCCAGACTAGACTCAGCCCAGCTGGAAATTAGAATGGAGCTTTCTATTCACAGTTTAGCACAAGATAGATCAGAGAGTTACAATGGTTACAGCTGCAGACAGAAACAGACAAGTCAAAGGCACCACAGAAACACAACAGCCCTGCCAGGAACCAGAGTGCCCAGCAGGGGCTCCCAACCACCCTTCCACCTTCTCCCACCCCTCTACCTTACTCCAGCCTTTGCCTTAGGTGCAAGGTGAGTTTGGAGGCTCAGCCAGGGGGGTTAGGAAGCAGAGGGATTAGTCACACAGACAGCAGGTTAGAGAGAGAGAAAAGTGCAGCTCAAAAGCCAAAGAGAGACTCTGTGTTACCTGTGTTTGTGTTCTGGTTCTTATCCATCTCAGCAGGCCTGTGAGTGCAGCAGACACCAACCCTGCTTCCTTTTCACAGCCTATAAACTCATTCTTCTCACCAAAATATTCCAGCTAGGCTCGAGCTAGCACAGATTGCAGTTCAGCTTCTTTGTTCCCACGGCTGTCCTGAAGAGAGAAGCACAGAGACCTGCTTCTGAAGAGGGTGATGACCACTGAGATCACAGCTGCTGTCAATCTCTTCCTGCTGTGAGCTATAAACACGCAGGAAAGGAGTGAAGCTGCAAGGTGGGGACATTTGGAGGGTGATCTGGCTTGGTGTTCTCATGGAATCATGGAATTGTCAGGGCAGGAAGGGACCACAGGCATCAGCCAGTTCCAACCCCCCTGCCACGGGTAGGGACACTTCTCCACTACATCATAGAATCATAGAATCATAGAATCAAGCAGGTTGGAAGAGACCTCCAAGATCATCCAGCCCAACCTAGCACCCAGCCCTAGCCAGTCAACCAGACCATGGCACTAAGTGCCCCAGCCAGGTTTTGCTTGAACACCTGCAGGGATGGTGCCTCCACCACCTCCCTGGGCAGCCCATTCCAATGCCAATCACTCTCTCTGTGAAGAACTTCCTCCTAACATCCAGCCTAGACCTCCCTTGGCACAACTTGAGACTGTGTCCCCTTGTTCTGTTGCTGATTGCCTGGGAGAGGAGACCAACTGCTACCTGACTACAACCTCCCTTCAGGTAGTTGTAGACAGCAATGAGGTCTGCCCTGAGCCTCCTCTTCTCCAGGCTAAACACCCCCAGCTCCATCAGTCTCTCCTCATAGGCTATGTGTGCCAGGCTTTTCACCAGCTTTGTTGCTCAGAGCCACATCCAACCTTGCCTTAAACAGCTCCAGGGATGAGGCTTCCACCACCTGCCTGGGCAACCCCTTCCAAGGTCTCACCACCCTCATGGGGAAGAACTTCTTCCTAACATCCAATCTGAATCTCCTCACTTCGAGATTTGCTCCATTTCCCCCAGTCCTGACACTACCTGAAAGCCTCAAAAGTCCCTCCCCAGCTTTCTTGTAGTCCCTTTCAGATCCTGGAAGGCCACAAGAAGATCTCCTGGGAGCCTTCTCTCTACAGACTGCACAGCCCCAACTCTTTCAGCTTGCCCCCATAGCAGAGCAGCTCCATTCCTCTGATCATCCTTGAGACCCTTCTCTGGACACTCTCCAGCATCTCCACAGCCCTCTTGTCCCAGGGACTCCAGAACTGGATGCAGTGCTCCAGGTGGGGTTTCAGCAGAGCAGATGAGCAGAATCCCCTCCCTGGCCCTGCTGGCCACACTGCTGCTGCTGCAGCCCAGGCTCTGCTTGCTCTCTGGGCTGCAAGTGCACACTGCTGGCTCCTGCTGAGCTTCTCCTCCAGCAGCACCCCCAAGTCCCTCTCCTCAGGGCTGCTCTCCTGCCCAGCCTGGATTTGGGCTGGGTGCTAGGTTGGACTGGATGATCTTGGAGGTCTCTTCCAACCTGGTTGATTCTATGATATGATTCTATGCTATGATATTCTATGACCCAGCTGCAGGACCTTGCACTTGGTCTTGTTGAACCTCATGAGGTTGGCTTGTGCCCAGCTCTGCAGCCTGCCCAGGTCCCTCTGGATGGATCCTTCCCTCCAGCATCTCAGCTGCACCACACAGCTTGCTGTCACCAGCAGACTTGCTGAGGCTGCCTCAATGCCACTGCTCATGGCACTGACAAAGATGTTGAAGAAGATAGGTCCCAGCACTGATCCTTGAGGGACTCCACCTATCACTGCCTCCCCTTGGACATGCACCCATGGACAGACACTCAGGCCAGTTTTTAGTCCACTGAGTTGTCCACCTGTTGAACTCATGTTTTACCAGCCTGAAGACCAACATGTGGTGCAGGACAGTGGCAGAGGCTTCGTTCAGGTCCAGGTAGATGATGTCAGTTGCTTGTCCCTCATCTATTAACGTTGTGACCTTTCATAGAAGGCCACCAGGATTCCCAGGCAGGATTTGCCCTTGGTGAAGCCATGTTGGCTATAGCCTCCCTTCAGGCAGGTGTAGACAGCAATGAGGTCCTCTCTATTTGTTGTGTCTGAAGTTACAAGCCACCAGGGAGCAAAACAGGAGTTGTTTGGGCTAGGTGTTTGAGGCCAGGCTGGCTGAGGCTGTGTGCAGCCTGCTCTAGGGTAGGATGTCCCTGGGCATGGCAGGGGGGTTGGAACTGGCTGCTCCTTCTGGTCCCTTCCCACCCTGACTGATTCTGCCTCTCTATGATCCTATGATAATGGGTTTTCAATCCTCTTTTATGAGGAAAACTGCAATCTTCACTTGGCAATGAAAGGAGAGTGCAGTTTTTAAGCTGCCTTAGCACTAACACAACGACTGTGCTGCGAGGCGCTGATATTTAAGGCAGGACACAGCAGTGGCCTTCTGCTGGGTGCTTTGCTCCTACAACCATGCAAATCCTTCCTGGAGAATGAATTACCCAGGCAATTTCCTCTGCTTTCCTGTTTGTAAATGGCTCCTGAGTAGCTCCTGTTTCTCTTGAATGTGCTTCTAGTAAAGGTATCAGGCGAGGGACAAGCAGCTCACTGTGACTGCTCAGTGCTTAAGGTCAAAGCTGGTTCCCCTCATTTTCATTTCTAGCAAAAAAAATAAAGTCAAAGGAAGTTTGTTTGGTTGGTTTTTAATGGACCAGAGCCTGCTTTCTGCTGAGAAGACTCAGTCTCAGAGGTCAGCATTGCCTCTGTCTGTGACTGTGCCACAGCTTTCATTCAGAACTATTTCTGCTATGAAGTGATTCTGTCTCGGGGAGCTCAGTGACCCTGGCTTAAAGGTCGTGTGAGCTCCAGCAAGCTGGAGATGCAAGCCCCTGGGGGATTAAGGAATGGCTGTTTACCACCAGATCTGTACACTGATCCTCAGGGCATCTCTGGTGCAGGCTTCTGCGCTCAGTAGAGCTCCCAGGAGCCTCAGTTCCAAATGCAAATGACACCAGAGCAAAGCAGATACCATAGGATGTCATAGAATGTCACAGAACATCATAGAATATCACAGAATGTCATAGAATGTCACAGAATATCATAGAATATCACAGAACCAGGCAGGTTGGAAGAGAGCTCCAAGCTCAGCCAGCCCAACCTGGCACCCAGCCCTGCCCAACCAACCAGACCATGGCACTAAGTGCCCCAGCCAGGCTTGGCTGCAACACTTCCAGCCACGGCCACTCCACCACCTCCCTGGGCAGCCCATTCCAATGCCAATCACTCTCTCTGCCAGCAACTTCCTCCTCACATCCAGCCTAAACTTCCCCTTCCAACCTAAGCCATTCTCTGATTCTGTGATCTAGTCTGTGCATGATCATGGGACTGAAGGTCTCTTTATCCAGCAGCTGTATGTCTTTCTTGTGTTTGGGGCCCTGGAGGTGGACACAGTACTCCAGGTATTCACACAGCCCAGACACAACCCTGTGCTGGGCTGCAGCCAGAGTAGGGTGGGCACAGGGCAAGGGAGGGGATTGTGCCCCTTGGCTCTGCTCTCCTCACACCCCACCTGCTGCCCTGGGGGCAGTTCTGGAGCCCCCAGCATAAGCAGCACATGGAAGTGTTGGAGGCAGTGCAGAGGAGGCCACCAAGATGCTGAGAGGGTTGGAGCTGGAGACCTTACAGTGGCCTTCCAGTATATGAAGGGGTCCTACAGGAGGGCTAGGGAACAACCACTGACAATGGCTTGTAATGCCAGGACAAGGAGGATTGGGTTTAAACTGGCAGAGGAGAGATTGAAACTTGATGTTAAGAAGTTGTTTGCAGGGAGGGTGGTGAGAGCCTGGCACAGGTTGCCCAGGGAGGTGGTGGAAACCTCATCCCTGGAGGTGTTCCAGGCCTGGCTGGTTGAGGCTCTGGACAGCCTCATCTAGTGTGAGGTGTCCCTGCTCATGGCAGGGAGGTTGGAACTGGATGATCTCTTCCAACCCTGACTGATTCCATGATTCTATGAGACGTCCCAGTGTGGAAAGCAGCAAACTTTGTGCATCACAAGTTGTGGAGAGCTTTTCTGTCTGGAAATGTTGCTGAGCAAACCCTTCCTGTGTGTGCTGAGGGCAGTGTCACCAACACAGCCATTTGCATCTCCTCCATGGCCAAACCATGCTGGGAAACCTGAGCAAGGCAATCAATAAAGCAGCAGAAGATGCTGTTGGGGAGAGAACAGAAATGATCTCCTGTTTTCCTGGTAGTCAGCTGTTGCTGGCAGGAATCCTGCTTGGACCAAAGCTTCTTTGACACAGAACTGTTGGAGTGAGTCCAGAGGAGGCTGTGAGGATAGGCTGAGGCAGCTGGGGGTGTTCCACCTGGAGAAGAGAAGACTTCAGTGGGACCTTAGAGCTGCCTTCCAGTGCCTGAAGGGATCCTCCAGGAAAGCTCTAGAGGGACTTTTCCTGAGGGTGTCTAGAGCCAGGCAAAGGGGGAAAGGTTTGGAGCTGATGCAGAACAGGGTTAGACTGGAGCTGAGGAAGAAGTTCTTCAGTGTGAGGCTGGTGACAATTTGCCCAGGGAGGTTGTGGATGCATCTTCCTTGGGGATGCTCAGTGCCAGGCTGGATGGGGCTGTGGGTAGCTTGGTCTAGGGTAGGGTGCCCCTGCCCATGGCAGGAGGACTGGAACTGGCTGATCCTTGTGGTCTCTTCCAACCTGAGCCATTTTAGGATTCTTGGCAACAAAGAGGGGATGATGCTTCTCAGCATCTCTGGGGAGGGGCAGTCATGGAGTCATAGAATCATTCTGGATATCCCTTCCAACCCTGACTGATTTCTATGGCTCACGTTGGAAGAGACCACAAGGAGCAGCCAGTGCCAACCCCCCTGCCATGCCCAGGGACACCCTACCCTAGAGCAGGCTGCACACAGCCTCAGCCAGCCTGGCCTCAAACACCTCCAGCCATGGGGCCTCAACCTCCTCCCTGGGCAACCCATTCCAGCCTCTCACCACTCTCCTGCCCAACAACTTCCTCCTCACCTCCAGCCTCACTCTCCCCACCTCCACCTTTGCTCCATTCCCCCCACTCCTGACACTCCCTCACAGCCTCAAAAGTCCCTCCCCAGCTTTTCTGTAGCCCCCTTCAGATGCTGGAAGGCCACAAGAAGGTCCCCTGGGAGCCTCCTCTGCTCCAGCCTGCACAGCCCCAACTCTTTCAGTCTGTGCTCACAGCAGAGCTGCTGCAGCCTCTGAGCATCCTCCTGGCCCTGCTCTGGACACTCTCCAGCACCTCCACAGCCCTCTTGGAATGGGGGCTCCAGAGCTGGATGCAGGACTCCAGATGAGGTCTCAGCAGAGCAGAGCAGAGGGGCAGAATCCCCTCCCTGGCCCTGCTGGAAGATCCTGACGAGATGGGTATGAGATTCCTCTCACAGATGACAAACAATACCCAGAGCAGAGGTTTGCATGCAGAACACCTCAGTCATTTTTTGCAGGATAGCTAAACCATTGAAAGCAAAGACCAACAGCAGTGGGGAGAGGAGAGCATCCCATCCTGGCTCTGGTCAGCTCTGCATTGTATGTGCTAGAAGGAACAGTTTGGGATCAAGAGCTGTTGCTCTGCTTCCATTCATTTTCCACATGCAGCACTTGGATTTCCAGACTGGGTTAGGAGAATTATAGAATGACTTAGGCTCCCAGGATGTCAGGGGTTGGAGGGACCCAAGGAGATCATCCAGTCCAACCCCCTGCCAGAGCTGGACAATCCTATCTGACACACATCACACAGGAACACATCCAGACAGGCCTGGAGAGGCTCCACAGAAGGAGACTCCACAGCCTCTCTGGGCAGCCTGTGCCAGGGCTCTGGGACCCTTCCAGCAAAGAAGTTCCCCCTTGTGCTGAGCTGCAACCTCCTGTGCTGCAGCTTCCATCCACTGCTGCTTGTCCTGTCCCAGGCAGCAGTGAGCAGAGCCTGTCCTCCCCTCCTGGCAGCCCTCAGATACTTATAAACATTTATCAGATCCCCTCTCAGCCTTCTCTTCTCCAGACTAAGCAGCCCCAGGGCCCTCAGCCTCTCCTCATCAGCCATGTCCTGCAGTCCCCTCATCATCCTCACAGCCCTCTGCTGGACCCTCTCCAGCAGATCCCTGTCCCTCTGCAACTGGGGAGCCCAAAACTGAACACAGGATTCAAGATGAGGTCTCAGCAGGGCAGAGCAGAGGGGCAGGAGAACCTCCCTGGATCTGCTGCACACACTCCTGCTAATACACCCCAGGCTGCCATTGGCCTTCCTGGCCAGCAGGGCACATTGCTGTGCCATGGGCAACTTGTTAGCCACCAGCACCCCCAGGGCTCTCTCCTGGGGGCTGCTCTCCAGCAGTCACCTCCCAGCCTGGACTGCTGCAGTTTGTTATCCCTCCCCAGGTGCAGGACTCTGCACTTGTCAGGAGGGCCACATCTGCCAGCTAAGACACAGCTTTCTTTGTCTTTGTATTTCCCCTCTACTCCTGTTCTAAGGAGCATCTTGAGCCACTCTTGTTTTCAGCTGCAAAAAGAAATCACTCATCATGTTAAGGGAGACTGAGAGTTAAATCAGTGCCTGCCATTTCCAGCTACAGATCTCTAGTAGCTGTTTGCATTGCTGTGACATAAAAAGGGAAGGGAGGGGAGGGGAGGGGAGGGGAGGGGAGGGGAGGGGAGGGGAGGGGAGGGGAGGGGAGGGGAGGGGAGGGGAGGGGAGGGGAGGGAAGGGGAGGGGAGGGAAGGGAAGGGAAGGGAAGGGAAGGGAAGGGAAGGGAAGGGAAGGGAAGGGAAGGGAAGGGAAGGGAAGGGAAGGGAAGGGAAGGGAAGGGAAGGGAAGGGAAGGGAAGGGAAGGGAAGGGAAGGGAAGGGAAGGGAAGGGAAGGGAAGGGAAGGGAAGGGAAGGGAAGGGAAGGGAAGGGAAGGGAAGGGAAGGGAAGGGAAGGGAAGGGAAGGGAAGGGAAGGGAAGGGAAGGGAAGGGAAGGGAAGGGAAGGGAAGGGAAGGGAAGGGAAGGGAAGGGAAGGGAAGGGAAGGGAAGGGAAGGGAAGGGAAGGGAAGGGAAGGGAAGGGAAGGGAAGGGAAGGGAAGGGAAGGGAAGGGAAGGGAAGGGAAGGGAAGGGAAGGGAAGGGAAGGGAAGGGAAGGGAAGGGAAGGGAAGGGAAGGGAAGGGAAGGGAAGGGAAGGGAAGGGAAGGGAAGGGAAGGGAAGGGAAGGGAAGGAAGGGAAGGGAAGGGAAGGGAAGGGAAGGGAAGGGAAGGGAAGGGAAGGGAAGGGAAGGGAAGGGAAGGGAAGGGAAGGGAAGGGAAGGGAAGGGAAGGGAAGGGAAGGGAAGGGAAGGGAAGGGAAGGGAAGGGAAGGAAGGGAAGGGAAGGGAAGGGAAGGGAAGGGAAGGGAAGGGAAGGGAAGGGAAGGGAAGGAAAGGGAAGGAAGGAAGGAAAGGAAGGAAAGGAAAGGAAAGGAAAGGAAAGGAAAGGAAAGGAAAGGAAAGGAAAGGAAAGGAAAGGAAAGGAAAGGAAAGGAAAGGAAAGGAAAGGAAAGGAAAGGAAAGGAAAGGAAAGGAAAGGAAAGGAAAGGAAAGGAAAGGAAAGGAAAGGAAAGGAAAGGAAAGGAAAGGAAAGGAAAGGAAAGGAAAGGAAAGGAAAGGAAAGGAAAGGAAAGGAAAGGAAAGGAAAGGAAAGGAAGGTGGGGCAAAGGAAGGGAAGGGAAGGCAGGCAAGAAATGGCTGGTTGAATCTAGGCTCCTCACTTACACCTGTAGCAAGGGCAATCAAAAGATCTCAGCAGAGATTCCTTCCACCCTCTGCTTGTGTGACCATTTGGGGGTCACTCTTCAGGAGTTTTGCTGTGCTTTTTATCCTGACCCAGGCTGTTTTTTGACCCTGTTCCTATGTACAGTAACCCTTCATAGATTTGGGATGGAAGAGGCTTCCTGGCGTGCAAAGAGAGCACTGCAGCAGAGGCAGCAGATTGTTGCTCTTAATGTGTTTGCTCTAAAGGCATCTCAGTCCCTAGAGCAGTTTGGTTCCAATTCTAATTTCCTCTCTGCTAATTCCTCAGGATGTCCTTTCCCAGTGCATTCTTTGCTCCTATTTCTTTCACTTCTCTCTTTCCCTTTCCTACCCTCTCACCAACAGCTTCCTCCTCACCTCCAGCCTGACTCTCCCCACCTCCAGCTTTGCTCTGTTCTCCCCAGTCCTGGCACTCCTTGACTGTAAGGGTCCCAGAGCACTGGCACAGGCTGCCCAGAGAGGCTGTGGAGTCTCCTTCTCTGGAGCCTTTCCTACCCTCTTGACTTCTTTGTCTTTCACTTGCCTGCTGAGATTTTCTTCCTCCTCTCTTTCTTTCCATTCTCCTCTCTTTATTAGCCTCTGCCTTTCTTTCCTCATGGTGTCCTTTTCTTTGCCCTCTCATCCTTCCCTTCCTAGCAAATTGCCAGCCTGGCAGGAATTACTGGAGAGGTCTGTTGGAAGGTAGGAGAGCCCTGCAGGGGGACCTGGCCAGGCTGGATGGGTGGGCAGAGGCCAATGGGGATGAGACTGAACAAGGCCAAGGGCAGGGTTCTGCACTTTGGCCACAACAACCCCAAGCAGCACTACAGGCTGGGGCCAGAGTGGCTGAGAGCAGGCAGGCAGAGAGGGAGCTGGGGGTGCTGGGAGAGAGGAGCTGAAGAGGAGGCAGCAGTGCCCAGGTGGGCAGCAGAGTCAATGGCATCCTGGGCTGGCTCAGGAGCAGTGTGGGCAGCAGGACAAGGGAGGTTCTTGTGCCCCTGTGCTCAGCACTGCTCAGGCCACCCCTGGAGTGCTGTGTCCAATTCTGGGCTCCTCCATTGCAGAGAGATGCTGAGGTGCTGGAAGGTGTTTGGAGAAGGGCAGCAAGGCTTGGGAGGGGCCTGGAGCAGAGCCCTGTGAGAAGAGGCTGAGGGAGCTGGGGGGGTGCAGCCTGCAGCAGAGGAGGCTCAGGGCAGAGCTCATTGCTGCCTGCAGGGAGGCTGTAGCCAGGTGGGGTTGGGCTCTGCTGCCAGGCAGGCAGCAACAGAAGAAGGGGACAGAGGCTCAAGCTGTGCCAGGGCAGGTCTAGGCTGGATGTTGTTAGGAAGTTGCTGGCAGAGAGAGTGATTGGCATTGGAATGGGCTGCCCAGGGAGGTGGTGGAGACACTGTGGCTGGAGGTGTTCAAGCAAAGCCTGGCTGGGGCACTTAGTGCCAAGGTCTGGTTGACTGGCTAGGGCTGGGTGCTAGGTTGGGCTGGCTGAGCTTGGAGTTCTCTTCCAACCTGGTTGATTCTGTGAAAGAGACTGGAGATCTGTGACCTTTGAGGAGAGAGGAATTGCTCAACGATCAGATCTATGAACTGCAGCCAGTTTCTGTTGCAGAAAGCAAGCCAGAAGGTGAGAAAAGAGGGAATGATCCAAAGGCTACAGCTGGGAGTCAGCTTAGGAGTCAAGCTGAGAAGCTCTGCTCCATGTGTGCCCTGGGAGGAAATTGCTCAACCTTCACTTGTGCCAGGACAAGGTATTTACCTACCCATTCCCCTTGAGATTACCATAACAATATTCCTGTCTTGGGAGGGCTGCAAAGTTTAATCAAGCTGGGTAAGGACTTGGTCATTCCTCATCTGGTGTAATCACCACCACTAGACACTAACCCAACATGACACTTTCCAGGCACTGCTTGTCTTAACTACTCCATCCTAGCCTCAGCATCTTTCAAGTGCACTTAGGCAATCATTAAATTGGCTTGGAAAAGAAATTAATTATGGCTGCAATTAGAGTGTTTGGTTGCAAGCTCTAAAAGACCTCTGAATATTGCAATGGCCCTGAGCAAACAGGGAGCTGCTGAAGAAGATGCAAGGTCCTGCAACCCAGGCTGGGGCAAGCTTGGGTATCCATGCACAGCTGAAATGGAGGTAATTCTGTTGGTCAGCACTGGAGAAGCCTCTTTTGATTTGTTTGTGAGCAAAATGCAGGCTGACATTTAGCTCACAGTTCTAAAGCACTCTCTTCAAGGTATTTCCAAGGTACCAAGATCTGCCTTCTGAGCCTCTCAGCTGGCATGGCTTTGGTATCAGTTCCTCCTTCCCAACAACAGAACCTAAAGCCCTGCTTCTCCCATGCAGCTCAAAGTGCACTTCAGTGCCTTTTTTCTCTGTTTATAGAATCACAGAATCATGGAATGGGTTAGGTTGGAAGGGACCTCAAAGCTCAGCCAGTTCCAACCCCTTGCCATAGGCAGGGACACCTCCCACTGGAACAGGTTGCTCAGGGCCTCATCCAACCTGGTCCTGAACACCTCCAGGGAGGTTGTGGAGCACAGAAGCACCCAATGGGATCAAAGATCAAAGATCACATTGGGTGCTTCTGTGCTCCACAACCTCTCTGGGCAACCTGTGCCAGTGTCTCACCACCCTCACTGCAAACAACTTCTCCCTAACATCCACTTTCCATCTCCCCTCTGCCACTTCAAACCCATTCCTCCTCCTCCTGGCATTCCCAGACCTTGTCCATAGTCCCTCCCCAGCCCTCCTGCAGCCCCCTGCAGATCCTGCAAGGCCACTCCAAGGGCTCCTCCAAGCCTTCTCCTCTCCAGCCTGCACAGCCCCAACTCTCTCAGCCTGGCCTCACAGCAGAGCTGCTGCAGCCCTCTCAGCATCTTGGTGGCCTCCTCTGCACTGCCTCCAACACTTCCCTGTGCTGCTTGTGCTGGGGGCTGCAGACCTGCCCCCAGGGCTGCAGGTGGGGTGTGAGGAGAGCAGAGCCAAGGGGCACAATCCCCTCCCTTGCCCTGTGCCCACACTGCTCTGGCTGCAGCCCAGCACAGGCTTGTGTCTGGGCTGCACTCACCCTGCAGCCTCCTGGGGAGCTTTGCATCAGCCCAGACCCCCAGGGGCTGTTCCTTAGGGCTGCTCTCAGCCATTCCCCACCCAGCCTGCAGCTGTGCTTGGGATTATCATTTCTCTCAAGTATTCAAATCCATTTCCTTTGGAAAAGGTTTGCCTTGTCTGACAGGCATACAAATAGGTTTTATTACAGCACTCTATTCACTGCTGCAGCTTAGCCTGGAGATGAAAAGGAATTAATTTTCTAGATTTGCCCCCAAAAGTCAGGTCTACATTATCAGAGTCCTTAACTCGAGAAGAACAGGCAAAGGGAAGAGGAAAAACAAATTATACCTGAGTCAATATATTGTGGCTGGTCCCAGGTTAGTGACTGAGAGCCAAACTTCCCCCTAGATGAATTGAATCCAAGCAGAAGCAAGAGTGCAAACACAGGCAGGATGGCACCAAGTCATCTGAATCTCAGCACTGGTAACTTCAGTGTGTGACATGTGAATGGCAAACTCAGCTCCCTGACCTTACCATGCTGCTGGGCATGCCCTGAAAGGCAGAGGAATCAGACTGCCTGCTCTGTCTGTCCCTCTCTGGGCTTCTTTCTAAGCCTAGACAAAGCAAAAGCAAACCCACAAATGCATTAGGCTGTCACATCAGGGCACTTCTGTCCCTGTTGAGCAAAGCTACCCTCTGGCAGTGAAGAATCAGTACTGCTTAGTTCATAGAATGGCTCAGGTTGGAAGGGACCTCAGAGATCATCTGCTCCAACCTCCCTGCCATGGGCAGGGACACCTCTCAACTAGATTCAGCTGCTCATGGCCTCATCCAGCCTGGCCTTGGACACCCCCAGGCAGGAGGCAGCCACAGCCTCCCTGGGCAGCCTGTGCCAGAGTCTCACCACCCTCACACTGAGGATCTTCTTCCTCAGCTCCAGCCTAACCCTGCTCTGCCTCAGCTTCACACCATTCCCCCTTGGCCTGGCTCTAGATACCCTCAGGAAAAGTCACTTTGAAGCTTTCCTGCAGGATGCCTTCAGCTCTTGGCAGGCAGCTCTAAGGTCCCCCTGGAGCCTTCTGATCTCCAGGCTGCACCTCCCCAGCTCCCTCAGGCTGTGCTCACAGCAGAGCTGCTCCAGCCCTGGGAGCATCTTTGTGGCCTCCTCTGGACTCACTGCAGCAGCTCATGCTGGGGACAGCAGCACTGGAGGCAGGATTGGAAGTGAGGTCTGAGCAGAGCAGAGCCAAGGGACAGAATGCCCTCTCCTGCCCTGCTGCCCACACTGCTCTGGCTGCAGCCAGCACACAGAATCACAGAATCAAGCTGGAAGGGACCACAAGAAGGTCTCTAGTCCAACCCCCTTGCTAGATCTGGATCACCTATACCAGATCACAGAATTCTGCCTGCTGGGCTGCATGAGGGCACTGCTGGTTGCTGGGGAGCTGCTCAGCACCCAGCACCCCAAAGTCTCTCTCTTCAGAGCTGTTCTCAACCCTCTCTGCATCCAGCCTGGCTTTGTGCCTGGGGCTGGCCTGACCCAGCTGCACCTTGCACTTTGGCTTGTTGAACCTCCTGCAGCAGGCACTGGCTCACTTCTCAAGCCTGTCAAGAGCCTTCTGGATGTCATCCCCCAGTGAGTGCACCACACCACACAGCTTGGAGCCACCTCCTTAGACCTGAAGTAAATCAGTGCAGGAGCCACTGCCAGCCTGCTTGCTGTGACTCCTCTTGCCACCTTGGCTGTTACCTGTCAAGGTGCTGTTTGGGTTTGTAGGGCAATTATTCAGCACTCTACAGTTCCCACATCCCAGCTGGTCCCATGGGTGGTAGCTGTGATAGTTCCTCCTGCCAACCATTGGGTATTCCAGCCACAAAGCCAAAATCACCTCCACTTTCCACAACCCTTCTCAGAGTAGCTTGGCAGTACCCTGGGCACGTGGTAGCTCTGCAGGTGGTGCTGACTGGAAGGTATCCCAGCACTGTGACCTGTGACACCTGGAGTGGCCTTCCAGTATCTGAAAGGGACCTACAGGAAGGCTGGGGAGGGACTACTGACAAGGTCTTGTAATGACAGGGTGAGGAGGAATGAGGCAAGCAGCAACAGAACAAAGGGACACAGGGGACACAGCCTCAAGCTGTGCCAGGGCAGGTCTAGGCTGGATGTTAGGAGGAAGTTGTTGGCAGAGAGAGTGATTGGCATTGGAATGGATGTTGAGGTGCTGGAAGGTGTTTGGAGAAGGGCAGCCTTGAGCTGAGACTGTGAAGGTTTAGATTGGACATTAGGGAAAAGGTTTTCATGGAGAGAGTGGTCAAGGGCTGGAATGAGCTGCCCAGGGAGGTGGTGGAGTCACCCACCCTGGATGTGTTTCAGGGTCATTTGGATGTGGTGCTTAGGGATACAGTTTAAGGTGAATCTTGTAGAGTAGGGTTCTAGGTTGGACTTGGTGACCCTGAGGGGCTTTGCCAGCCAGGATGTTTCTGTGATTCTGTGGAAATAAAACCCAAACCCAACCCTGTATCTGTATTGGTCTGCAAAGTGTGAAGATTTTCCTGAGTGAAAAACCAGCAGCACACAAAAAGATGTTTTGCAGGGGCACTTTTTTACACTGAGTCATGTGGAGTCCCTGTGGTACCCCTTGCTAAGGAGGTTGTGGATGCTCCCTCCCTGATGTTCAAGGCCAGGTTGGGTGAGGCCCTGAGCAGCGTGCCCTAGTGGGAGATGTCCCTGCCCATGCAGGGGGGTTGGAACTGGATGATGTTTGGGGTCCTTTCCATTCTGTGGCTGGATATCCCTCTGGGGCCCCTACCTCCACACACAGCAGACAGACAACTGCAGGCAGACAGTTACACCTGGATGTCTTTCCTTCACGTTTGCACCTCAGAATGGGGATTATTTTTAACTCTGGCAGGAAGGATCACCATGGAAACATGATGAGGTATATATATGAGAGTGATCTGACTGACAACCTTAGAGCAAAGCAAGATTGACATGAAAGGCAGAGATAAAACCCATGCTGTTTTCAGGCACAGTTCCTCTAGCAAGCTGAATCATCAGGGCTCCTTTGCCAGGCACTAATGTTACAGGAGATTTTTCTTCTCCTTTCAAGTCCTGGCAAAACTGTTATCCCAGCCTCTCTGTTGGAAAGGAAGATTTGGTTTGGAACATCAAGCCATTTTATTTTTGGTCCTGGAATACAACCTGAAAGGACCCAAGGAGATCATCCAGTCCAACCCCCTGCCAGAGCAGGACAATCCTATCTGACACACATCACACAGGAACACATCCAGACAGGCCTGGAGAGGCTCCACAGAAGGAGACTCCACAGCCTCTCTGGGCAGCCTGTGCCAGGGCTCTGGGACCCTTCCAGCCAAGAAGTTCCCCCTTGTGCTGAGCTGGAACCTCCTGTGCTGCAGCTTCCATCCATTGCTGCTTGTCCTGTCCCAGGCAGCAGTGAGCAGAGCCTGTCCCCCCCTCCTGGCAGCCCTCAGATACTTACAAACATTTATCAGATCCCCTCTCAGCCTTCTCTTCTCCAGACTAAGCAGCCCCAGGGCCCTCAGCCTCTCCTCATCAGCCATGTCCTGCAGTCCCCTCATCATCCTCACAGCCCTCTGCTGGACCCTCTCCAGCAGATCCCTGTCCCTCTGCAACTGGGGAGCCCAAAACTGAACACAGGATTCAAGATGAGGTCTCAGCAGGGCAGAGCAGAGGGGCAGGAGAACCTCCCTGGATCTGCTGCACACACTCCTGCTAATGCACCCCAGGCTGCCATTGGCCTTCCTGGCCAGCAGGGCACATTGCTGTGCCATGGGGAACTTGTTAGCCACCAGCACCCCCAGGGCCCTCTCCTGGGGGCTGCTCTCCAGCAGTCACCTCCCAGCCTGGACTGCTGCAGTTTATTCTCCCTCCCCAGGTGCAGGACTCTGCACTTGTCCCTCTTGAACCTCCTCTGGCTCCTCTGTGCCCAGCTCTGTGCCCAGGGCTCTCTGGATGGCAGCACAGCCTGCATCTGTCTCAGCCAAGCCTCCCAGCTTGGTGTCAGCAGCAAACTTGCTGAGCAGACTCTGTCTGTGCCCTCAGCAGTGGCATTGATGGAGATGCTGAACAGGACTGGCCCCAGCACTGATCCCTGGGGGACTCCACTGGTCACAGCTCTCCAGCTGGGCCTGGCACCATTGATCATCACCCTCTGAACTCTCTCTTGCAACCAGTTCCTAACCCACCTCACTGCCTGCTCTGCCACCCCACAAACCTTTTCAGTGGGAGAGAACAAACTCTTGCATTCCCTCTGGAGGGACATATTTGTTTTGCTGCTTTGTTCACATTAGAAACCTCCATTCACATTTGACTCCCTTGAATTGAAGCTAATCTGACTGCCTCTGCTGGCAGCAACTGTTTCCATTCCCTGAACTCATCTTCTCCAGTGCAAATTTTCTTTTCCTGCCCTTGGCTACCAGGTTGATTCTGAGCATTTTTGGAAGGATATTCTAATCTCACAGAGGAGCTGCCACTTCAGACTATCTGCCTTCATTTCTGCAAGCAGCACAAGAGGGACTAATGCCCGGAGCCCCAGCTGTGATTTGGAAGCTTGCAAAGAGAGTTGGTGCTGCCTGCTTGCTGTGTGCTGCCTGCTTGCACTGTGCTGCCTGCTTGCTCTGTGCTGCCTGCTTGCACTGTGCTGCCTGCTTGCTCTGTGCTGCCTGCTTGCTCTGTGCTGCCTGCTTGCACTGTGCTGCCTGCTTGCTCTGTGCTCCCTGCTTGCACTGTGCTGCCTGCTTGCTCTGTGCTGCCTGCTTGCTGTATACTGCCTGTTTGCTCTGTGCTGCCTGCTTGCTCTGTGCTGCCTGCTTGCTCTGTGCTGCCTGCTTGCACTGTGCTGCCTGCTTGCTCTGTGCTCCCTGCTTGCACTGTGCTGCCTGCTTGCTCTGTGCTCCCTGCTTGCACTGTGCTGCCTGCTTGCTCTGTGCTGCCTGCTTGCTCTGTGCTGCCTGCTTGCTCTGTGCTGCCTGCTTGCTCTGTAATGCCTGCTTGCTCTGTGCTTCCTGCTTGCTCTGTGCTTCCTGCTTGCTCTGTGCTGCCTGCTTGCTCTACACTGCCTGCTTGCTCTGTAATGCCTGCTTGCTCTGTGCTCCCTGCTTGCACTGTGCTGCCTGCTTGCTCTGTGCTCCCTGCTTGCACTGTGCTGCCTGTTTGCACTGTGCAGCCTGCTTGCTCTGTGCTGCCTGCTTGCACTGTGCTGCCTGCTTGCTCTGTGCTGCCTGCTTGCACTGTGCAGCCTGCTTGCTCTGTGCTGCCTGCTTGCTCTGTGCTGCCTGCTTGCTCTGTGCTGTCTGCTTGCACTGTGCTGCCTGCTTGCTCTGTGCTGCCTGCTTGCTCTGTGCTGCCTGCTTGCACTGTGCTGCCTGCTTGCACTGTGCTGCCTGCTTGCTCTATGCTGCCTGCTTGCACTGTGCTGCCTGCTTGCACTGTGCTGCCTGCTTGCTCTGTGCTGCCTGCTTGCACTGTGCTGCCTGCTTGCTCTGTGCTGCCTGCTTGCACTGTGCTGCCTGCTTGCTCTATACTGCCTGCTTGCTCTGTAATGCCTGCTTGCTCTGTAATGCCTGCTTGCACTGTGCTGCCTGCTTGCTCTACACTGCCTGCTTGCTCTGTAATGCCTGCTTGCTCTGTGCTCCCTGCTTGCACTGTGCTGCCTGCTTGCTCTGTGCTCCCTGCTTGCACTGTGCTGCCTGTTTGCACTGTGCAGCCTGCTTGCTCTGTGCTGCCTGCTTGCTCTGTGCTGCCTGCTTGCACTGTGCTGCCTGCTTGCACTGTGCTGCCTGTTTGCACTGTGCAGCCTGCTTGCTCTGTGCTGCCTGCTTGCACTGTGCTGCCTGCTTGCTCTGTGCTGCCTGCTTGCTCTATGCTGCCTGCTTGCACTGTGCTGCCTGCTTGCTCTGTGCTGCCTGCTTGCACTGTGCTGCCTGCTTGCACTGTGCAGCCTGCTTGCTCTGTGCTGCCTGCTTGCACTGTGCTGCCTGCTTGCTCTGTGCTGCCTGCTTGCTCTGTGCTGCCTGCTTGCACTGTGCTGCCTGCTTGCACTGTGCTGCCTGCTTGCACTGTGCTGCCTGCTTGCACTGTGCTGCCTGCTTGCTCTATACTGCCTGCTTGCACTGTGCTGCCTGCTTGCACTGTGCTGCCTGCTTGCTCTGTGCTGCCTGCTTGCTCTGTGCTGCCTGCTTGCACTGTGCTGCCTGCTTGCACTGTGCTGCCTGCTTGCACTGTGCTGCCTGTTTGCACTGTGCAGCCTGCTTGCTCTGTGCTGCCTGCTTGCACTGTGCTGCCTGCTTGCTCTGTGCTGCCTGCTTGCTCTATGCTGCCTGCTTGCACTGTGCTGCCTGCTTGCTCTGTGCTGCCTGCTTGCACTGTGCTGCCTGCTTGCACTGTGCAGCCTGCTTGCTCTGTGCTGCCTGCTTGCACTGTGCTGCCTGCTTGCTCTGTGCTGCCTGCTTGCTCTATGCTGCCTGCTTGCACTGTGCTGCCTGCTTGCTCTGTGCTGCCTGCTTGCACTGTGCTGCCTGCTTGCACTGTGCTGCCTGCTTGCTCTATACTGCCTGCTTGCACTGTGCTGCCTGCTTGCACTGTGCTGCCTGTTTGCACTATACTGCCTGCTTGCTCTGTGCTGCCTGCTTGCTCTGTACTGCCTGCTTGCTCTGTGCTGCCTGCTTGCTCTGTGCTGCCTGCTTGCACTGTGCTGCCTGCTTGCACTGTGCTGCCTGCTTGCTCTGTGCTGCCTGCTTGCTCTGTGCTGCCTGCTTGCACTGTGCTGCCTGCTTGCTCTGTGCTGCCTGCTTGCACTGTGCTGCCTGCTTGCTGTATACTGCCTGCTTGCACTGTGCTGCCTGCTTGCACTGTGCTGCCTGCTTGCACTGTGCTGCCTGCTTGCTCTGTGCTGTCTGCTTGCTCTGTGCTGCCTGCTTGCACTGTGCTGCCTGCTTGCTCTGTGCTGCCTGCTTGCTGTGTGTTGCCTGCTTGCTCTGTGCTGTCTGCTTGCACTGTGCTGCCTGCTTGCACTGTGCTGCCTGCTTGCTCTGTGCTGCCTGCTTGCACTGTGCTGCCTGCTTGCACTGTGCTGCCTGCTTGCTCTGTGCTGCCTGCTTGCACTGTGCTGCCTGCTTGCTCTGTGCTGTCTGCTTGCTCTGTGCTGCCTGCTTGCTCTGTAATGCCTGCTTGCTCTGTGCTGTCTGCTTGCACTGTGCTGCCTGCTTGCTCTGTGCTCCCTGCTTGCTCTGTGCTGTCTGCTTGCACTGTGCTGCCTGCTTGCTCTGTGCTGTCTGCTTGCACTGTGCTGCCTGCTTGCTCTGTGCTGCCTGCTTGCTCTGTGCTGCCTGCTTGCTCTGTGCTGCCTGCTTGCACTGTGCTGCCTGCTTGCTCTGTGCTGCCTGCTTGCACTGTGCTGCCTGCTTGCTCTGTGCTGCCTGCTTGCACTGTGCTGCCTGTTTGCACTGTGCTGCCTGCTTGCTCTGTGCTGCCTGCTTGCACTGTGCTGCCTGCTCAGCCTTGGCTCACTCTCCCATGACTCCCTCCAGCTGATGTCCTTCTGTTCAGTGACCAACTCCCTCACTCACTGACACTTAAAACAGCCTGTGGAGCAGTTTTCCCTTTGTTCTGCAGTGTTTCCTCTGTGTTTATTGACCTATTTTCACTCTGGAAGCTGGGGTGGTTTCTTTTCAGCTCCAAATCCCAAAGCACTTGATCCATGCTGAGTCTTTAAACTGGCCAAGAGCCGCAGCTGGCAGAGGCAGAAACAGAGTTCAGGGTCCCAGTTCCCAGACCTCACTCTCTTACTTCAGGCCAAGTGTCTGATGTCAAGTGGTCACAGGACACCAGAGTAATCACTTTAAAGAGAGTTCAAGTATGACACTGATGCAGATGTTAAGACAAGCCTTGACTGTTGTGGTCCTTCATGGCCCTTTCTGTTGTGGTCCTTCATGGCCCTTTCTGATGTGGTCCTTCATGGCCCTTTCTGTTTTCCACTTCAACACCAAACAAAGCATAAACTCCCACAGCACAGGCTGCCCAGGGGGGCTGTGGAGTTTCCCTCTCTGGAGATACTCAAGACCTGCCTGGATCTGTTCCTGTGTGATCTGCTCTGGGTGATGCTGCTCTGGCATTGAGGTTGGACTGGCTGAGCTTTGGAGGTCCCTTCCAGCTGCTGACATTCTGTCAGTCTATGATATGATGCCTTTGACTGATAAATCACTGTAGCACTGTGATGCTGTGGTGCTGTGATGCTGTGCTGCTGTGACTCTGTGGTTAGGGGCAGTGCAGCAGCAAACAGCCAGCAGTGGGTACCGAGGCTGTGTCAGCAAACAGTTATGGTCCAGTTTGTGTTCATCCACAGGTTGCAGTGGGTTGGAAGATCTTAGCATCTTAGCCAACCAACCCAGCAGGGACACCTCCAGCTGCAGCAGGCTGCAGAGGGCCACAGCCAGTCTGATCTTCAATGCCTCCAGCCATGGGGCCTCAGCCACAGCCCTGGGCAGCCTGTGCCAGGATTTCACCCCTCTCACTGTGCACAGCTTCCTCCTGATGTCCAACCTAACTCTGACATACCTCAGCTTCAAACCATTGCCCTCGTCCTGTCCCCACAGGCCCTTCTGAACTGTCCCTCCTCAGCCTTCCTGTACATCCCCTTTGGATACAGAAATCAGAAATACAGCCTCCCTGCAGGCAGCTGCAGGCAGCAATGAGCTCTGCCCTGAGCCTCCTCTGCTGCAGGCTGCACACCCCCAGCTCCCTCAGCCTCTCCTCACAGGGCTCTGCTCCAGGCCCCTCCCCAGCCTTGCTGCCCTTCTCCAAACACCTTCCAGCACCTCAGCATCTCTCTGCAATGGAGGAGCCCAGAACTGGACACAGCACTCCAGGGGTGGCCTGAGCAGTGCTGAGCACAGGGGCACAAGAACCTCCCTTGCCCTGCTGCCCACACTGCTCCTGAGCCAGCCCAGGATGCCATTGGCTCTGCTGCCCACCTGGGCACTGCTGCCTCCTCTTCAGCTACTATCTACCAGTACCCCCAGTTCCCTTTCCTCCTGCCTGCTCTCAGCCACTCTGTCCCCAGCCTGTAGTGCTGCTTGGGGTTGTTGTGGCCAAGGTGCAGAACCCTGCCCTTGGCCTTGTTCAGTCTCATCCCATTGGCCTCTGCCCACCCATCCATCCTGGCCAGGTCCTTCTGCAGGGCTCTCCTACCACAGGCTCACAGGATGTCAGGGGCTGGAAGGGACCCAAGGAGATCATCCAGTCCAACCCCTGCCAGAGCAGGACAATCCTATCTGACACACATCACACAGGAACACATCCAGACAGGCCTGGAGAGGCTCCACAGAAGGACACTCCACAGCCTCTCTGGGCAGCCTGTGCCAGGGCTCTGAGACCCTTCCAGCCAAGAAGTTCCCCCTTGTGCTGAGCTGGAACCTCCTGTGCTGCAGCTTCCATCCATTGCTGCTTGTCCTGTCCCAGGCAGCAGTGAGCAGAGCCTGTCCCCCCCTCCTGGCAGCCCTCAGATACTTACAAACATTTATCAGATCCCCTCTCAGTCTTCTCTTCTCCAGACTAAGCAGCCCCAGGGCCCTCAGCCTCTCCTCATCAGCCATGTCCTGCAGTCCCCTCATCATCCTCACAGCCCTCTGCTGGGCCCTCTCCAGCAGATCCCTGTCCCTCTGCAACTGGGGAGCCCAAAACTGAACACAGGATTCAAGATGAGGTCTCAGCAGGGCAGAGCAGAGGGGCAGGAGAACCTCCCTGGATCTGCTGCACACACTCCTGCTAATGCACCCCAGGCTGCCATTGGCCTTCCTGGCCAGCAGGGCACATTGCTGTGCCATGGGCAACTTGTTAGCCACCAGCACCCCCAGGGCCCTCTCCTGGGGGCTGCTCTCCAGCAGTCACCTCCCAGCCTGGACTGCTGCAGTTTATTCTCCCTCCCCAGGTGCAGGACTCTGCACTTGTCCCTCTTGAACCTCCTCTGGCTCCTCTGTGCCCAGCTCTGTGCCCAGGGCTCTCTGGATGGCAGCACAGCCTGCAGCTGTCTCAGCCAAGCCTCCCAGCTTGGTGTCAGCAGCAAACTTGCTGAGCAGACTCTGTCTGTCTGTGCCCTCAGCAGTGGCATTGATGGAGATGTTGAACAGGACTGGATCAACAGGACTCACAGCTGCTCCTAGCTTGGTGTCATCTGCAGAGTTACTGATACTGGACTCAATCCCCAGCTCCAGATGATCAATGAAGATACTGAACAGGACTGTGCCCAGCACTGTTCCCTGGGGCACACCACTGGTGACTCTGAGGTCTCCCTGGAGCCTTCTCTTCCCCAGGCTGGGCAGCCCCAGTTCTTTCTGCCTGAGTCCTAAGGTGGACTTAAGGCAATGATGTACATTAGCAAGCACTACCACAATAACACTGATTGCATCAGCTTGTTTTGTTCCCAGTGCCTGGCATGGCTCATAACAATGATTAAAAGCAATTTTATGGGCTGCTGGTTATTGAAATGTCTCTGAGAGGCATTTGGTGAGCTGATTAAAGAGGGCTTGTGAGGAGAATTTCCCAGATGTGCCCTCTAGGCAGAAGATTTCCTCTCAGTCTCAGGGCTAAGGCACTGTGGAGAAGTGTCCTTGCTAGAGCTGTGCTGTGCCCCATCAGGGTGTAGCCTCCTTCTGAACAGTAGTGCTGCAGCATGGTGAGTTAAGGGCTGACAGAAGAGGTCTTCAGCTGACATTCCTGAACAGCAGCACTGCACAGGCTTGGGGAGGAGAAGCTGAAGCTCCTTGTGATGCTGAAGTTGGGGTTGGACTTGGAACCTGGGGTAGATAAATCAGGGGCTCTGAGCAGCTTGTCTGCTGCCAGAATGAAAGGGCAGAGGCCAATGGGATGAGATTGAACAAGGCTAAGGGCAGGGTTCTGCACCTTGGCCACAGCAACCCCAAGCAGCACTACAGGCTGGGGACAGAGTGGCTGAGAGCAGCCAGGAGGAAAGGACCTGGGGGTACTGATAGATAGTAAGCTGAAGCTGAGGCAGCAGTGCCCAGGTGGGCAGCAGAGCCAATGGTATCCTGGGCTGGCTCAGGAGCAGTGTGGGCAGCAGGACAAGGGAGGTTCTTGTGCCCCTGTGCTCAGCACTGCTCAGGCCACCCCTGGAGTGCTGTGTCCAGTTCTGGGCTCCTCCATTGCAGAGAGATGCTGAGGTGCTGGAAGGTGTTTGGAGAAGGGCAGCAAGGCTGGGGAGGGGCCTGGAGCAGAGCCCTGTGAGGAGAGGCTGAGGGAGCTGGGGGGGTGCAGCCTGCAGCAGAGGAGGCTCAGGGCAGAGCTCATTGCTGCCTGCAGCTGCCTGCAGGGAGGCTGTAGCCAGGTGGGGTTGGGCTCTGCTGCCAGGCACCCAGCAACAGAAGAAGGGGACACAGCCTGAAGCTGTGGCAGGGCAGGTCTAGGCTGGATGTGAGGAGGAAGTTGCTGGCAGAGAGAGTGATTGGCATTGGAATGGGCTGCCCAGGGAGGTGGTGGAGTGGCCGTGGCTGGAGGTGTTGAAGCCAAGCCTGGCTGGGGCACTTAGTGCCATGGTCTGGTTGGTTGGGCAGGGCTGGGTGCTAGGTTGGGCTGGCTGAGCTTGGAGCTCTCTTCCAGCCTGCTTGATTCTATGGTTCTATGATTCTATGATTCTATGATTCTATGTGCATTAGAGCTGCTACCACTCATTGAGAACCCAAATCACAATTCCTCCTTGGGGGAAGGTTTGCAGCCTGCCAACAGCAAATCTCCTCTAACTGCCAGGGCCAGCTGAGCTGGGTGCTGCACTGACTCAGCCAGAAGTCAAAAGGCTTGGATCTGGAGAGCTATTTCACTGTCCTCAGGTGCTTGTTGTGATTGTGATGGATAATAGTAATGAGCACACAGCTACACACTTGCCCAGGTGCAAAACATGAAGCATTTGTGCATTTGCCTGCCTTCAGAATCCTCAGCTTATCAATGCAAACACAGGACAGCACCTGTAAAGTTCAGAGGGCAACCATGCAATCATAGACTCAGTCAGGGTGGGAAGGCACCACAAGGATCAGCCAGTCCCAGCCCCCCTGCCATGCCCAGGGACACCCTACCCTAGAGCAGGCTGCACACAGCCTCAGCCAGCCTGGCCTCAAACACCTCCAGCCATGGGGCCTCAACCACCTCCCTGGGCAACCCATTCCAGCCTCTCACCACTCTCCTGCTCAACAACTTCCTCCTCACCTCCAGCCTCACTCTCCCCACCTCCACCTTTGCTCCATTCCCCTCACTCCTGACACTCCCCCACAGACTCAAAAGTCCCTCCCCAGCTTTTTTGGAGCCCCCTTCAGATGCTGGAAGGCCACAAGAAGGTCCCCTGGGAGCCTCCTCTGCTGCAGCCTGCACAGCCCCAACTCTTTCAGTCTGTGCTCACAGCAGAGCTGCTGCAGCCTCTGAGCATCCTCCTGGCCCTGCTCTGGACACTCTCCAGCATCTCCACAGCCGTCTTGGAATGGGGGCTCCAGAGCTGGATGCAGTACTCCAGGTGGGGTCTCAGCAGAGCAGAGCAGAGCAGAGGGGCAGAATCCCCTCCCTGGCCCTGCTGGCCACACTTCTGCTGCTGCAGCCCAGGCTCTGCTTGCTCTCTGGGCTGCAAGTGCACACTGCTGGCTCCTGTGGAGCTTCTCCTCCAGCAGCACCCCCAAGTTCCTCTCCTCAGGGCTGCTCTCCAGACACTCACTGCCCAGCCTGCATTGGTGCTTGGCATTGCCCCCACCCAGCTGCAGGACCTTGCACTTGGTCTTGCTGAACCTCCTGAGGTTGCCTTGTGCCCACCTCTGCAGCCTGCCCTGGTCCCTCTGGATGGATCCTGCCCTCCAGCCTGGCTGCTGCACCACACAGCTTGCTGTGGGCAGCAAACTTGCTGAGGCTGCACTCAGTGCCCCTGTCTATGGCACCCACAAAGATGTTGAACAAGATTGGTCCCAGGACTGACCCCTGAGGGATTCCACTCTTCTCTGGCCTGCACTTGGCCATGGAGCCATTGACAGCCACTCTTTGGGTGCAGCCAGCAAGCCAGTTCTTTATCCATCAGTGCTCCACCCATTAGACCCATGTGTCACCAGCTTGGAGACCAGGATGTGGTGTGGGACAGTGGCAAAGCTTTGCTCAGGTCCAGGCCAATGCCATCAGTTGCTCACCCCTCATCTATGAATGTTGTGACCTGCTCATAGAAGGCCACCAGGTTTGCCAGGCAGGATTTGCCTTGGTGCATCCATGCTGATTGCAGCCAATCACCTCTTCACCATTCTTCTGTTTCAGTAGTTCCACCAGGAGGATCTGCTCCATCATCCTACTGGCCACAGGGGTGAGACTGAATGGCCTGGAGCTCCCTGGCTCCTCCTTCCTACCCTTTCTGACAGTGGAGGTTACCTTTGCCTTTTTCCAGCCAGTGGGGACTGCCCCAGACTGCCAGGGCTTTTGGAATACAGTAGAGAGAGATCAGGGATTTAGCAACCTCATCACTGGCTCTGCTGCCCACCTGGGCACACTGCTGCCTCCTCTTCAGCTCCTCTCTCCCAGCACCCCCAGCTCCCTCTCTGCCTGCCTGCTCTCAGCCACTCTGGCCCCAGCCTGTAGTGCTGCTTGGGGTTGTTGTGGCCAAAGTGCAGAACCCTGCACTTGGCCTTGTTCAATCTACCCCCTTGGCCTCTGCCCACCCATCCAGCATGGCCAGGCCAATGCAAGGTACAAAATACATATATACAACCAGGTGTGATGGCAGTGGGTTTGTCTGCCTCGGGGGTTATGGCCACCTGGCAAAGCCAAGACCACCAGGAGACAGGATGGAGATGCTGGCAAGCAGGAGGCATGGCAGAGAGAGTGAGAGGAACAGGAGGTTCCTTGGCTTCTGTGTGGGGGTCTTAGGCAGGCAGTGGGAGTGGGCTGACCACCACACCTGGTAGTGTTCAGACCCAGCCCTGTGGAGGGGTTAGCACCACCTGGGGTCAGGGTCAAGACTGCTCCTCCAGAATCACAGTATCAGAGTATCATCAGGGTTGGAAGAGACCTCACAGATCACCAAGTCCAACCCTTTAGCACAGAGCTCAAGGCCAGACCATGGCACCAAGTGCCACGTCCAGTCCTGCCTTGAACAGCTCCAGGGACGGCGACTCCACCACCTCCCCGGGCAGCCCATTCCAGTGTCCAATGACTCTCTCAGTGAAGAACTTTCTCCTCACCTCCAGCCTAAATCTCCCCTGGCACAGCCTGAGGCTGTGTGCTCTTGTTCTGGTGCTGGCCACCTGAGAGAAGAGAGCAACCTCCTCCTGGCCACAACCACCCTCAGGTAGCTGTAGACAGCAATAAGGTCTCCCCTGAGCCTCCTCTTCTCCAGGCTAACCAATCCCAGCTCCCTCAGCCTCTCCTCGTAGGGCTGTGCTCAAGGCCTCTCCCCAGCCTCGTTGCCCTTCTCTGGACACGCTCAAGCATCTCAATGTCCCTCCTAAACTGGGGGGCTCAGAACTGAACACAGCACTCAAGGTGTGGTCTAACCAGTGCAGAGTCCAGGGGCAGAATGACCTCCCTGCTCCTGCTGGCCACACCATTCCTGATGCAGGCCAGGATGCCACTGGCTCTCTTGGCCACCTGGGCACACTGCTGGCTCATGTTCAGGTGGGTACCAATCAGCACCCCCAGATCCCTCTCTGTTTGGCTGCTCTCAGCCACTCTGACCCCAGCCTGTATCTCTGCATGGGGTTGCTGTGGCCAAAGTGCAGCACCCTGCACTTGGAGCTATTGAACACCATCCCCTTGGACTCTGCCCATCTGTCCAGGTGGTCAAGGTCCTGCTGCAGAGCCCTTCTGCCCTCCAACCCAGCCACATCTGCCCCCAGCTTGGTGTCATCTGCACACTTGCTGCTGACTGACTCCATGCCCTCATCCAGATCATCTATGAAGATGTTAAAGAGGATGGGGCCCAGCACAGATAACCCTTTACACTAACCCATGCCAGAGGGGGTGAGGAAGAGAAGGTGGGAGTGAGAGTGCTTCCTGCCAAGAGCTGAGATGTGCAAAGGAGGAAATGAGTGATCATTAGTCAAGGCAGAGGTGCAGGTGGATGCTCTGTGACTCCAGAGTGCCTCTAACCAAGGACTAGCACAAACCCCACGGAGTTACTCCCAACCAACCAACGTGGAGGTCTCTCTGGCAGCACTGCCTGCAGAGCTTGCAAGGCGCTCACGAGAAGGCTCTCAGAGCTGCTTCTGGAAAGCAATATTGAGGGAGGAAAAAAACCTGAAAGGAACTGGTGCCCAGCCAGGAGAAATAACTCCCTTCCATCCCAGGAACACAACCCAAAGCATCCTAGGAAAGGACTTCTCCCAGTGCAGGAGGCAAGCAAGCGTCAGGTTACGTAGCAGAGCAGCGCCGTGGCAGGCGAAAGAGGAAAGCTGCTGGTGGAAAAGTTGGAGTGGGAAGAGGAAACAACTCATTCCCACTTGTTTGCTTTGAAAACCAGAGGGGGATTAGCTGGAGTCTGAGGGTATCAAAGAACTGCTTAGCCATAGGAAATCTTTTCTTCTCCAGCTCCAAAGAGGCACGAGAGAACTTGGCTGTTGCAGGCACACACGAGTCACAGAACAGGTACACAGGCTCAGGGCCTCCAGGTACAGCTTCTGCTCTTTGCTCTTGCTGATTTGGAATGGTTCAAAGAGAGGAGGAGTCCTCTTTCAGAGTCTTTGCTTTCTATCTGCAGGGAATGAACAGGTGCAGCAGCAACAACTTCTCTTATGCAAGCACAGCCTGGCTGGGGCACTTAGTGCCATGGTCTGGTTGGTTGGGCAGGGCTGGGTGCTAGGTTGGGCTGGCTGAGCTTGGAGCTCTCTTCCAGCCTGCCTGATTCTATGATTCTGTGATTCTATGAACAGGATGAATGAGAGAGTGGAGGTTTTAATTAGAGCAACCCTAGGAGGGAACATCTCAACAGCCACAATTTGTAGAAGCAGAGAATGGGTTAGGTTGGAGGGCACCTTAAACTCAGCCAGTTCCAACCCACTGCCACAGGCAGGGACACCTCCCACTAGAACAGGTTGCTCAAAGCCTCATCCAACCTGGTCCTGAGCCTGATCCCTTGGCCATCCTGGAGGTGCTTTGTGAGTGCACTCAAGGTGACCTGTTCCATGATCTGTTCCATGACACTGAGGTGAGGCTGACAGCTCTGTGATTTCCCACTTCCTCCTTCTTGTGGCTGGCACTCCAGTGGTTTGCAGCATGATCATAGAATCATAGTCTCAGGCAGGCTGGAAGAGAGCTCCAAGCTCAGCCAGCCCAACCTAGCACCCAGCCCTGCCCAACCAACCAGACCATGGCACTCAGTGCCCCAGCCAGGCTTGGCTGCAACACCTCCAGCCACAGCCACTCCACCACCTCCCTGGGCAGCCCATTCCAATGCCAATCACTCTCTCTGCCAGCAACTTCCTCCTCACATCCAGCCTAGACCTGCCCTGGCACAGCTTCAGGCTGTGTCCCCTTCTTCTGTTGCTGCTTGCCTGGCAGCACAGCCCAACCCCACCTGGCTACAGCCTCCCTGCAGGCAGCTGCAGGCAGCAATGAGCTCTGCCCTGAGCCTCCTCTGCTGCAGGCTGCACCCCCAGCTCCCTCAGCCTCTCCTCACAGGTCTCTGCTCCAGGCCCCTCCCCAGCCTTGCTGCCCTTCTCCAAACATCTCCCAGCACCTCAGCATCTCTCTGCAATGGAGGAGCCCAGAACTGGACACAGCACTCCAGGGGTGGCCTGAGCAGTGCTGAGCACAGGGGCACAAGAACCTCCCTTGTCCTGCTGCCCACACTGCTCCTGAGCCAGCCCAGGATGCCATTGGCTCTGCTGCCCACCTGGGCACTGCTGCCTCCTCTGCAGCTCTTCTCTCCCAGCACTCCCAACTCCCTCTCTGCCTGGCTGCTCTCAGCCACTCTGGCAAATGCACCATGTTTTTTCCTGAGCATATGAAGAAAGTAAACCAAGAATCACAGCACCACAGAATTTCTTAGATAGGAAAAGACCTTCAAGACCATGGAATCCAATCATTAGTCCTCTCATGGAAAGAGGAAGAGCTGAAAGCCAGGAGGATGCTCAGAGGCTGCAGCAGCTCTGCTGTGAGCACAGACTGAAAGAGTTGGGGCTGTGCAGGCTGGAGCAGAGGAGGCTCCCAGGGGACCTTCTTGTGGCCTTCCAGCATCTGAAGGGGGCTACAAAAAAGCTGGGGAGGGACTTTTGAGTCTGTGAGGGAGTGTCAGGAGTAGGGGGAATGGAGCAAAGGTGGAGGTGGGGAGAGTGAGGCTGGAGGTGAGGAGGAAGTTGTTGAGCAGGAGAGTGGTGAGAGGCTGGAATGGGTTGCCCAGGGAGGTGGTTGAGGCCCCATGGCTGGAGGTGTTTGAGGCCAGGCTGGCTGAGGCTGTGTGCAGCCTGCTCTAGGGTAGGGTGTCCCTGGGCATGGCAGGGGGGTTGGAAGTGGCTACTCCTTGGGGTCCCTTCCAACCCTGACTGGATGAGACACTTTGTGCCATGGTCTGGTTGATTGGCCAGGGGTGGTGCTAGGTTGGACTGGATGAGCTTGGAGGTCTCTTCCAACCTGGTTCTATGATTCTGTGATTCTATTATTCTATCATGCTATGATTCTATGATTGGCATGGCAGGGGGGTTGGCACTGGTTGATCCTTGTGCTCTCTTCCAACCCTGACTGATTCTGTGATTCTATGGTTCAGTGCTTTGATACCTGGAGGAGGGCAGATGATGACAACCTGTTCTCTGCAAGCACCCCTGGCACAGCTCTGGCTGTGCTTCTTTGACCCAGCCCTTGCCTGCCTGGTGAGCAAAACCTCTGCTTCTGTCTCTCTCATCCCCAACGACACCCACAGCCTCTGGCCACTGGTCTTTCACCAACTCCTGGCTCCTTGGCATTTGCTCTAACGGTGACTACCTTAGAAGCAGCTAAGAATTGCTTATCTTTTGAGCAGGCTCCAGATGTCACATCCTTAAGAACCTTGGCTTTGTCACCAACAGATGGCATCTGTCTGGGCTGCTCCTCCAAGAAGCCCCTAGCTGTTAAAATCAAGACCTTTGTGCTCTCCAGCTTTCAGGCAGCCTTGGCTGCAGCCCCCATTCTGCACACGATTTACCTTCAGCTTAACTCCATCCTCAGGAATTTACACACAGTTTAAAGCTCCAGCATAAATTCCTCAGCTAACTCCTCATTAAATGGGCTTGAAGGCTTCTTTCATGATTCCAACAAGCTGGATCTGCAGAAATGCACACATCAGGGCTTTAAGGCTGCTGCCCACATCCTGGTGCTGTGGTTGCCTCTGCTTTTTTAGCAGAGAGAGAGAGCTCCACACTGCAGTTGTTGTGCCAGGAAGGGAGAGATTTTTCCAGAGGAGGAATTTATTGCAGCTATTTTTTTTTACTGTTAGGGGCCTCCTTACTTTGTGATCTGTGTTTTGTAAGACAACAGTTTGGTTTGGTTTGGTTTTAATCCCCTTCCTCAAGAAATTAGAGCTGATAATGGAAGAGGGGCAGAAAAGCAGTGGGACTGGGCAGTGAGGGATGCTATGGCAACTTGAGGAGGGAGGGAAAATGCTTCCAAGCAGAGCAGCTCAGTCAGGGAAAACTATAACAGCAATTAAAGCAGACACCTTTGACTCCAGAAGGGAAGGGCTCTGGAATGCTGGGGGCTTGACATTGTTACTGCTCATTTGTTGTGGGTTGTTTTCACTGCACTTCAAGGGATCCAAATTTAAAGCCCTGCTAGCATTTTGCCAGTTTTCCTACAGGGGGAATTCAGGCTTCTTCTGCAGCAAGAAGCATAGAATAGGGACAGAGAATCAGTCATAGGATCATAGAATCACAGCATCAAGCATAGGAGCATAGAATCAAACAGAGGATCATAGAATCATAGAACCATAGAATCATAGAACCAATCATAGAATCATAGCATCATAGAATAATAGAATCACAGAATCATAGAACCAGGTTGGAAGAGACCTCCAAGCTCATCCAGTCCAACCTAGCACCACCCCTGGCCAATCAACCAGACCATGGCACAAAGTGTCTCATCCAGTCAGGGTTGGAAGGGACCCCAAGGAGTAGCCACTTCCAACCCCCCTGCCATGCCCAGGGACACCCTACCCTAGAGCAGGCTGCACACAGCCTCAGCCAGCCTGGCCTCAAACACCTCCAGCCATGGGGCCTCAACCCCCTCCCTGGGCAACCCAGTCCAGCCTCTCACCACTCTCCTGCTCAACAACTTCCTCCTCACCTCCAGCCTCACTCTCCCCACCTCCACCTTTGCTCCATTCCCCCCCACTCCTGCCACTCCCTCACAGCCTCAAAAGTCCCTCCCCAGCTTTTTTGGAGCCTCCTTCAGATGCTGGAAGGCCACAAGAAGGTCCCCTGGGAGTCTCCTCTGCTCCAGCCTGCACAGCCCCAACTCTTTCAGTCTGTGCTCACAGCAGAGCTGCTGCAGGCTCTCAGCATCCTCCTGGCCCTGCTCTGGACACTCTCCAGCATCTCCACAGCCCTCTTGTCATGGGGGCTCCAGAGCTGGATGCAGTACTCCAGGTGGGGTCTCAGCAGAGCAGAGCAGAGGGGCAGAATCCCCTCCCTGGCCCTGCTGGCCACACTTCTGCTGCAGCCCAGGCTCTGCTTGCTCTCTGGGCTGCAAGTGCACACGGACAGCACAGATTGAGCTAGCCAGAAGACTGCCAGGGAAAGAGCGTAAGGCAATGGAAAGATGCAACCAGCCAGCCACAGCTGCACCACTCCTGGGGAGTCAAGCAATGAATAAAGACCTCCATGTTCATCCAGCCCAACCTAGCACCCAGCCCTGCCCAACCAACCAGACCATGGCACTCAGTGCCCCAGCCAGCCTTGGCTGCAACACCCCCAGGCACAGCCACTCCACCACCTCCCTGGGCAGCCCATTCCAATGCCAATCACTCTCTCTGACAGCAACTTCCTAACAACATCCAGCCTAGACCTGCCCTGGCACAGCTCCAGGCTGTGTCCCCTTCTTCTGTTGCTGGCTGCCTGGCAGCAGAGCCCAACCCCACCTGGCTACAGCCTCCCTGCAGGCATCTGCAGGCAGCAATGAGCTCTGCCCTGAGCCTCCTCTGCTGCAGGCTGCACCCCCCCAGCTCCCTCAGCCTCTCCTCTGCTGCTGGAGTGAGGTCAGAGGAAGCCACAAGGATGATCCAAGGGCTGGACCACTTCTGCTGTGAGGATAGACCAAGGGACCTCAGATATGCACTCCAACCCCCTGCCATGGGCAGGGATACCTCTCAGCTAGGCTTGGTTGCTCAAGGCCTCGTCCAAGCTGGCCTTGAACACCTCCATGGGGGAGCATCCACAGCCACTCTGGCAAACTATTGCAGAATCTCACCAGCTTTATGCTGAAGAACTTCACAATAGCACAGTGCTCCTCTGGCACATCAGCTCTCCATGCTCCTCTGCCTCAGGAACTCTCTTTGTGTCACTTTGTGGTCATTAAGTTGTCAAAATTGCTTTTCTTTTAGGCTTAAGGAAGCTTCTTAAGGGAAAATCTTTCTCAGAGGAGTAATTAATTTGATCTTTTATCTTAAGCCAAAGTTCTTTATTCAGTTTTGTAAACAAGTAAGAGGTCAAGCAGCCACAGGAGAAGGGAACACAGTCACAAGTTGTGCCAGGTCTAGGCTGGATTTTAGGAGGAAGTTCTTCCCAGAGAAAGTGATTGGCATTGGAATGTGATCAAAGATCAAAGATCACATTGGGTGCTTCTGTGCTCCACAACCTCCCTGGGCAACCTGTGCCAGTGTCTCACCACCCTCACTGCAAACAAATTCTCCCTAACATCCACTTTCCATCTCCCCTCTGACACTTCAAACCCATTCCTCCTCCTCCTGCCATTCCCAGACCTTGTCAGTAGTCCCTCCCCAGCCCTCCTGCAGCCCCCTGCAGATCCTGCAAGGCCACTCCAAGGGCTCCTCCAAGCCTTCTCCTCTCCAGCCTGCACAGCCCCAACTCTCTCAGCCTGGCCTCACAGCAGAGCTGCTGCAGCCCTCTCAGCATCTTGGTGGCCTCCTCTGCACTGCCTCCAACACTTCCCTGTGCTGCTTGTGCTGGGGGCTGCAGACCTGCCCCCAGGGCTGCAGGTGGGGTGTGAGGAGAGCAGAGCCAAGGGGCACAATCCCCTCCCTTGCCCTGTGCCCACACTGCTCTGGCTGCAGCCCAGCACAGGCTTGTGTCTGGGCTGCACTCACCCTGCAGCCTCCTGGGGAGCTTTGCATCAGCCCAGACCCCCAGGGGCTGTTCCTCAGGGCTGCTCTCAGCCATTCCCCACCCAGCCTGCAGCTGTGCTTGGCATTGCTCTGACCCAGGTGCAGGACCTTGCACTTGGCCTTGTTGAGTGTCCTGAGGTTGGCCTGGGCACAGCTCTGCAGCCTGTGCAGCTCCCTCTGGATGGCTCCCTGCCCTCTAGCAAGTCACCTGTGCCAGACACCTGCAGGGCTGTGTTTAACCCTAGAGCTAAGGCTCTGATGCCCCAGGGCAGGCACCCACTGAGCGCTTCACTTCCCCGCGCGGGGCTGGCTGCTTGGGTGGTGTTTCTGAACGCTGTCTCCAAAGCTGTCACAGTTCTCTGTCTGCCTGATGTTCCTTCTTTTGGGCATCTTCCTCTCTGACATCACTGGGCTTTCTCCCCAAGACAATGGTCCTGCTGAGAAGAAGAGCTCTGGAGCTGACACTTGGACTGTGCAAGGCTCAGCGGATGGCTCCAGACGCTGCAGGGATAACTGATGTGCGCCACAAGGAAACCTCCTAACAGAGGAGCTGGAATCCAACCCCTGCTGCAGAAGGCATCTGAAAAGGGTCATAGAGCTGTCAGTTAGCAGCCTCCTTCTCTCTAATTCCTTTATTAAAACCAGGTCTTGGCAGTTTATTGCATGAGATCACTGAAGCTGAAGCCCAACCCACATTCATGCCCTGGCCAGAGAGTCTCCAGGAGCAGCAGGAACTGTGCAGTTCTGCTTTCGGAGAGGGAGCTGCTGAAGAGCAGTAAGGTAGCAGGGAGAAATCCACAGCCCCCTTCTGACTCCTAGAGCCAGCACCTGAAGGCATTCTCCAAAAGCATGTGCTGTGACTGCTGTAAATCAGCCCACAGCTGCCCTTCTGGTTGGAGGGGAAGGGTTTAATCTTAGGAGCTTCCCCCTTGGAAGCTCTTTACTCTACTGGAGATAGAATCACAAAACATCAGGGGCTGCAAGGGGCCTCCAAAGCTCATCCAGTCCAATCCCCCCCTCCCCATCCCCACCAGAGCAGGAGCACCTAGGGCAGATCACACAGGGACACATCCAGGCAGAGGCAGATGTTGACTATCTCCAGAGAGAGCAACTCCACAGCCCTCCTGGGCAGCCTGTGCCAGAGCTCTGGCACCCTCACAGGGAAAAAAACTCTTCCTGTTCCCATGGAACTTCCTCTGCTTCAGCTTCCACCCACTGCCCCTTGTGCTGGTATTGGGCACCACCCAGCAGAGCCTGGCTCCAGCCTCCTGCCACTCATCTTTGCATCTTTAGAGCCATTGCTGAGGTCACCTCTCAGGCTCCTCCCAGCAGCACAGCCTCAGGCTCTCCTCCTAACAGAGCTGTTCCATTCCCTTCAGCATCCTTGTGGCTCTGCACTGGACTCTCTCAAGCAGTTCTATGTCCCTCCTCAACTGGGGGGCCCAGAACTGAACACAGTACTCCAGATGCAGCCTCACCAGGGCAGAGTAGAGGGGGGAAGGAGAACCTATCTTGACCTACTCACCACAGCCCTACTAATCCACCCCAGAAGGCATTGCCCCTCCTGGCCACCAGAGCACATTGCTGGCTCATGGCACCCTCCCACCCACTAGGACCCCCAAATCCTTTTCCCCTTCACTGCCTTCCAATATCTCTGTCCCCAGCCTCTCCTGCTGCCTGGAGCTGTTCTTCCCCAGGTGCCAGACTCTCCCCTTGCCCCTGCTGAATTCCATTAAGATTGTAGATCAGATGGATTATCATCAATCCAATGGATTATTAGAGATACAATGGATTTCATCCTCAGCCACTGACTGGTACTTTCCATATCCATTCTCTGCCACCTGGGAATAGAAATCCTTTCACGCTGGCATTTGAGTGGCTTCCCAGTGCTTTCCATCTCTGAGTGTTTAAGAGCTAATCCCTCTCCTCACTGCACAGTTCTGTGTGTTGGATTATCTCTGGCAGTGAGAGAGGAATCATAGAGTCACAGAATCAGTCAGGGCTGGAAGGGACCACAAGGAGCAGCCAGTTCCAACCCCCCTGCCATGCCCAGGGACACCCTACCCTAGAGCAGGCTGCACACAGCCTCAGCCAGCCTGGCCTCAAACACCTCCAGCCATGGGGCCTCAACCCCCTCCCTGGGCAACCCATTCCAGCCTCTCACCACTCTCCTGCTCAACAACTTCCTCCTCACCTCCAGCCTCACTCTCCCCACCTCCACCTCTGCTCCATTCCCCCCACTCCTGCCACTCCCTCACAGCCTCAAAAGTCCCTCCCCAGCTTTTTTGGAGCCCCCTTCAGATGCTGGAAGGCCACAAGAAGGTCCCCTGGGAGCCTCCTCTGCTCCAGCCTGCACAGCCCCAACTCTTTCAGCTGTGCTCACAGCAGAGCTGCTGCAGGCTCTCAGCATCCTCCTGGCCCTGCTCTGGACACTCTCCAGCATCTCCACAGCCCTCTTAGAATGGGGGCTCCAGAGCTGCATGCAGTACTCCAGGTGGGGTCTCAGCAGAGCACAGTAGAGGAGCAGAATTCCCTCCCTGACCCTGCTGGCCACACTTCTGCTGCTGCAGCCCAGGCTCTGCTTGCTCCTGAGCTGCAAGTGCACACTGCTGGCTCCTGCTGAGCTTCTCCTCCAGCAGCACCCCCAGGTCCCTCTCCTCAGGGCTGCTCTCCAGCCACTCACTGCCCAGGTTGGTATTTTACTCCCTGGTAGGAAGGTGAAGCAAAGATTTCCTGCAGCTTTGGCCTCTACTCTTTCTGCCATTCCCAGTACCCTGAGTGCTGTGAGTTTGAACTCAAAGGAATTTCCCCCCCAGCACACATCCCAGGCCTGGCCAGACTGTCAGCACTGGCTGAGTTTCTCATGCTGCCACCTCTCCAGAGGTGGCTTCAGCTGCTTTCTGGGTGGTGGCATTGCCCTATCTGCCATGAATGCTGACTGGCAAGCCCCTGATGCCCCAGGCAATAAGTACTGAGTTGTAAACCAGTTGCATACTGGCTGCAGCCAACCACTCTAGGAGGTCTGGGGCAGTAAGAGAAACAAAGGGAACATGTGGAGATAGGCATGAAGACATGTTGAGTGCAGTTGGTGACAAGTCAGATGTTATTACACTCATTTTAGGCCAAGTACATCTTTGCTGCCCAGGGTGCCATGGAGATTTGCCATCCTCACACTGCCAACTGCCAGGAGCTGGGGGCAGCTAAGGTCAGGAGCTGATGTAAAAGGGAAAGGGATGCTTTGGGGTTAGAGATAAAAAACTGAGAGTAGAAAGAAGATGTTTAAGAAGACTACCAAGTTAACTTAGTTGGTCCAAGAGAGGGAAGAGCAAGAGAAAGAAAATCCAGCAGACCAGAGGTACTTCCCCTCCATTGCCTTTATTGATGGTCTGGAGAAGGGGATTGAGTCCAGCATCAGAAAGTTTGCAGATGACACCAAGATGGGAGCAGCTGTGGAGCTGTTGAAGGGGAGCAGAGCCCTGCAGAGGGACCTGGCCAGGCTGGATGGGTGGGCAGAGGCCAAGGGGATGAGACTGAACAAGGCCAAGGGCAGGGTTCTGCACTTTGGCCACAACAACCCCAAGCAGCACTGCAGGCTGGGGCCAGAGTGACTGAGAGCAGGCAGGCAGAGAGGGAGCTGGGGGTGCTGGGAGAGAGGAGCTGAAGAGGAGGCAGCAGTGCCCAGGTGGGCAGCAGAGCCAATGGCATCCTGGGCTGGCTCAGGAGCAGTGTGGGCAGCAGGACAAGGGAGGTTCTTGTGTCCCTGTGCTCAGCAGTGCTCAGGCCACCCCTGGAGTGCTGTGTCCAGTTCTGGGCTCCTCCACTCAAGAGAGATGCTGAGGTGCTGGAAGGTGTTTGGAGAAGGGCAGCAAGGCTGGAGAGGGGCCTGGAGCACAGCCCTGTGAGGAGAGGCTGAGGGAGCTGGGGGGGTGCAGCCTGCAGCAGAGGAGGCTCAGGGCAGAGCTCATTGCTGCCTGCAGCTGCCTGCAGGGAGGCTGTAGCCAGGTGGGGTTGGGCTCTGCTGCCAGGCAAGCAGCACCAGAAGAAGGGGACACAGCCTGGAGCTGTGCCAGGGCAGGTATAGGCTGGATGTGAGGAGGAAGTTGCTGGCAGAGAGAGTGATTGGCATTGGAATGGGCTGCCCAGGGAGGTGGTGGAGTGGCCGTGGCTGGAGGTGTTCTTGCCAAGCCTGGCTGGGGCACTTAGTGCCATGGTCTGGTTGGTTGGGCAGGGCTGGGTGCTAGGCTGGGCTGGCTGAGCTTGGAGCTCTCTTCCAGCCTGCCTTATGCTGTGACTAAAAATAAAAAGCTCCTTTTGAAACCACTTTGGGCAGGAGGATCTAATCTCTGGGGGCCAAGGAAGCACCGTGGCAGTGTGGGGAGGTGCAGGGCTGCCTTCATAGATGGTAAATCCCAGAGGTCTCTGAATATATGCATTTTTTCCCCCAGGAAGAAACACAATCAAGGCAGCTCAGAGCCATGCTCCCCCACCCACCCTCCCAGCTGCCTCAGCACAGCTGCCAGCCCAGCTCTTCATCTTGTTCCTCTGGGTGAAGGGATGACAGTCCCGGAGCATCCCTCCCTTGTTGACTTGTAACTTCTCTGGCACCATTTGTTTCCATTTCATTTTAAGGTCAGTATGAATTGTCTTGGGCAAAAAAAAGTAATGACTGAATCACTGAATTAACAAAGTGAAAAGAATGCTGAAGTGATACCAAACCCACAGCTTTTGGCAAGCAGGTCAGCAGGAGAGATCTGAGGTCAGATTATCCTCTAATTACTCTGCATGCA